>NC_060071.1:103007575-103310605 GCF_922984935.1 Meles meles
TCTACAAAAAACCCATAAAGTCATATTGCAAAAAAGAAACCTACTGGTAGCAGTGTACACAGATTCGCAGCAGGCAGCAAAACACAACACAGACCGCGGTAACATCATACAAACACCAGTACTATTAGCGAATGTTGCTAACTAGAGAGCAAACCCCACAATAATAAATCTGAATAAATCAAAATATAATACAAAGCAAAATTATCAGTAAAAATTGGTACAATGCAAACAGCAAAATACATTTGAGTAAACTATACAAGTACTCATAAAAGATGGGCACTAAAATTTCCAAGGTGTACAAAACGTGAAGTAAAATAAGTCTGAAGGGTTTCCAACATTATGCTCTTACAGCTCATAAAAGCAGCAAGGAAAGAAGAGAGACATGAATTCTTATGTAAATTGGTATTTCAGTGTAGAGTCGGGTTGTAATAGGAAGCAAGGAAAATGCAAACACAATCACATGGTTTGAATCTTTATTCTTAAAACGCCAGAAATCACCAATCCCAAAGCCTGAAAACTCAGTGACTCTGCTGAAACTGAGATTTTTAAACATTATAGGCTGTTACTAATTTTAGGACATACCTTGCTTTGTATGTAGATGTATTTTTCCGCATCTTTTGAAATAATGATTTCAGAAATTATCATTGTGTTCAAAAGACTCCTCTGAAGTCTTACATATGTAAGGTGAAGCTTAAGCCTAATGCTATACCATGGGAATGTGTAATCAATTGTCCTAAACATGATAGGGAAACAACTCGGACATCCTCCAATATGTCTCCATGGCCTACTCTTGCCAGGTTAATTTCTACTGGTGAGTTTCACCACCAGAGGTGGCATCACCATCCCTATCCTTCTGAACTTGAGTTCTAGTTACACCTCACTCAGTTCTATACACTTTTCATAAGGTGGGTACACTAAAAACAGCAATTTTGGCATACATTTTCTGGAGGGAATAAGTAAGTATCTGGCCTTTTCCCCATTTATGAAACCACCAATAAACTGAAGTACAGAATACTGGTTATGTGAATAGGGTTTAAGATATTTGCTTAACATTTAACATCAAGAAAGCTATTTTATGGGTGGAGGGTAAGTCAATATGTAATTGAACTAAAGACGAGCAGTAGAAGTTTAGGCAAGGAGGAGCACTGACCCAAGAACAGTGAGCTGCAGGAGTTGTTTATTTAGATGATGGGAAATTGATTGAAGGCTTTATCACTGGGGAAGAAATGGAGGAAATCAAAGGATGTTTTATTGTATGGCATGGAGGACTGGATTGGATTTTTTAAAATAATGATGAATTTGCTTTTACTTGTAGAAATAGATGATGAATTCATCAAAAACCTGAAAATACTCATTCCTTGGCTACTTAGTCCTGAGAGCCTAGATATTAAAGAGATCAATGGGAACAAAATCACCTGCCGAGGTCTGGTGGAGTACTTCAAGGTATCACTCTCATTTCTAGAGCATTGTTTTAGAATGCAGTTCCTACTTGAAACAAACCAATTATAGACTCTGTAATATGGGGGCAAAGTTATGAGGACTCTATAAGAATAAAAAAATCTTAGACTCCCAAGAGGAGCTTACTTTCTGAAATTAAATTTTAAAGAAAACTTTATCTTGAAAGAAATATATTTTGGAGTATGAATATATCTAGGCGTTGGTAAAGTCTATTTTTTATTGTTGGGGGAGAAGGTGTTGCTCAAGATCCATAACATGCAGTAGTCTTATGAGCTATATAGAATTTTACTTTCATTCTGAAGATGTTCTCCAAGGGGCTATACTTTGCCTTCCTATTGGAGAAAATTTTTCCACAATTTCTCTCTCTGCACTAAGAACTGATTTGAAGTGGAATTATTTTAAATTTGCATTTACTTGTCTACCTTACGTAGCACTGAATACTTTTTTTTTTTTAATTTATTTGACAGAGAGAGATGACAAGTAGGCAGAGAGGCAGGCAGAGAGAGAGGAGGAAGCAGGCTCCCTGCGGAGCAGAGAGCCGGATGTGGGGCTCGATCCCAGGACCCTGGGATCATGACCTGAGCCGAAGGCAGAGGCTTTAACCGGCTGAGCCACCCAGGCGCCCCTGAATACTTTTTTTTTAAACCAACCACATATAGTGGGGGAATTTCAGCTACCAAACTAATTTGTGGACTGATGCCCCAAGGACCAAAATACCAATTTTTAAAATTCACATTTTTGTCATTTAAAATACTGTCACATACCTCCTGTGGTATAACCTTCTTCACTCTTTGCAATAAATGACATGTTATTTATCTACTAAAATTTGAATTCTGTGCCTAACATTATGGAGGAGCTTAGAATTTAGTGGGAGATTAAGGACCCCTACAGAAATCTCTTCCATAAAGCTTATGACATCAGCAGGTACAAATGGCTGTGAGTGACTGCAAAAGAAAGGTTACTCCTAGCAGAGGGATGTGAGAAAGTTTTAGAGGAGGTGGCAATGAATTAAGCCTTTAAGAAAGGTAGGGCTATCAAGAGTTGTTGTGTGGAAAGGGCACTTCGGGAAAAAGGAACAACTAAGAAAGAGGGGATTTAAAATGAGAAAGATAATAGTTCCCCAAACTGGCTAGACCTTAGACCTTAGAAAACAATTAAACAGAATTGGAGAAATATTGAATGGAATTCCTTGAACATGAGTCTCTTTTTTTTCTTTTTAAGGCTTATATAAAGATCTATCAAGGTGAAGAATTGCCGCATCCCAAATCCATGTTACAGGTACTTACTAAGCAGGAGGCATGACATTTTAAAACATACTTGTCACTAAAGCTAAGCTTTCTTTCGCTTTATGCTCTCTAGGCTGGAGATATGCTCCAATCTGGCCATCAAAAATTAGCAAATAAAAATATTGGAATATTTATTGGGAGATTATCTTTTCTATTAACTACTGTTTGCGTGTTCAGCTAAACACTTTTGTATATACATAGAGGAGCTTCACTCGTACTGACATACAGACACTTTTTACCACAGCTTTTCGTTCTCTTTGTACAACACTGGTTTACAAAACAGGCTCACACTGTGGCTTAGGTTCACACATGTGCCAAGTAGAAAAGCAGGTCCAGGTTTTAAAACAGTGGTCTCTACAAATAAACATTTACGAAAGGAGAAACTAGCTTTCTCCTTACTTATTAAAAAATTTCTTTAAGTTCTTAATAGTTCATTTTTGTTATCAGTGATACATTGTACTATCAGTATCAGTCCTTAAACTTAAGACATGTTTATCTATATATTAGTAAACAGAATGTACTGTGTATTATTTCCCATGTGTTTGGGTTTATAGATCCTCCCACCCCAACGTGGTGAGAGTCTTAAAAATATTTAAGAGGAAAAAAATCTTCCAAATGAAAATTCATTTTTGTAACTATGGACTACTGAGTAAACTTCTGTTTTATGTATTTTGAATTTTTAATTTTATAAATTTTAAAAAATGTAGTAGAAATACTTTAGTACTTCAAATTATTTCATGACCTTGTGTTCTTGTACATTTCTTGCACATGATACTCAGAAATGAGAATTGCCTATGAAGGTTTAATAAATATGAATTCCATTTTACATTATACTTTGTACTTTGTTCGAAGGCCACAGCAGAAGCTAACAATTTAGCCGCCGTGGCAACTGCCAAGGATACATACAACAAAAAGATGGAAGAGGTAAGAATTAAATATTTTAAATTATGTTTTAAGTAAAATCAGTATTCCTTCCATGAGCTCATTCTTTTTTTTTTTTTCTTCCAAGTTACTCTGCAAATGCAAAGAAGTGGCTTTGACTTACTCTTTCTCAGCTTATGTATATCACATTTCTATTTATTGTATACCTAAAGTATTTTTTAGGAAAGGAACACTATGTATGCACAATTTAAAACATACTTTAAATGTGTTCCCTCTATATTACTTTTTTTTTTTTGGCCACATCTTCCCACTATTATAAGCTCTAGTGACTAAAATAACATGTGCTACCCTCTCGCTACACCTCCCTTCATGCAACAATTTCAGTATTTCTATCTTAACTCTGAAAACCCATTAGGTTGCCTGAGTGGCGCAGTTGGTTAAGCATCCGACTCTTGGTTTTGACTCAGGTCCTGTGATCTCAGGGTTGTGAGATGGAGCCCCAACTTGGGCTCTGTGCTGGCATGGAGCCTGCTTAAGATTCCTCTCCTCCTCCTCCCTCTGGCCCTCTGCCCACGTCCCCTACCTCCCCAACCCCCGCCGAACACTCTCTCTCTCAAAAATAAAAAACAAAACTAAAAAACCCATTAGGAAAAAAAGAAATTAGACTCTAAGGGCTAATATTTCTACATACTGCATTTCCTCTTTTTAATATTCTAAATTAGGATGCATCTAATAATTATTGTACATATCTACTAATATGATAGGTTTTTCTCCTGAAAATGTTATATATTATAAATTACATCCAAAACTGGTGGAGTCTTAAGAGTCAAGGGTAATACAGTTTATGGAATGGAGTTCACAACATAAGTAAAGGGTAACTAGAATGAGAGTACGCTTTATATAAGTTAAATCTCAAATAACCAAAGTGAAAGGTATGGGTAACTGACATTTCCCTTGTAACTTTGGAAAAAACTGAAAACGTAGTTCAAGAACACTGAATATGCTTCCATTTAGTCTCCTGAAGACTATATTGTGAAAAGGCTCCATTCAAACACAATCAGTGAAACTGCCAAAGACATGTTTTTCCTAATTTTATTTTTGAGTTTTATAGCACTGCTATTAAGTTAAACCTCATTGGCCAAAAATACTTCAGTACAGTTACAATAAATTTCCCAGAGGATCTTGTATGTAAGTAATTTGATTTTGGGTTCATTCTGTGAATGCACTCAGTTTGCAGTTCACTTTGAATCATGCCTTTTCATCTTGAGGAACTTGGATTAAGTCTTGGATATTTTTTCCCAGGTCAAAAAGAAAAAAAAAATTAAGAATGGCTTTATGTAAGTCATCTATAAAATACTGGTTCCACTTACGGTCATGCCCGATACGGACTGTGCAAAGATGTGGGCTGATAAAATATATATGTAAACTCCTTCTGATTATTGTGTTCTAACAAATTCAACTAGCTAAGTGGAAGATTATGGTACAGTTGCTAATTTTACCCTGCATGGCATAAATGGCACTTCTCTCTGATACAGATCTGTGGTGGTGACAAACCATTTCTGGCACCTAATGACCTACAGGCCAAACATTTGGAGCTTAAGGAAGAATCTGTGAAGCTATTCCGAGGGGTGAAGAAGATGGGTGGGGAGGAATTTAGCCGGCGTTACCTTCAACAGTTGGAGAGTGAAATAGATGAACTTTACATCCAGTATATCAAGCACAATGATAGCAAAAATATCTTCCATGCAGCTCGTACCCCAGCCACACTGTTTGTTGTCATCTTTATCACGTACGTGATTGCTGGTGTGACTGGATTCATTGGTTTGGACATCATAGCTAGCCTATGCAATATGATAATGGGACTGACTCTGATCACCTTGTGCACCTGGGCGTACATCCGCTACTCCGGAGAATACCGAGAGCTGGGGGCTGTAATAGACCAGGTGGCTGCAGCCTTGTGGGACCAGGTAAGAGTACTTTTACCCTCTTCAACTGACTGCAGCACACTATGTACCAGACACAATGTTAGGTGTTAGAACTGAACAGGTGAACCTGACTTGGGCCCCAGTCTTCAAGAGCTTTAGAAGCTGTCAAGATGGCCAGATACAAACGACTATAATACGATATGTGAAGTCCTACATAACCGATTTCCAATTAACATTCAGTGTTTCAAATATACGTGGATTAGGCAGTTTTGCTTTCTACTTTTATTTATCCTAAAAGTTAAAGCTATTAAAGAGATGTGTGAGAAAGCACAGCTGAGTTTTTACTGAGTGGACTGCGACTTGTTTATGTGTTAAGATTAGTTTGTACTTAAAACTTATCATTTGATTCATGTTGGTTTTGGAAGGGAATGTATGTGAACCACTAGCATTAAGTGGTTGTATCACTAGCTCTTTTAGTATAAACTCCTAAAAAGCAAGATCTGATTATTTCAGATTGTCTCTATTTGAAGTAGGTGTTTGTACCGGCCACAGCACGAGTCCAGGTCAACCTCTGGATCAGCTGCTCATGGGCTAGTGGTCCTTTGTGTTTCAGTTAACCACAGCCTAGAGTCAGGGTCACTGCGGTCCATTGTTCAAATAATTGATGGATAGGGAAGACAATTATAAACACACCTAGAGCGATAATGAACTCACTGTCATTCTGGAAGTGTCTTCAGTTACATCATGAAAATTTAGGGGCATTTAGTGAAGTCAAAATTGAGATTCTTCATAAACTTTTGGAGGTAAGACTTTTGAACTTATGTTTTGCAGGTAAGACTTTTGAACTTGTTTTGCAGGTAGCAAGTTAATAGCTACAATTCCCCAAGCATTTATACCCACATATACTCTTTAGAGTGGAATTTTAACTAATGAATTTACCATATGCCTTTGAAGAATCTAGTTAAGATAAACTAATGGTAGCACTGTGGGTAAAGCATGAATTAAAAACTGGATCCTCTGAGCCACTGTCTCAAATAGCTCCTCAACCTTAGAAGACTAAAGAAGGGCTATTTGAGGTAAATCCCAAAGCCTTCGTAGAATATGATGCTGAACCCTCTGAGGAATATAGAATTGGGTTCTTCAAAAGATTCAGATATAATATGTAATCTGAACTGAAAAGATGTGTAGGAGTATTCTTAAATGCTCAGAAATACTGTAAACAAAGTTGAAGTATCATAATGCTATTAATGAAGCAGGATATATACTTTTCTTTTTTCCCTTTTAAACTGTCTTTGCCACAGGGAAGTACAAATGAGGTAAGTTAAATTTTTTTTTTAATTGAGAGCTATAAACTTTATTATTTTATAAACCAACTAGCCATTAATGGATTAGAAAGTCTTTGGGATGTAATGAGCACTGGGTGTTATATACAACTGATGAATCACTGACCTCTACCTCTGAAACTAGTAATACACTATATGTTAATTAATTGAACTTAAATTAAAAAAAAAACTTTGGGCACAACTGCTCCTTTGTTCTTCTAAGATTCACAATTTTAGCTGTGAATTTTTAATATGGGTTTAAAATATTTTACTTATTCCCAACATCTTATATGATTTGATCTGCATATGAAACATAAGAGTTGATTGTCAAGAATATCCTGTTTTATAAAAGTTTTATTTCTTGAATGTGTAGAAAATTCCAAAATTCTTAAGCTCCAACATTGTGCATTTTGCTCTACTGCATAGTGAGATAAAAATATCATTATGAATCTTGAGAAAACCTAATTCGTAGAGAGTCTCAAAGTGGAGCTACAATCCTTGAGATGTTTTTAACTCAGGCTTTTGAGTGACAGTTACTTTCACCAAGTTAAGCAGGTCCCAGGCCAGTATAAAGTGTGACTTTCTGAGCATTCCTCAGACCAACCTGTAAATTGGGTTCATTTCTCCTACTGGACATGGGCAAAACGAGGAAAGAATCCTTTGTTACATAAGAAAACTGACCTCTGTAGAGTTACTCTGGTCATCTTCAGGAAGCAAAACTGATCTCAAACAGCTACTGAGATAGCACATCCTTCTTTCCTCAGTTTCTGCTGTTACATACAACCGGAGTCCTCTAATCCATACCAGTGATACATTTAATACAAGTCAATAGAGAAATATTTTATGTAAAATTCAGTAAAACAAATTCATTAAAGAAGTAAAAACAATCTAAGTTGAATGTTAGGAGTATGATACAGCTAGGGCAATACCATGTTACATCAATGTGTATTCACAGAACTGATGATGGTATTATTCAGACTTAAGAAAACAGCTATCAGGACTTCAAAAAGATAAAAATTAATGGAATTTCCTGGGCATTGGTTACTATTGAAAGGATATCAACCTTTTAAAAATATTCAGACTCTTTATAGACTCCAGAATCACCTCAGAAAAGCTGATTTTAACTGAGTGTTCAATATATGAAAGCCAGAAGAGACAATAAATCTTAGACATTCACTGAGGGGGAAAAGGACCAAAATATTTATGGACACTTAGGTAAAGTAATATATAAAAATTCCTATGACTCAAACACTGTCAACAATCACAGCTTTATGAGAAAAGGCTTTTCTGAGGTAATATTTCTGAAAAACGTTTTGTAAGATCCAAATCAAGTAATGGAAACAAGGGAAGAGAATGTTTAAATGAATGATCCCAGTGTGGCAAGAGGAGGGGCAACATATGTACTTACTGGCATATTTCCTGATCGTATCAGGAAATAATGGAGGAAAAAAAGGGTCCCATTCTGAAAAACTTGTAAGGAAGCCCAGATAGCAAGTGGTCTAGCTGTGTCTAATAAGGTAGCTATTGGCAGTCAGAAGTTAAATTCCTCTAAAACTGGTAATATTTAAGATATGAGTTCTCACACATCCCTGGAGCACAGTGTTTGGGAAGCCCTGCTCCAAAAGGTGTGCAAAGTCAAAGGAAATGCAGTCTGAGAATAAACTATTTGCCACAAAGATCAATCCATACACACACTGGAGAAGCGAAAATAGTTTTGAGTTCTAAGATTCTTAGCTATTAATTTATATCCTAAATAGGCTAATGATATAAAAATTCCACATTTAGCACGCTAATTATATAGTGCCATAAGCTATTTACATTCGAAGGAAAAATTTTACATCTGTGTTTATAATCTTGATTCTTGTATCTCTAGGCTTTATACAAGCTTTACAGTGCAGCAGCAACCCACAGACATCTGTATCATCAAGCTTTTCCTGCACCGAAGTCAGAATCTACTGAGCAATCAGAAAAGAAGAAAATGTAATCCAAAATTTTAGAAGTACAGGTGCATGACCAATTGTCAGTTAAATATTCAGTTTGATGTCTCCATGCAAACATTCAAAGTGCTTCTATCAGGACAGAGTAAAATACCAAGCTCCTCTGAAAACTTCAAAATGGTTTAGTTCTTTTACTTCGGTGTTTAATAAGCAGATGTATGTATGCATGGTTGTATCATTTTTGTTAACATGTATGGTTTCTTAATTTTGTCTTCAAATATGCTGTTATAATTTTGAAGTGTTTGTCTATGATGACAGTACATGTGTTCTGCTTGAATTTACTAAATTCTACTACTGGGTTATAATTAAACCGTGTAGTAATATTACTCCATGTTTGGATATGCTCATTTAATTTCTACAGGAGAGTTTTTAAATTATTTCACATAGTCATCCATTTAAGCATAGCGTAATGACTCAACAGGCTTGATTCAATCTCTATCATCTTATATATACCACAAGCTTTTATTTTTAAAGACATTTGGGAGCTTTTCAGTTGCTTTATCAAAAACTAAATAGTGCTTCTTTTATATTATGATTTAATATAGAATATAAACTTCTTGATCAAAAATGCACAAAAAAAATCACTTTGTATATGTACTTGAGTTTCACTGCATTGTATATTTTTTCATTTGGTACACAAAGAAATGTATTCTTCATAAGTTTATTCTTTTAACATGTGAACTATTATTAAAGTTTACTCTGGTTCCTAATATTAAAAACAAATGCTTACTGAATTTGGAAAATGTTTGGGAGGTACTGATATAGAATGATAAAGGTTTATCTCTCTTTTTAAAATTAAAAATGCATTTTCTTCAGTGTTGACACCATTACAAATCTGAGTTTCCACTTCAAGAAACTTAGCATACACTAATCCCTTTTTTTGGTAAATTTCAGTTCTTTTAAACCAGCCATTCTATAATCTGGGAGCTCTAAAATAGTAATTTCTAACTTCCTTAGGAATGGCTTAGCCAGGTTTAAATTAAACAGTAATACAAAGGTAATGAGTAACAGGAAAGAATGATTAAGATAGAAGAGTATGTGAGAGTTCATAAGACATAATAGCTTACACCCTAGAAAGTTTGATTACATGCTCTGAAAAATAACTTTTCCAACTGATAAAATTCTACCAGCTTATTTTCATTTTTCAATATCCTTTCATTATACACTGCATCCTTTGCTTTTGAACCTTCTGAATGGAAAAATCAGATATTTAGAACACTACGTTAAAAACATGGATTCAAACATGACACATTTAGTTTCCACAAAAATATATTTAATAAGCTTGTTATATAAAATCAAACATTTAACATTTTCAACATTTTATGAATTCAAACTCACTGGTAACTAACTGGGAGTGCTCTGTACTTTCAAAGATTACCTAAACTAAAAATATATTTACATATTTACAATACATGTAAATGTAACTACTTCAAATAATGTTGAAATTCACAGAATTCTAGAGATTTATAGGCTAAAAGTGCCATAAATATTTCTGTCATCAATTGTACTGCACTAATAATGAACAATGTCTTCACTATTAAAAGGAAAAAAAACTGGGAGGGAAATGGTAGGTTTTAAAGTTCTGTGACAAATCCTTAGAAGATAAAAAATACGTAAAATCAATTTAATGACCAAGATTTCTTAATGAATCCCTGATTGTCATTTTTGGCAGCTCAACCCAATCTGCTGGGTTGGCAGTGTGCCATATGCTGTTGGGAACCCTCCACTGTCTCATTAGAGCCATGCTAACTAAATGCTTTAAGAGCCCCGGTCAAAAGTAAGGAAATGACAGCAACTTTTGAGTGCTGTACACACCTTTCCCATACAAGCTAAGACTTTAGTGCCTATATTTGTTCCTAAAAAATTAAAGGCCTTTTATCCTTTAATACCAAAAGATAGGTTCTCGTTTTAAAGGGGTTCTTTATGTTTTGGAAGGGAACCCTATACATTATATACAAACATTTATCACAATTAAGGTCCCAAATCCCATTTTGTGTTTTGAACTGCACAATGGTAACATTTAAACCACCTGATTCCAGGCACTATTCCACATGAAAGCAATACACCTTTTTTTTTTTTTTTTTAAATACTGCATAGGTTTTCCATTTTTTAAAGAAAGATACTGCTACTGAAAAGTTTACTAAGTGATGATTTCTTATTTAATATCTGGTTATAATGAGACATTTCTTGCTGCGTTTTTCTCCACTGAGAATATTCAAAGCAGTTTCTAATATATAGCATTTAGAAGTGTTTGGTGTGTCGGCTCTTAAAATGATAATTTTTTTGCTCAATAAAATATTTTTAATAACAAAATACATGTAAAATTAGAATTTTATAATTTCCAAAAAGCTGCCTTTATTAACCAAAGTATTTGTTTGCAGTTTTTTATCTGAGAAAATATTTTAAAGCCCTTACAAAACTTAAATTTTATTTTTAAAAAATAAACTTAAAAATTCTTGCCATGTTGCTGGGCATACCACTGCTGTCTCTGCTTGCGGTTTTCCAATTCTGTGAGAAGAGCCTGTCTGTAGGCCTCATACATTTTAACAATCTGTTCCAGTTCTTTCATGAAAAGCAACTTTAGCATTCCCTGGTATGTATCCAGGTCAGCCAGC
Organism: Meles meles; assembly: GCF_922984935.1. Lineage (NCBI taxonomy): Eukaryota > Metazoa > Chordata > Mammalia > Carnivora > Mustelidae > Meles > Meles meles. The sequence goes on from NC_060071.1 coordinate 103,019,061, forward strand.
TGGAAGAGTTCCCACTTCAGAATGTGGTCATATCTGTTTTAAAACATAATCATGCATATGTTCACAACACATACATATGTATTTACAGCAACAAACTGATCTATTTTTATAAAGATCAATTTTATTATGTCTAAACAAACCATAATGCTTTAATTAAAAATAACGGAGTTGTTAACTTAAATATACTACTTTTTGAGGGAAAGAACTGCTGATACTACTTCAATTAAAAAAATAATTTCTCTATCAATTATTATACTATTAACATTAGACAACAATGAACACGGACTTCAAACCACTGTGGTTCCTTAATTTCAGAAGAATACATATTCTACGCTTATTCATAAGTTCACCTAAAGTTTAACTGTCAGAAAGTTAAGAATACTTTAGACCATATTATCCCCAAAGACAATACACAAAAATGGGCAAAGTCACTTGTGTTATTAGCATTGACAAAACTTTCTGAGGAATGCGGTTCACTACAGCAGACAAGGAACTAAATAAAAGAGGAATGAACAGGAACCATCATACATGGGCTCTTTTCCTGAGTTTGAGTATACAGTATTAAAACAAAATCAAGCAGAAAGGGAAGAATAAGTTCTTTACAAAATGAGAGTCAGTAGACTGTAGAAGTATGTGGGGAAGGACTCATGTTCACTTGTATTTACATATATCTCAGAAGGCCTTTTAGTCCTCCTTCAATGGTAAGATGATCCCATACTGACAGGTAAGTATGCAACAAAAAGGAGTAATTTACACTCTGAACTGAAAGGCCTGAAGACATAATTCTGATCTAATTTTTCCATCTTACAGATCACAAAACTGAATCGAAAGAGGACATATATTTCTTGCAAAACTGTTTAGTGACCAAAAAATGAAAAGGCAGAGTTATGGACCAAATTACTTCAGCGTAATAGTTTGAATGCTGAGATTAGATAAAGAACTTGAACGACAGCAGGTCATACATCTGTATGATACTGAAACTGCCCTCCTCAAATATTACAGATATAATCAGGAGCTTTGACTGTAGATTCTAGTAAATTTATTTTTAATAGTCATTTATAGTATTTCCTACCCATGATCCTTTGTTTGGTAATTCATTTAACATCTTATTCCACATCCTCTAATATATTTTTTTAAATGTTTTTTTTTAAAAGGGAAAGAGTAAACAATGAACAGTCAGACTGTGCCTGGCACATTGACTTCTATTTCTGTACAACTTGGGTACATGTAACCAGAATACCAGGAGCACAATGTGCAGGACCACAAGATAAATATATCTTGTTGGATCCGAAATTTACTCCCTTAATTACTCCAGTGCCACAATCTGTTAATAGGTATATCTGGTAGAAAGTTTTATATTCTCTTTAGTGGGAAACTCCAACATAAATTAGAGATACCATAAGAAGTACTCAATGAGCCTCTATGAAGTAACAGTTTTGTTTCATAGTACCTCTGCTATTCATATAGCTTAAGATCTTATTTGTTTGAAACAAGTTCCTTAATCCTAGCAAAAAATCTCAATCCTCTAGAGTCAGAATTCTATGGGCATTTCAGCAATGTCAACTGATTCAAAATGCTTAAATTTATGCCTGTTGAACTATAAGACTTAAATTAAGGCTTATTTATCATCTGTGCTTTCTAGCAAGGAAAAAGAGAAGATTAATTGGTAAATATCATACTTGTTTTAAGATATGAACATCATTCTGTATAAGCATTCAAGTTTTATAAAAAGGAAAAAAAAAAAAACTTTAGGCATTTTCTAACTTCCCAAGCACAGCATTTAGCATCAAAAATAGGATTAAGGGTAGAAGCAAAAAAATCAGAAAATTTGGGACAAAGAAAACATGCTCTAGAAGGGCACAGATGAGAAAAGTATGAAAGGTACCCATGTGCCTTCCAAAATCTTGCCCCTGCCATTTTTACAGAATTACTTTCCTTCTCATGTAATACTTCCTGATATGCTTGTTTTGTTTTCTTTTTTAGGAGAAATGTAAAATTCCCATTCTTTTTTTTTTTTTTTTGTCCCCATTCTTTTCTTCTTAACTAGACAAATCATCTGATTTGCCAGGTTTAATTTTTAGTCACTTATCATTTAAGTATACAGGTAGGGGCGCCTGGATGGCTCAGATGGTTAAGTGTCATCAGACTCTTGATTTGGGCCCAGGTCATGATCTCAGGGTCCTGGGACTGAGCCCTGGTGTTGGGCTACCTGCTCAGTGGGGAGTCTGCTTGTCTCCTTCTCCCTCTGCTCCTCCCACCATGTGCTCACTCTCTCAAATAAATAAATCTTTAAAATATATATATACAGGTGGGGCACCTGGGTGGTTCAGCTGGTTAAGCATCTGCCTTCATGATCGCAGGGTGCTGGGACTGAGTACTGCCTAGGGTTCCCTGCTCAGCAGGGAGTCTGCTTCTCCCTCTTCCCTCCCCACCACTCATGTGCTCATGTGCACACTCTAATACATAAAATCTTTAAAATACACACATACACCCACAGGTAAATCATTCAGAAAATAGGCTATAAACTATTTCAGTAGCCTATGCTTATTGTAGCACTTAAACTGTTTTTCCTAGGGCAGTGTTCTACTTATAAATAGCCCATATATGCAAACATCAATTGCTATAATCCTACGAATAATGTGTTCACACTTCAGCGGATGCAGTCTTTAAGGAGCCAAAAGTGCTGCTATTTCCAGTGATCACGATGCAGCCTAAGTCCCTTGCCCATGCCTGCCTCCTGTAACCGTGTGCCCACTCTTCCTTTCTGCCTTCACCCAGAGCTGGGGTAATGGTGACGCTGCAAGACTGCCAAGCCATAGGAATAAAATACAATCCATGCCACAGCACTGTTGGGACTGATGTTGGGGTGTGTGTGTATGAAATAAATACATTCTTGATGGTCTTTTTCCCGTTGTATACTAACCTTATCATTTATCCTGTAGTTCAGCTTGACTACACTTTTATGATGCATTATAGACTTTTGTGAGCAGCTTCAGGAATATTAAAATTTAAGCTTTACTTAAATTCATAAATAAAAATTTAGGCTATAATCTAAGTCAAGTTTGGAAGTATATGCAAAAAGAGACAGAATTTTAAAATTTTAAGATTTCAGAAACTTAGAAGATTGGCAATTTTTAGCAAAAGGAAAAAACATGCTAGTTTTTTGACTAAAACTTTTCCTTTTGTTAAGTAAATGATTCTCCCTTATCTAATTCACAAATAACATCTCATCCTTTGTTGATAACAATATTAACCATTTCCACCTTCTTTAGAGACAAAAATTTTGGACCAATTAAAAAGCAACACGTACCTAAACCTCTCGTTTTAAGTTTTTAAGCAGTAAAGAAGTACCTGCTCTTGTTTCAGTCTGGCTCATTTTGAGAGTCCTGACCTATTTGGAAAAAAAACTAAGTTGCTCATTTCTAAAGTTTTAAAGCTCACAGAACCAGAGTGGAAAGGGCTATAATCTTTGGGAGTCTGTTCTTTTCATAAGCAGCAAGGAAGTCCACTTAAGTATGATCTTTTTCCCCAAAAAGGAAAGCTTTTATGTTATTTCTAGTGATGATTATAAAGTAGAAAGAATAACCCTCCTCAAACTTACCAACTCCCAGAAATAAGAAAATTTAACAGTTGGGCATATATTGTTCCAGATTTAAGGAAAATGTAAACATACATATTATATATGGCATAAAATCAGTATGTGAACAAAGACTACACATACTGGTAGGTCAAGTGGCATCAAGAGTGAAAGAAGAGGGGCGCCTGGGTGGCTCAGTGGATTAAGCCACTGCCTTAGGCTCAGGTCATGATCTCAGGGTCCTGGGATCGAGCCCCGCATCGGGCTCTCTGCTCAGCAGGGAGTCTGCTTCCCCCTCTCTCTCTGCCTGCCTCTCTGCCTACTTGTGATCTCTCTCTCTGTCAAATAAATAAATAAAATCTTAAAAAAAAAAAAAAGAGTGAAAGAAGAGATGGAAAACGGGTTTGAAAAGTCCATCTGTTATCATTCCTTACTCCATTTCCATACTGTATGGATAGGATCAGATGAAGAGGCTGCCGTGGGTTATCCCAGACACCAAACCAAGGTAAATGTCTATGGATAAATGTGTACCTAATTTCAAGTAAACTAAAATGAAACTTTTGAAAATCATGGTTTATCTCTTGTAAAATAATATCTATAATTAAAATCTTAAAAATTACAGTGTCAGGGCTTAAATTTGACTTGGAAAAGAAGAACCAATGCTTTGGGACTAGAACCCTGGAAGATGGTTTTGTCTCCACATCACACCAAAGATTAACAACTGTGAATTTGCAGACCAAGAAGAATGTTTACGTTGGCCAAAAATTAATAAATAACTCATAGTAAATGACCATTAGCTTTATAAGAATGTTAATCTGGCCTAAATAAGTGAATCATAATCAAATAATTATGACACCTATCCTTAAGGTAACCAACCATTCAAATTAAAAGCCTGAAATGACGCTAATAAAAACAAATGGCTCTAAGCAAGAAAGATAACTTCTAAAATCACTAGGCTAAAGGCATACACATAAGCCCTTTCCCCGCCACTTACACACACAGTTGGTAAGTACATAATATGGTAAAAAAATTTAGATCAGAGTTGGCTTAACCCCTTGCAAATTTTGTTTCAATGATCATCCTTTAAAATTATGGAAAAGAGTTACTATTTCAAAAAAGTATGTATGAAAGGTTTTACATTCCTTTTTTTTTTTAATATCAAAGATTTAATTTTTTCCCAAATTCACTGTCCAATCATCTTAAACTATCTAAAACTCTTCTTTGGGCTATTTTATGCTATTAATTTTGGTTTCTGAAATACAAAAAAGAAAGAGTAAGGCTACAAAAATCAGGAACTAAATATTACCTTACAGAGTTGTTAAAAGTATATGCAATCATATATGAAATGCCTAGCAAAGTTTAACAAGAATTTAATAGCTGCTCAGTATATATTTATTAAATAAGTTATTAATGACAAAAATTAAGAGTATGATCCTTGAAACTGGAGATAAAGGTTCAAAAATCTACCACTTAATAGTTGTATTTTCTTAGCAAAGACAGAGCCTCCATTTTTTTTAAACTGTAAAATGGCTTTTGGAAAGACTATATGAGATAACATACGTAAAAGTTTAGCATCATAAGATACAAACAGGAAGCACTGGATAATCAGTAACTATTTGCTTTCAAAAACTCTCTTTTCTGAAACCATGGCACTTTGTATATACCAGTGTTATTAATCTTTATCATGTTGGGCTATTGATCTGAGTATTTACTTCTGTTTTCCCAGAATAGAAAAGTTCTTTGAGGCAGCTTTCATTTATTCACAATTGTATTTCAAGAGTAGTGCCTACTATGTAACCCAGTAAATATCCTCAATGAGCCTGGCAAATTCACAGTCATCTTTAAAAACTAGCCCACGTATTTTCTTCTCCAGTGAAGCTTTCCTTGCTCCAGTCATATCATAAGCAGCCCTATTAAGTGCTTATGCAAAGCAGTCACCATGCCATGTGCTTGAAAATGCATGATCACTTAACCCCCATAGCTCAGTAGAGAGGAAAAAACTTGGATCTAAGTTCAGTGACTTGCTCAAGGTCATTCAGTATGCAGGTGATAAAGCCAGAAATCAGATTCCGTTTCCTTCCTGAGTGATCTTGACCACTATTCTATACCTCTACCCCCAAGAATCATCATCTTTACTAAGCTCTCTTAATGTGCAAGGTATTATCATAAAAATACTTTAGATGCACTATTTTATCGAATTCTTAATAACCTTAAGAGTAGGCACTATTCCTACCCCCAATTTACAGAAGACAAAATCAAGTTAAGCACTCTACAAGGGGTTACACAGCTAAAAGGTATCCGTGAACTCAAATCATCTCATCCCAGAACTTGCAGCCACTACCTGTATTATCCCATGTGTCTTGCTGCTTCATCCTTTTATCTTGGACTTCCTTGGGTCTGTCCTTTTATCACACGGTATGTATCACTTATTTACAAGTTAATCTCCCCTATGAGGACATAAGCTTATTATACCCCTAATATAACACAGGTCTCCATACAAAGAAAGTGAAGAATCAGTAAATGTTTGCAGAACTTACATTTCTAGTCAATGATTTTCAAACTTTATAAGCTGTGATAAACCTTCAAGTAAAATAATTTTTAGAAGCCCAAAATTAAGAGAAAAAACACAAGTGCTATGTGGGTTAAGCAGCCCAGAGACTTTGGTTCCACTCACCCCTCAACAAAACTATATTGAAAATTCACTTACTTCACAGGGGCTCGAGCATAAACCTGAAGCCAGTCAGGAATTTCTGCAGTGTGATATGGATTTGCAGGTACCAGAAGGGACTGATTTCTTTCGGTTTGCTGTGGCTGATATGTGACAGGAGGGGGTTGGTCATACCGAGGTACACTAAAAAAAAAGAATCGACATTCATCAGGATAAAGACTCTAAATCTAAACAAGAAATTGTAAAGAACAAATAATATTTACATGTTTTTCAATGTGCCTCTTGCCCAAACTGAACTCTTTCTACCACCTAAAAAAAACACAGAAGTCTTTTTTTTTTTTTTAACCACACCATAAGATGAAGTAAAATACACCTTCTTTTGGAAACTAGTAGGTCACTAGAGATGAATATAAACCCAAACTAAATATTTACAATTTTTTTTTTTAGGATTTGAGAGACTGAGAGAGGACAACTGGGAGGAGGGGAAGAGGGAGAGGGATAAGCAGACTCGCCCCTAATGAGGGAGCCCAAAGTGGGGCTCAATCCCAGAACCCAGAAATCATGACTTGAGCCAAAGTCAGATACTTAACCAACTGAGCCACACAGGTGCCCAAAATCTTTACATATTTTTAAGAGATTTCTTCTGTGTGGTATTTATTCTTTTCAAGGAACTTAAAAGGAAGCTATAAAAAATTTGGAGCTAATTATTACCTTTATACTGAGGCTTAAAACTTAAATAATAATTTTCAGTAATAACTAGTAATTAGCTGTAAATTTATACTGGAAAGGTTGACAGTTTCTCTCAAAATGAGAATGGATACTTTCTTCCTCCTGTAGGCTGAAAAGGGGATTTGGAATATGTAGTACAGTGGGAATGAGAACTGTGATTGAATTATCCACCTTAACTATTTTCTGCTTTTACCAACTTATGAGAGCATATGGGAGAGTTGAGTTAGAGTTGACTAGAACCTATTTTAAATCATAGAGACTTAAAACAAAAAGAAAAAACAGACCATGCTTTTAATTAGTCCTAATAGCCCAACCGGTGGGACAGAGAAAATAGCAAGAGGAGGAGGCAGTTATATGGGAAAAATGCTAAGGGAAAAAGCACTGAACCACTTGAAGCCTAAAGACTGAAATTTGAAAGGCCAAATGATCTATTCCAGAACAGGAGACAAAACCGGAAGAGCCTGCTCCAAACATCAATATTTCTGTGTATATCAGAAAAGGTCACTGCAATACTAAACTAGGATTAAAATAATTGTTAGGCTGTGATTAACAATTTAAAGATCAATGTCCAGATGGCACTGCAATTTTATACTTATCTCTTCTTTCATAAGTAAGTACTAAGTAGGTACAAAGTGAAATATCCTTTGACAGCACAACTCAGGGGTGGAAAAGAACTGAGGCTTTGAAGTCAGGCCTGAGGTTTTTAACCTCAGTTTGGCTACTTCACAAGTTATATGAATGTGGGCAAAACCAGTTCACTTCTCTAAGCTTCAGACTTCTTATTTGTAAAACTGGAATAAATTCATACCAAAGATGATTCTTCTCAACAATAAATGAGCTAGTATGTCAAGTGTTCTGTATAAGGATTAGCATAATAGAGACAATCAAAAATAGTTATTAATACTATCTATGTGAGCTTAAGAAAGATGTTTGTTCTCTCCGGGTTAATGTCTACAGAGCTGGGAAGAGTAGCAAATTGTGAAAATGCCTTGTAAACTATAACAATTCTATAATAATGTAAGGTTACTGATGATAAACAGAAAAGTCAGCTCAATATACTCTCAAATCTGGTTATCTGGACCACAAAGTCTTCTGCCACCTGGTGATAACAATCTGTAATCATGTTTAGTTTTTTTTTTTTTTTTTTTTTTTTGCATTTTCCATCATTCTTTGTCAGCAAACACCTGGTTGCACTCCCACTATGTGCCTGCCTGTGTGTTGGATGCTGGGACACAGCAGGGATTAAGTGAAATTCATCCCTGCCCTTGATGGGAACTGTGATCAGGTCAGAGGAGGACTCTAAATTACTCTCAGGTCACAGGCCTGAAAATGGAGGCCAGCAGCTTGCCTGAAATGGTTTAGAGAGTAGGCAAAGAGACCAGAGCCCAACACAGAAAGAGAAGTTGGTCTGGCTCTTTTGAAGTGATGACAAGTTCAGCTATTCAATTAACACTGACTGAATACCACTAAATGGAATCGCTGGGAAAAGAAACTTTTCCAAGTTGAATGAATAAATTCAAATATGTAAAATGACACAATAGGGGCACCTGGGTGGCTCAGTGGGTTAAAGCCTCTGCCTTCAGCTCAGATCATGATCCCAGGGTCCTGGGATCAAGCCCCACATCCGGCTCTCTGCTTGGCAGCGAGCCTGCTTCTCTTCCTCTCTCTCTGCCTCTCTGCCTACTTGTGATCTCTGTCTGTCAAATAAATAATAAATAAAATCTTTTTTAAAAAGTAAAATAAAATGACACAATAATGATAAAGCTTAATTTTCTAGGTGGTAATATTAAAGTGTATTTTCATAACAATTTTAATGGTTTTAAAAAATGCAGAAGTCTGCTATAACTGAAGATCATATTATGCTAAATGATACTAAGAACACCTATCAACATGTTGATGATATTCTACCCATTTTAAATCTTATGGCTCAGAGGTAGTTAACAGGAATTTATTTGTAATTTCATGACTAGGCTGGAACTAGTTTTTTTTATGTACTTTGAAATCCTGTGTGTGTATTTTACATTTACATATACAGCACACCGCAATTTGGATTAACCACCTTTCAAGTGCTCAATAGCTACACATGACAACTGGCTATAATATTCACAGGGCTAAAAGTCTGGACATACTGAGAGCTACTTATAAGCCCAAAGGATCACTGGTTACATTTATTGAACACATCTGGGATATTTTGTACAGTTCCAGTTTTCACTTTCTTGCCTGGCAACAGTAAGAAACAGAACGTAAAAAGTCAGAAATTGAATAAAACAAAGATGCTATAATTCAGAAGTATATTTTGACAAATTAGGAGGGAGGTCTGTATTATTTATAGAAATTTAAATGGAAAGATACAGAGGTTTTAATTATTTCAATTTCTGGGTATCTACAATAAACAAACATTCTGGTATATTAAAATAGAATCTGATCATACATATACTGATTGTGTTTTTGAGGTTGTTTTAAAAATTTTTTATAATTATTACTAAAATATGCTTACCAAATCATTACTAAATACAAATTCAAAGAAAAATGTCATAAGCCTTCAAATATCAAACTTTAGGGCGCCTTTCTCTATGATGAAAATATGAGCTCAAAATCTAACATTAGACAATCTCAAAACAAAAAGTTGAAAAAAAAAAAAAAGTTGAAAATAAAATTGATACTCTACCTAGGAGCACAGGGATGCCTATATTGAGCCTTCTTATTTGTGTGATCTACATAATAGGTTCCGAATTCTGATGACTCAACTCGCTCCCATCCTGGAGGAAGTCCTTCTCGCTCAAGAGGATGGCTCCAATGAGTTGTATTTGTGTTGTGATCTATATAATATTTTCTCCCTCTCATTGTCCAGTCCACAGACCAGCCAGGAGGAAGAGGTAAATCTTCAGAACCATGGTTAGTTAAATTTCCTAAAGATGTAGCAGCAACTCTCCCAATACCTGAGGAGAAAGATAGAAAAAGAAGAAATAGAACAATTATTCAAAGCTAAAAATTATGGTATCTGTGAAATAGTCACAAAATAAACTATCCTAATTATACTCTTCTGTTAAAATTCATGATTTTATAATTATAAGTAAGAATTTTCATAAAACTAGCCAGTATTACTAAAATTTAATTACAAAAAGAAGGAAGAACAAGACTCCCTCTCTGAAATTAGTTTTGGTTGATACCTCTATCACCAGGCTACACAAACATGTAACTATTAGCAAAACTACTAAATATGTATACTGCTTAAAGAAAAGTGAAGAAAATAAAATTTCACCACATTCAAGATTTAAGATTTGACATTTCACCTAAAACTAAAAAAAAACCCAAACCAAAAAATAAAAACCAACTTGTAAAACTGTCCAGTTTATAATTTAAATATAATCTAGCTGTCCCAAGAACCATTAAGTAACTTTATCAAGGATGCAACATATAAGGTTAACATACAAAAGTCAATTAAGTATTTGCACACTAACAACAACTGGAAACAAGTTATACCACTTATTATAGCTCCAAAAAATCAAATACTTACATATAAATAAAATATGGATAACAAATTATGTACAGAATCTGTATGCTGAAAACTATAAAACAGTGATGAAAGAATTAAAAGAACCTACCATGTTAATGGATTGGAAGACTCAACATAGTTAAGATGCCAATTCTTCCTGAAATGACCTTTAAGTTTAAGATAATTCCAATCAAAATCCTAGCAGTTTATAGGTATAGACAGAAATAGCTAGGCTCTAAAATGTATATGGAAAGGCAGAACTAGAGAAGCCAAAACATTTTTAAAAATAAGAATAAAGTTGGAGGATTCGTGCGGGGGTGGGGGTGGAGGTGGGGGTGGGAGGTTGAGGAACCAGGTGGTGGGTAATAGGGAGGGCACGTTTTGCATGGAGCACTGGGTGTTGTGCAAAAACAATGAATACTGTTACGCTGAAAAAAAAAATTAAAAAAAAAAAAAAAAAAAAGAGTCGCGTGGTCTACCAACTGAGCCAGCCAGGTGCCCCTCGTACTACATGATTTTTAAGACTTACTATAAAGACAGAAGTAATCAAGACAATATGGTATTGGCAAAAGGACAGACAGATCAATGGAACAAAGAATCCTAAAATAGACCTACACATACACAATAGATTTTTAACAAAGGTAAAAAGGCAAATCTATAGAGAAAGGGTAGTTTTCTACCAAATGATGTTGGAACAACTGGACATCCATACACACACAAAAAATTAATTACAAACTATACCTTCCACCTTCTATAAAAATGAACTTAAGATGGATCATATACCTAAATGTAAAACATAAAAACTATAAACCTTTTAAAAGAAAAAGGAGGATACGTTTTCGTGACCTTTCATTAGGCAGAGCTCTTAACCATGATGTTAAAAGTGCAATCCATGAAACAAATATTGAATTGGACTTTGTCATAATTAAAAATGTTTGCTCTATGAAAGACATTATTAAGAGAAAGAAAATCAAGCTACAGACTGGGAGAAAATATTTCCAAGTCACATATTAGACAAAGGAGTTTAATCTAGAATTCATAAAGAACTCTCAAACCACTAGGAAAGTATTTTAAATGGGCAAAAGATGTGAACAGGCACTTCAAAGAAGATATTTAGATGGTAAATGAATAGAAAAAAGTACTCAAATCATATTAACCATCAGGGGCACTGCTAATTAAAAAACCCCTACAAATTAAAACCACAATGAGAGGATAATACACATCTATGAGAATGGCCAAAAAAGAAAAAGTATCTAACAACACAAGTTGTGATGAGGAGGATATGGAGCAACTGAAACTCTCATACACTGCTGGTGGAAATGCAAAATACTTCAGCTACAATGCAATGCAAAAAACATTTCAGCAAGATCTTACCAAGTTAAATATGTTTTCCATATGATGCAGCAATTCTAATCCCAAATATTTAACCTAGACAAATGAAAATGCTTCTTCACACAAAAACCTGTATGGGGATGTTTATAGTGTTGAAAAAGGAAACAACCCACATGTCCTTCAAGAAAATGAGTAAACTAGTACAATCATACAGTGGAATCTACTGTAAAAAGGAACTGAATATCGATACATGCAACAACATGGATAACCTCAGAGGCATTACACTGAGTGAAAGGAGCCAGCCTCAAATGGCTGTAAATTGAATGATTCTGTTCATATGAAATTACTACACAGGCAAAACAACTAGGATAGAAAATTATGGTTGCCAGGAATTTGGGGCAGGGTGAAAGACTAAGCAACTGTCATAAACCAAAGAACACTTGACCACACAAAGGGACAGCAATGATGTAATTTTTAGGAGTGAATGAAATGTCCTATAAACTGTCTAGGCATTACATCAATATAGATAGAGATATATATCAAAATTCATAGAACCCTGTACTTTAAAAAAAAAAAAAACCTTAAGTTTACTCTATGTTATTTGGGGGAGGGCAGGAGGGAGAAAATGCTGGCTGCATTGTTTTATTCTCACATAGGAATAGTAATTGTGTATAACTAATCACCCCAAATTCCAAGTTTCATTTAGTTTATGTCCATAGGTTAGTGGGTTAAGCCTCTGCCTTCAGCTCAGGTCATGATTTCGAGCCCCGCGTTGGGCTCTCTGCTCAGCGGGGAGCCTGCTTCCCCCTCTCTCTCTGCCTGCTTGTTATCTCTCTGTCAGATGAATAAATAAAATCTTAAAAAAAAAAAAAAGACTAAGCAACTGTGATAGACAAAGAACACTAAGGAGAAATGACAACTGCATGTAATGTAGTACTCTGATTGGATCCTGGAACAGAAAACTGACATTAATGAATAAACTGGTGAAATCCAAATAAACCTTGGAGTTAATAAATCATTCTTGACTTCAGAGACACTAAAAATAAAAAAACCACTGTTTACCTTTGGAGGTGGCTAGGGTGCCAATTCATCATCTTAAAAAACTAGTAATAAAGAGAAAGATTTAGTATTTATCCTTTCTTATATGAATTGCAACCACATAATTGATAAGAGATAGTTCTTCATTATAGAAGTCCAACTAATAGAGAAGAGATGACAGAAATTAGAGTATCACCCTCTATAACACCTAATAAAATACTGGATCTAGCCAATGATCATTAATGGTTATCAAATCAACAGGTAAAAGGCTGATGGAGAACTTCATGATGAATGAACTGATATCTGATCCCATCATCAATTTTAGGATCAAAAAGAGAAATTAGTCATTATGTGTCTCTGGAACTGATGCAGCAGAATGTATACAACAGCATCTATGAACTATTTTAGCAAAAAGAAAAATGCAAGAAAGAAAATAAACACAATCGCAGTATTGTTTGAAAAGAAAGGCATATATTTCTAAAACATATGCGAACTATAGAAAAAACAAAGCTAAGAAGCCTTTTGGTGAAACTGACCTTGGCTTCTGTCAAACTGCAACTGAAGGCTTATTTAATAAGTATAGCTTAAGCAATTTCTGTACTTAAAGAAAAAATGTTTAAACAAAAAAGAAGCCAATGTACTAAAGACATATACATAGCAAGTAACTTTAAAATCACATTTTAAAGCATGCAATGGCTTTATATTTTCTCATACTTACATCATTAGAAATGTACTACTGGCCATAACAGAAATTTAAAAAAAAAATTAAAGTCAATTCATTGTACTTGTACTGACTTATTCATAAGAACCATAAATTTTTTGCCCAACAGAGGTTGGAAATATACAAACAGAGTTCTAAATACAACGTTTTTAAAAATAAAAACTCTTGGGCACCTGGGTGGCTCAGTGAGGTAGGCCTCTGCCTTCGGCTCAGGTCATGATCTCAGGGTCCTGGGATCGAGGCCCACATTGCGCTCTCTGCTCAATGGGGAGCCTGCTTCCCCACCAATCTCTCTGCCTGTCTCTATGCCTACCTGTGATCTCTGTCAAATAAAAAAATAAAATCTTTTAAAAAAAACTCTTATAGTAAAAAATAAAAAGGTACAAACTTAGAGATTATTAAAGTTGTGACAGTTTTATTAATCTGCTTAGAAAATCCAAACTTCCATATACTGAACTAGCCTAAATCTAGAAACACATACACCTCTCCATTTAAACAGTATTAGGTACCAAACACCAAATTTAAACTACGACAAAATGTGAAATTTGTATTTAGAGGAAATACAAAGACCTCTCTGTAGAAACTCTTATTTTTCAGAATTAAACCTCAACAATTTGGTACGGGCCCAAAGATATCCTCAAAGTTCTTAACAGGCTCATCAGCTTTACCAATGCCATGTAAAACCATGATTCCTAACCTTTCCATGATCCACTCCACCTTCACTTTCCGAAAGTGCCATGTACACTAATTTTTTAAAACTATTTGGGATAATTTTATAAAACCTATTGAGAGGAGGATGTGTAATACAAAAAAAAACTAAAAATGAGATTTAAAATAAAACATGCCTAGTAATAAAACAGGTCTAGAAGACAGAAAAATAAAGCTCCATCAAGCTCTAACACATGAGACCTCTGCTCTAAGTTCAGCCAGAAAGTTGAAATTTCAACAGCCAAACACGTCAAATCTGGAAAAAGCAGAGAAGAGCACATAATGCTCTTATAAAAGGCATGAACACTAACAGTTATGAGTGTCTCCTCTGACCTGCCCCTTTTCCAAATGTATTATTTCATATTCAAAAGAGCCCTACAGGTAATACTATCACTACCAACTTACAAATGAGGAAACAAAGATTCAAGTAAGTTATTTCCAAAATCATAGAACTGGTATACAAGTGACAAAATTATTACTAACAAAGTAATCAACAAACAAAAGATCAACTGTAATTCTTCAAAGAAACGTATGACTGCCACTAATAAAAGAAAAAACAAGCTACCAATTTTGAATTCAATCAATGGAAAAATTTAGGAACCTGTTTCTGAGATACAAGGGAAAAAATTAGTTTTCCATTTTTTCAATTAGTTCCAGAAAAGAATGAGTGGAATTCATAATGCTCAAAATAACTTCCATTTGTAGGGATTAACTGCACAAACACCTTCCATTTATATAAAGTAAGGCATTCATAACTAAATACATTATTTCCCAAACACAACGATAAAGTATTATTTTGTCTTTCCACCAAGACTACTAGATATGTCTCTGAAGAATTTAATCTCATACAATCAGGCAGATATCTGTGAAATCTATGCCTATAAAGCTCAAAAATTCTGGTTGACTAATTTTGTCGTAGTGGTTACAGAGAATAAAATGGAATCTGGAACTCTAATGAAGGTCCACAAGCTTCAGGGTAATAAATGCTAAATACTATAGCCCACGTTACAATTAAGATGTTGATAAAGAGATCCAGAGAGATCTACCTTTTCTCCTCCTCTGCAAAATAATAATACAAATAAAGTTGTGTCCCTAAAGATTATTAACCCCTTCTCAAAAATGATTCTGAGTTCCTTAAATATTTATGCATTTCCTAGAGTAAACATTACTTCCATGTTTTTGTAAAGGCTGACACTTTTCAGCTTGACTTTGGTAACTTGATTTCTTTAGTCATCTTTAAAAATCAAAGTTTTAAAAGTCCATTACTTAAAACTGTATAGAACTAAATTACTCAAATGCAAAACAAAGGAATTCATTCTGCCTTTAGTATTCCAACTGAAGACTTCCTGTTAACAGCCAAATTCCTTCCTTTGGCACACAGAGTAGGTCCCTGCCCAGTACACTGGCCAAAATGTTAAAGGTCAGATTTCACGGCTAAACCTAAAACTCGCTAGGCCCTGAAGCCCCCTGAAATATTATATAAACTGTTTTTGGCTTCTGCCAAATACAGTAAAATAAAGTTAGCCCTTAGGTTAAGGTATTTCCTGAAAGTCTAAGTAACTGGCAGGATATACCACTTGCATTAAATCATTACCAAACCATTTTCTTTCATATATTCTTAATGTTTACTACCTTAGTAACAATAATCAAAATTTAAAAGTTGTGAAAATAAATCTGTCTATGGCACATCTTTACCCTCCCACAAACTTACTTTCTCCTTCTCATTCCCTGTAATCTTTGAATTCTCTCTTCAGCATTAATCTTGAAAATATGGTAAGTTTCAAATTTTTTCAAGATGAATTCAAGAAACTTCCAGCTATTGTTTCATATTCAGATTTTTTTCCTTCTGGAAAAACAGCTGATAGGCTTTTCTGCTTGGTTAGTTATTGATTATTAATCCTTCCCTGACACTTAACGGATTCCTTCAAAGAACTGGTTTTTTCTAAAAGGTAAAACATTAAATCTTATGCTCTGATGTAATTCTATTAAGTGAAATTTCTCAAGCATATTACCACTCTAATGAATGCAAATCTTTCTTTAAAATGACTTTTTAATTTGAAAAAGTATCCAATTAACTTGTATTTTATTTATCCCTACCTCATGATTGGAAAGTTTTGAAGTCTGTCACTAAACTTATAAGAAGTGTCAGACTGCCTCTAAGAGAGGATTGGCAGGAATTTAGTTCTAGCAGTATTTCCTCAATGATACTTTGTGAATCAGAATTTTTAAAACAATATTTTAACTTGGCATTATTAATTCCTCATACTTTCATTTAGGCAGAAAAGTGTTACGAGTTATCAGTGATATCTGTAATATAAATATATATGATAAAAGTAAGTGTGAAGAACAATCTGTATTTATGGTAAGCTGTGTTAAGCTTTTATTCCTGCTACTCATCAGCCACCAAAACTGTGTGTAGACCTCAGACTTGAACTCTCTGGATTCATTCACTTAGTCAACCATTTATGCAGCCAAATGTCTATGCTAATTCTATCTGAATCTTCTCTCTTCCTTACCTCTCATTTCCCATTTGAGGCCAAGTCCCATCAATACAGATGTGTCCCACTTCTCTTTCTAAATGTTTGCCGCAAGTCGGGTCCTCATTAACATTTAAAATAATAACCACCAAATATGCACCAAATGGAAGATTATAAAGTCAATGGAACGCATAAGTAGCATATAACATTAAGAAACTCATTCAAGTAAAAAGCAGGGATAGAAAACTGAGAGTATAATAACAATGTAAAAAATGTAAATGTAAAAATGTAATGTAAATGTAAAAACTGAGAGTATAATAACAATGTAAAAAAAATGCCATTAGAAAGATGAAGGAAATAACTGAAATACGATGAACCTCTGACCTGATGGGCACTTTCCCTTAACTTTTCTGTTTTTTGCAAATTTTCTACATTAAGCAGTTATTACTCTAAAAAATGATTTTTAAAAACTTACTATTTTAGTTGGTTAACAAATCATTTCTGAGGTTTAAAACTACTTAATATTATAAATAGCCAAAATAAACACCAAAGTATTCAACTGTTTAATCCCTTAACCTAGACGTTCTTTTAAAAACAAAAAGGCTCTGGGGTGCCCGGCTGGCTCAGTCTTGAAGCATGTGACTCTTGATCTCAGCATTCTGAGTTCGAGCCCCACTCCGTGGAGATTACTTAATGGAAAAAAAAAACTTAAAAAAAAAAAAAAAAGACACTCATCCATGCTCATTTCTATATGCCTAGAAAACCTTTCCTCTTTTATGACCCAAAGAGATTCCAATGTCAGCTTTCACAAAATAAGCTGCTTTTTCCAACTATTCTCCATTATTCCTCAATTTTCAAAACTTGTGATTTACTTCTCCATAATTTTCATTTTCCCCTTAAAAGCATCATAGACTTGCCCTTTCCTCTTCAATACCACTGGTACCCAAAGTCATCTTTTCTCTAGCAATCTATCCTGAGTACAACCAGTAATCTTTAAATATTGCTTTCATAAAATGACTTGTCTTTGAAATCTGCAATGGCTTCTGTTTGACTCCAAACTGTTTAAATCCTTCAGGTTGTTGCTGGACCACAAATCTCCATTCTACCTCACATCTTCTTTCTTCACATTAGTAGAACTACATAGTTCCTTCGATCTACATGTTCACTCTGTTTTCAGTGGCCTATTCCAAATTCTTCACTTAAATGCCTTTTCTCTGCCCCGTTAATCTAAAGTCCACGCTCAAAGCAAGCCCTACCTCTTTCACGAATCATTCTTAAATATTCCAGCCTACCCTGATCTCTCCTGACTCCCTATTGCACTTACTGTCAATACCAGTGTTCTGTGATTACTGTGCATATATTGGTTTTGTTCCCCAAATAAGATACCAGAAAGCAGACACCAAGAATGTCAGATAAAATGCTAAACACATAAATGATTAATACTAAATGAATAAGGGTGCCTGGGTGGCTCAGTCAGTTAAGCCCCAGGTCAGGACACGATGGGCATGGAGCCTACTTAAGATTCTCTCTCCCTCTTCCTCTGCTCCCTACCCCTCTAAATACCAAATGAATGTTTTCTATACTCCTGCTCCAAACTGTTTGTTTGTCGTTGTTATGAGAGAGGGAGGGAGGGAGAGAAAGAGAAACTTAAGCGGGCTCCACAGCCAGCATGGAGCCTGATGCTGGGCTTATTCTCCTTACCTTGAGATCAGGACCAGAGCCAAAATCAAGAGTCAAACACTTTGACAGACTGAGCGACCCAGGCGCTCCTCCAAACTGTTTTTAAGGCACCTTATTTTAAGTTTCATGGGCTAAAAAGTAAATGTCTCATGTATTTATTTTCATCCTGCCAAGATTTAAAGCCTGCAACTTAACCAGGAAAAAAACAATTAGATAAAAAAGTTTAATTTTCAGCTTGCTTCAGTTTATCTAGTGTAATCCAATACTCTGGGAATAAACCAGAACTGTCCATTTCTCTTATCTCTTCTTCTTGTACTAGTATTCCCAAGTTAGCAATATGGCAAACAGATTTTAAAAAATTATATGGCCAGGGGCGCCTGGGTGGCTCAGTGGGTAGAGGCCTCTGCCTTCAGTTGGGTCGTGATCCCAGGGTCCTGATCCCAGGGTCCTGGGATCGAGCTCTGCATCAGGCTCTCTGCTCAGCGGGGAGTCTGCTTCCTCCTCTCTCTCTCTCTGCCTGCCTCTCTGCCTACTTGTGATCTCTGTCAAATAAATAAATAAAATCTTTAAGAAAAAATAAAATATAAATAAATAAATTTATATGGCTAATATTTTTATTACTAAAAGAACAAAAGGACAGACTTCCATTTGAGTCTTTTTGACCAACCTGGGAAATAATTACTGACCTAAGCAAACAGTTTTGTTAAGAGAAACAATGCAGGCTGTAGCTGAGGAATGATGCAGTTGCCCCATGGTATTTTTTTTTGCCACGCCCAATTCTTCCTATCCACCTTTCCTTTCTCTGGTGTAAGTCCAGGTTCTTTGAAACCCTAACCTTCCCATTTTACCAAACCTAAACTAGCTTTCAATCCAACTGTAGACATTAAATTCTCTGGGTTTTCAAGGTTAACAGTCTAGATAACCTTTGGGTAAATACTATGGTTTTATAAAATGAGTTAATAAAATAAATGGGCACAAAATTCTTTCAGTCAGCATAGATTACTAATTATTTGTAAGCTGGCTTAACAAAACCGGCAAAATGGAAAAGTATTTTTCTGGGAGTATGTGTGTGGTTCCCAAGAAAATCCAGAGAAAAAGCACCTTTTTAATTGTTAATAAATCTAAACTAATGTAGGATTTGTAATTTTAAGTTACCTGAAGCATGTCTCCCCTGATTCTGTGGCATTCTTTGGAAGATATCATGGTTGTATTCATAATATCTATAGTCTTCATGTGCACGATCTCCAAGTGGGCGCCTTCTCTGACCATCAAAATAATTATCTGAATAATAATATCGGGAACCAGAGTCTCCATTTTCAACAGCAAAATTAACTTCTGTTAAAAATGACTGAGAAGAGCCATACTCCCTAGGGACATCTGCTAGACTCCGGGCAAGATAAGAAGGTGCAGACAATCTGTTGCTTTCTCTTCTCATTATTTCATGAGGTGTTCTTTGAATTGGAGTTCTAAGAAAACTCTGGTTTCTTGAAACTATTCCATCTCCAGAAGCTGAAAAGGCATTAGGACTTGAATCTGGCAGACAGATATCAGTTCGTCTTGGAATTGTTGGACCATGCCGAATAAATGAAGGCATGAGATCTACAATAAAATAAAACAAAGAGTAAAAAGACCACTTCAGTAAGTAATAATTACCTTTTTCAAAAGTTGTTCATTTCTATTATCCCCAAATGCAAAATTTCAATGGACTTAAGCAAACACAATTTAAAATTCTAATTTATGATAGTACCTGGGTATTTTAAAATTAAGGCTAATTAATACCTTCCCATGCAAATGATTTTATAATTTGCATGAATGTGGTATGTGTAAACTCAGTCAGAATCAGATGTATTCTGCATGACACCATACATAACATGATGAAATCTCAGTAAGCTTAATTACGGTTAATGAAATACTCATGAATAAATGTGTAAAAATAAGAAACAACCTAACAAAACTAAGATTATTTTGTTTTGCTCATTTCACTTCATTTTCAAAATTCCCAAAAATCCTTTTACAAGCAAACACAATTTCAAAAATAAAATAGAACATAATGCTATTCCCAAACATGTAAAAGTGGATTCCTTTAAAAAGACTTCAAAATAATCTGGTTTCCCCTCAGAATTATGTAATACCAGTACATAATCAAATGCTGGAAAGTAAAAAAACTTAGGTATGAAAATTAAAAAAATAAAAAAATCTCATTTCAAAGAGGCACACAAATGTTCAATCAGTTCAAAAAATGCCAAACCTGAAACTATGGCTCCCTTAAGAACAAGTAATTATAATTCAAAACAGAAGATAACAGTAGAACAATGGCCTTCAGGATATAGTACTTTTGAATACAGAACTTAAGTGGCTTAGACATGCCAGGTTACAAAGCAAATAACATCGGAACATGAAAGAAATTAGATTTGGAAACTTTTATTCATTTATTAAGTACACAATATTAGATAGCACTGATATTAATAAGGTTCAAAAGCTAATTCTAGACAGAAATTAATACCCAAATAAATTTGCTTTAAAGTATGGCTTACATGGGGTGCCTGGGTGGCTCAGTCAGTTAAGCATGGGACTCTTGGTTTTGGCTCAGGTCATGATCTCACAGGCTGTGAGATCAAGCCCCACCATGGGCTCTGGGCTCACCAGGGAGTCTGCTTGAGATTCTCTCTTCCCCGTCCCTCTGCCCTAACATGAGCTCACTGGCACTTGCTCTCTCCCTGTCTCAAATAAGTAAATAAATAAATCTTTAAAAAAAATAATAAACTATGGCTAACATATTTCATGATTTTGTTATGTTTAATAAAGTTTATTTGCAGCAAACTGCAAGCTATCATAAATTTAGCTGAAAACCTAAGAGCATATGTAACTGAAAAATAAGCTTATAAAAAAAGGTATAAAAAAATCAATTCTCAGGGGACACCTGAGTGGCTCAGTCAGTTAAGCCTCTGACTCCTGAGTTCAGTCCTGATCTCAGTGTCCTGAGATCAAGTCTCCAGTCAGCACTCAGCAGTCTGTTGCTCTCCCTCTCCTGCCACTCCTCCCCCTTGCTCAGGTTCTCTCTCTCTCTCTCTCTCTCTCTCAAATAAATAAATCTTTTTAAAAAAGAAATCAACTTTCAGGGGATGCCTGGCTGGCTCAGTGGGAAGAATGAGGGGCTCCTGATCTCAGGGTCGTGAGTTCGAGTCCCACACTGGATGTAGAGGTTACTTAAATAAACTTAAAAAATAAAAATTAATTTTCTAATTACTGATGTGCCCACTGATCTTGTTGTTCTATAAGAAAGCACTGAAAATACAAGGATAAATCTCTAAGGCTGATGATGCAGTTATTATTTAAAAATCATGCTCTCAACACCTTTCTGTGTGATCCTGGGTAAATACTAGGAATCTCTATGAACAGCTTTCCCAATTACAGAATGAAGTAATGCTTAAGTCACAAGGTTTGTAGGAGCTTCCAAGAAGGGCACTTACACAAAAGTGCCCACTATGCAGTATGAACATCTAAATATTAGTTCCTTACCTCACAAATGTTCTGAACACACAAGCAAGAATTTAAAATTCAAAAGATTCAGCTGAGAAAGCAGAGTCAAATGCTTAAACTGAAAAGTGTGGCGGGGAGGCAGCGAGAAACTATTAAAGTTAAAAAAAAATTTTTTTGGCAATTTCTCCTGAAGTACGATAGAAATTTTTGCGTACTTCGCTTTGTTTTTTGGAGTCCGGGAAGGAAGGCGGTATTTGAAGCAATTCTCACTTAAACACACAAACACATGATTTTCGCTTTTCTAAGATCTGAGACTGTTGATGAGGCTTTGGATAGCGGCCACAAAAGGGACGGTCAACTGTCACCTCCTCACGTCTACAATCATCAGCTTTTAAAAAAGCTAAGGAATTCTACCCGAGTTCGCACAACTTCCTGCACGGACGGGTGACACCCGAAATGTTTGCAAACACAACGCATATCTCTATGTATCTAGAAGAGGAAGAAGTGGGCCCCAGTCAAATCACTTTCACCCCTTGTAGGATCAGGGAATCAGCAATTTAAGAGTTTCCGAAAGAACCTCTTCTAGTAATCAAAATGAAACAACACTCCGCCCCGGGGGGAGGAGAACGGGAAAGTTTGTTATTTCCAGGGAGGCCCACAGGGGAAGGACTACTCTAAGTTTCTTACGCTTCATCGGCTTTCAAACAATGACCACCACTTCGGGCACAATACAGTTTTAGAAAACAGTATTTCACAGAGACCAACAGGAAAGAAAAGCCGCGGGGAGCCGCGTCGCGCGCCCGCCAGGCTCCCCGCAGCCGCTCGGTCCAGGTGTGGGTACGCCCCGCCCGACACTCACTCCGGAGCAGAGGCGACGTCTCTTTCTTCACGTACTTCCCCTGCACCTCGGCGGGCTTGGACACTTCGTTTTTGGTTTTCTTTCGGGACAGCATCCTTGTCGACGAGGCCCCAGGCCGCGTTAAGCAGCCTCCTTAGGGCTCCGCGAAGGGCACCGGCCGGCCCCGCCGCCACCTCCGCCGGCGCCGCCGCCTCCTTCCCTCCCGAGCCGCCGCCGCCGCCGCCGCCTCCTCCTCCTCCTCTCCGCAGCCCGGGGTCGCCCGCAGGGTCTGCTGCATGTTCGGGGCGCTAAGCGCGCCGGCCACAACTCAGTCGCTTGTCAGTTCCTTCCCGGATATCTACTCGCTCCGCGATGCTGCCGGAGAACTCAGTGAGCTGAGGCCAGAAACGCCCGGCCAGGGCCATGGTCCGCCGAGGGCCGCCTAATAACCGCTACCACCGCCGCCGCCGCCGCCGCCGCCACCGCCGCCGCCTACGTCCCGTAAACTTTCCCCGCGACCGCTGGGAATTCTGGGAAACTCGACACTGCGCGAGCGCCGCCGCTGCCCCTCCCCCACCCCAGCTCCGGGGCGCGGCTAGGGCTGCGGGTCGCCGGGCGGCGCTGTCAGCTAACGGGCCGGCCGCTCTGTCTCCTCGGAGGAGAAGCGCGTCTTGGTGGTCGGGAGAGGACGAAGGGCCCAGTCGGCCAGACTAAGTGCGGGAGGCCGTGGTGCGCTCTGGTAGTGGAGCCCCTTCTACCCACAGATGTTTCCCCGGGACCTTGAGGGAGCGGACGACGCCCCCCCCCCCGGAGAAGCGTACCCGTCGTCATTCCTTGAGGACGTCCCTCCCGGAGTTTCTTGGACTGGTAAACTCCGGTCCCTGATAACGCAGAATGCGAGCAGAGTGAAGGACCACAACCCCCAGGCTAGTGCGGTGACAAATAATTCAAGATGCTTCTTTTTCTTGAAAACATTAATCTGTCTGGTACAAATTAAATACATATAAATCGATCATCTTCTGTGTGCCAGGGTGCGTCTCTCTGATAAAGGTAAAACAGAGGAAAAAAGCAATATGGAGTTTCTACTACCTCTTACTTTGATAAATTCGAAGTTACCATAATATCTCATCATCACTCTCATTGTTACATTGAATAGCCACATATTACCTCTTGGAATTTAATATTACAGTCAGAATTTTTTTAGGATTTTGAGCACTAAAGGTCAAGACCTGAAATTTTTAATTTAAAACAGAACTTAGTTTCTTCTGTATAACTTAGAGGAGCTGCCAAATGTACACAATAACATCTGGAAAATAAGGGGGTCCATTCCCTAGTAAACAGATTAAGGCTTTGATAATGGAGAATGCTTTCCCTGAGATCGAAAACGTGTTAAATGTAAAACAATTAAGCAAGGATTTTTTTTAAGTACATAAGATTAAGAAGGTGATCAAATTTTGTTTTGCTGTGAACAAATGAGATGCTTAGTGTCTGTCTCCATCTTTGTATAATGTCCCCTTGGTATAGAGTTTCTCACAATTAATTCAATATCCAACAAATACTGTTGAGCATCCACTACGCTAGGCACTGTTCTAGATGCTTTGATCATAGCAGTAAACAAAATGGACAAGAATCCCTACTCTCATGGGGAAGAGAAACAATAAAGAAGGAAAATAAGTAGGGGCGCCTGGGTGGCTCAGTGGGTTAAAGCCTCTGCCTTCGGCTCAGTTCATGATCCCAGAGTCCTGGGATCGAGCCCCGCATCAGGCTCTCTGCTCTGCAGGGAGCCGGCTTCCTCCTCTCTCTCTGCCTGCCTCTCTGCCTAGTTGTGATTTCTCTCTGTCAAATAAATAAAAAATATTTTAAAAAAAGAAGGAAAATAAGTAATACATTCTGTGGCTGAAAATAAGAAACAGAGGGCTGTGATTTTAGGCAGTGTGACAGAATGACCAGAGAAGGCTCATGAGAAGAAGGTAATGGAGTTACTTGGCAAACTGAAGGACTGGGAAGCAAGTCTATGTGGCTGGAGTAGAAGAGCAGGGTAGTGGGAAATAAGATAGGTAACAATGGCTAAAGCATCGAGAGCCTTGTGGGTTATTGCAAAGAATTTCACTTTGAGCAGAGGAGTGACGTGATCTAACAATGTTATAATAAGATCAGTTTGAATTCTGTCTTTTTTTTTTTTTAAGATTTTTTATTTATTTATTTGACAGAGAGAGAGATCACAAGTAGGCAGAGAGGCAGGCAGAGAGAGTGAGAGGGAAGCAGGCTCCCTGCCGAGCAGAGAGCCTGATGTGGGACTCGATCCCAGGACCCTGAGATCATGACCTGAGCCAAAGGCAGCGGCTTAAACCACTGAGCCACCCAGGCGCCCCGAATTCTGTCTTGATAATAGATTGAAAGAGAGAGTGAAAGTAGGAAGATCAGTCAAACTATTGCTGGCTTGGACCAAGATAATAGGAGAAGAGAGAATGAGAAGTGCTCATATTTTGGGCGTATCTTAGACACAGAGTCAA
Source organism: Meles meles (assembly GCF_922984935.1). Classification (NCBI taxonomy): domain Eukaryota; kingdom Metazoa; phylum Chordata; class Mammalia; order Carnivora; family Mustelidae; genus Meles; species Meles meles. The sequence goes on from NC_060071.1 coordinate 103,044,318, forward strand.
CAGGATTTGCCAACAGATTGAATATGAAGTGTGAGAGAAAGAGAGAAATCAAGGATCACTCCTGTAGGTATATAAATCTTAATGATAGAAAAGAACAGAGCACCCAGTAGAACAGCAAATTATACACAGAGAAGAACATGAGAGAAGCAGTGACTTGTTCCTGTGGCTCACATAAGAAGGCCCAGTACTGTGGTATTGGTTGTGTGGATGGAGAAGAAGGAGTGGAGAAGACAATGGGGTTTTGTTATAGTTAGGGTATGGAGGTGGGAGATGAAGGAGGGAAGAGGGCACTCAAAGTCTCATGTTTCTGTCCAGGACTTACTTACCTCAGAAGGATAAGAAAATGAAAGGATATTAGGACTTTGTTAATAAAGCCAGCTCTTCAACACCTGGGGTTTTCCCAAAGACTGAAATACAGGCTAGCTTTTACATCCATGGGAGAAAGAATCAGAATCTTATAGTTGGACAAGAATTCTGAGATCAGCTAGGCTAAACTCATTTTATTGATGTGGGAACAAAACTGGAAAAATTAAGTGTTTTGCCTCAAATTATACTCCCGGTTAGTGGCAGACTAGTCTCAGAACTGGAGTTTTCTGTTCCCAGGTTGCTCCTTTTTCTGCTGTGGCACTGTAAGAATCCCACTAGTGTGAATTCAGCCCTTTTCTAACACAGTTGTTTTGAAAGCTGTCCATGTTCCCTACTAAGTACTCCCCTTTTCAATGCTATTTCAATTCTTTGAATTACAGCACAGAGAAAGCCTCAATTAGGTGCTCTTTTTAAGAGTTATAATTTGCCATCATATCAAGAAGGGTGCATTCCAGAATCCACAATCTGCAGACAGTCTCAGCAGTAACAATGCATAGTGGTATGTAAGTTTTGAATACAAATCCTTAAATACAGAGACTTTGAATTCTCATCTGTTTTCTAGGAGTTCCTGGACTTCTGGAGCTTTTATTAAAGAATCCAGACATGGGGTGCTTGGGTGGCTGAGTGGGTTAGAGCCTCTGCCTTCGGCTCAGGTCATGATCTCAGGGTCCTGGGATCGAGCCTTGCATTGGGCTCTCTGCTCAGCAGGGAGCCTGCTTCCCCCTCTGTCTCTGCCTGCCTCTCTGCCTACTTGTGATCTCTGTCAAATAAATAAATAAAATCTTAAAAAAAAAAAAAGAATCCAGACTTTGCAGCTGTAATTCTCCAGACATTGCTTTTGATAAGACTGATACTATATTACATAATAGAGATATTTCCCCCTAGCAGTTGCTTTCTCAGTGGAGAAAATCAATTAGGGAGTTACTTATGTCTTAACAACTATTTTTTATTAATTTAGGATTAAAATCTCTTTTATAGAAAGTGATAAGGTATGATTCTTGGCTAATTTCATGGCTCTGTGGTCTTGGGTTTCTCATCTGAAAATGGAGGAATTGGGGCATCTGGGTGGCTCAGTCAGTTGGGTGTCTGCCTTTGGCTCAGGTCATGATCCTGGCATCCTGGGATGGAGCCCCACATCAGGCACCCTGCTCAGTGGAGAGTCTGCTTCTCCCTTCCCTCTGCCCTTGCCCCCTGCTTGTTCTCTCTCTCAATAATTAAATAAAATCTTTTTAAAAATGAAAATGTAAGAATTGAACTAGTTGATTTTCAAAGTGTCTTTCAGTCCTATAGTTTTGTGCCACATAGGCAGAAGGACATATACAAAAATTAAGAGTTGCCCTAGTAGGACAATGGGCATCTTCTTTAAAAATATTTGTATTTATTGTTTTCACTAAAAAACAAAGTAAAAGTTACAATCGACATTGTATAATTGTACAATCGGCATTATATATAATCATCATTAGCATAAAAATAAAATTTCAGCCTGATCACTACTTTCAAAAAGAAAGTTTCTTACGCTATTTTTTCTTTGTCTTGCTAGAAGTGTATAATTTGAAAGAGTAAACTATATGATAAAGGATTGTTTAAGAAAGGACCAAATGGAAATAAGCACTACATATGGAGCTTCAAAAAAAGGGGGGTGGGGAAGAGGAGCTTCTACTCTCTAACCCATTCTTCTTGGTCATATAACAAGATAAGCTAAATCTGAATAGAAGGAAGTAATAACTATGTGAGGGTCTAGGGCTCTCTAAGGCTCCAAAGTTTTGTTCTTACCCTTTGAAGCAGAAGCTTTAATTGTTCCCTATGAAGGATAAGGATGTGTGATGTTTATACAGTTCTGAACATATAAATGCTTAATGTTAGCAACGAGTTGAGTTCCCAAACTCTTAGTGTCTGATGAGTCCCCCCCCCAACCCGCCCCAGTAATGTCAAGGTTTAGTATAATACGTCTGATCAAAAATAGTTAAGGTCTGTCCCTAAGGTTAGCTCTTCTTCCTATATACTGTTATTGCCCAGATTTAGAGGTCCTCTGAAACATTGACAGGTAGCCAAAATGAGTCTTGTAGCTTGGCGATGATAGCCTTTGACTTCAGTTGTATGTTCTTGTAGGCCTTTCTGTATCTTTGCCTCTCTAGCCCTAGCAACTTTCTTCTTCCAAAAGTCTTATATTCATCCACTTTCAGTTTTATTTATTTATTTTTAGATTATTTATTTATTTATTTGACAGACAGAGATTTCAAGTAGGCAAAGAGGCAGACAGAGAGAGAGAGGAGGAAGCAGGCTCCCTGCTGAGCAGAGAACCCGATGCGGGGCTTGATCCCAGGACCCTGGGTTCATGACCTGAGCCAAAGGCAGAGGCCCTAATCCACTGAGCCACCCAGGCGCCCCTCAGTTTTATTTTTAACTGTTTTTTATAATTAACAATTTTTGCCTGGCCTACAGTAAGTTTTTTGTTTGTTTGTTTGTTTTTTGAGAACTCACTGAAAGTTTGCCCAGGGTTATCATTATTGGGGAGGTGGTGACTATTGATGTATACCTAATGTGGAAACACCTCCATCCTTTCTTCACTACATAGGAGCCAAGGGATACTTAGAAACCCATTTCTACTACATTTGACTAAATAAGCCACACCACAATTTCTCTTTTGCTGTAGCTACACCATTCTGATGTAGAGTCCTCCTATAAAGATGATGTCCGCAAGTCCCAAATGGAAATTGAGACAAAATATTCATCTGTCTTCAGTAGCTATTGGGAATTTCACTAGTCTTTTAATACTACCATCTCTTACTCCAGCCTGGAGCCTACTCTCCCTGTTCCCTTTTCTGCCTCAAATGCTTTACTTCATTTTATGTCTTACGGGAACTTCAATTATAGAGGAATGAGAATCAGACTAGCATGAGATTTTTCATCAACAAAGACTACTGTAAAACAATGGAACAATACCGTCAAATAAATGGAGGAAAATCAGTTTTAGTTTATACCATATCCACCCAAAGTGTCACTCGAAAGTAAAAGGAGAGTTAAGATATTTGGGGGCATGAAGGAACTCAGAAAGCATACTTCCCATATATCCTATCCTAGTAAGTTACCAGCAGGTATGTTCTAACAAAATGAGAGAATAAACTCTCACACACCAAACAAGCAAAACAAAAGGAGAAAAGTAAGGTTTAAAGAAGTAATGAATCTAACCCAAAAGAGTAATGAATTTAAGTCTATATATCACAATTGGACAACTGGAATTCCATCCAGATTGGAATTAGAATTAAGAGAAGTCTATGAGGAAGTACCTAGGAAAAGATGGAATTTAAGAAACATGTACAATTTGGAACAAATTAAAATGATAAAAGCTGAAGTTTCAGAAATAAAAGGCAATGAAACATGAAAAACTTGTGGGTATACAGCAGCATGACCCTTCTGAAAAGGACCTACATGAGTATGAGATCCAACAAACCAAGAGATTTGTCAAAAATTTTAACCAGGGCAGTGGGGGATGGGGGGAGGGACGTGCCTGGGTGGCACAGTCAGTTAGGCACGTGACTCTTGGTTTCGGCTTGGATCATGATTTCGGGGCCATGGGATTGAGCCCGATGTTGGGCTCTGTGCTCCACGCTGAGTTCAGAATCTGCTTGAGAGTCTCTGCCACTGCTGCTCATGTTTGCTTACTCTCTCGAAAATAAATAAATTTTTTAAAAATTTAAAATGGATTTGGAGGAGTAATTGAAAATGAACAGGTGGTTAGCTTTAAATACATTTTAATACAGAAAAGCCTAAACAATTGTGGAAATTAGGACATTTAAAGAAATCAGAATTTGTCTTCCATTTTCTCATATTAATACATCTTTAAAATTGTGTACTTTCAAGAGTTTAGTATCTTTAAAAACTTAATCCAGATGCATTTAGTCAGGACAGGTCTAAATAGGATATTAAATATCAGGATCCTTTGCCTTTGGCTGGTGATGCTATTTACCTCATACTGATCAGGATTGAGGAATTAGAAATAACAATATAGACAAAGAGCAGGTTCAGTGGAGTGAAGAAATAGGAGGGATGAGCAGGTGGTTGTAGTCAGAGGGGAATTTTACGAGTTTTGAATGATGTTATCACTTGTGAAACATTAGCCAGTAGTTGGAGTAGAGTGGAAGGGATGAAATTGAAAAAGTTAAGGAATGTGAAGGCAGCATGTAAGAAGACATGGAATCTGGCAAAAATAAACCACGAGACATCGAAAAAGGGTGAAGGGAATGTCTCAGAAATCAGTAGAGAAGGAAGAAGATAGGATAGAATAAAGGCCATAAAAATACCAGATTTCTTCTTTATAATTAATGTATTACAACAAGGCCTCGGAATTCCATTAACTTCTATTGAGAACAGGCAGTAGTGACATTCAAATACTGTATTTCTCTGATGTATTGCATTGTTAATGCACAGTGCTATTAGGCCTCCAAACAAATTGATGATTAGAATTTCCATAATAGTCTCCTCCAAATTAAGAGCACATACAGACTTGATACCAGGGCCTGATTATTTTATACATGATAATTAATAGAACTGAATGGGGGCGCCTGGGTGGCTCAGTGGGTTAAAGCCTCTGCCTTGAGCTCAGGTCAGGATCCCAGGGTCCTGGAATCGAGCCCCACATCGGGCTCTCTGCTTAGCTGGGAGCCTGCTTCCTTCTCTCTCTCTGCCTGCCTCTCTGCCTACTTGTAATCTCTATCTGTCCAATAAATAAATCTTTAAAAAAAAAAAAAATAGAACTGAATGACCATATCTGGCAACCAGAAGAGTTTCTTTAATTATAGTATCAGCAATTTTCCCAGGGACAATACTGAGGATATTTCTTACAATGCTTGAGAATGTAGGGGGAAAAAGGAATTTCAAGCTACTGTCTTTATTGCCTTTATTTCTCTTACTCTATAAACACATCATCCTTCACATAAAAAGTGCTCCCGTCTAAATCCCAAAACTTACTGGATTCTAATAGTAGTATTAATAACTTATATTTGAACTCCTGACACTACTGAGTATACTATGAGGATCCATGGCTGGACAGTCCAAATAAAGGACAAGCAGTGTAGCTTTTGTTAAAGATACAGAGAAATTCTTCCACATCAAGTCAGTGATTGCTTTCTCAAGTGAATATCCTTATACTTGAATCCCTGCACACATTTCTTCGGATTAAACTTTTAGAAGTAGAATCTCTGGCTCAGAGTGTGGTAGGCTAGATAATAGCACCCCAAAGATGTCCACGTCCTAATCCCTAGAACCTGTGAATACATTAACATGGTAAAAGGGACTTTGCAGATGCCATTAATTTAAGAATCTTGAGATGGGGAAAGTATCTTGGATTTTCCAGGTGGGCCCAATGTAAGCACGAGGGTCCTCATAAGAATAGAAGTCGAGGTAACGTTGAAAACAAGAGGTTGGCGTTATATAAAAGCTACAAGCTGCAGAAGGTAGGATAGTGTCATCCATAAGCTGAAAAAGCCAAGGAAATTAATTATCTCCTCAGAGCTTCCAGAAGAGAACCAGCCATGCTGACACTTGGACTTTAACCCACTGAGATGGATTTTTGAACTTCTGTGAGTGATAAATTTATTTTGTTTTCTGGCACTAAATTTGTGGTGATCTGTCAATAGGAAACTAATGCAAACAGTTTGTAAATAGTTTCAAGGTTCTGATCACTGAATTTCCTATCAGCATTGTGTGAGACTGTGTCTCTTTAATCTCCACTTGCTTATGTTCATGTCTTTTTTCATATAAGTAGTTTGTAAACTTTTTTAGGCCACAAAATATGTCCTCTGTCTCTCTTTATCTCATGAAACCTCCAGACCCTGGTAGGTCCACAAAAGTGTATATTAACAATATGATGGGTTTCAGTAGAGTAAGAAGGTACTGAGGAAAAATTTGACCTGAATTTTTTCTAAAGAACTGCATAAGTTTTAATTGAGCCCTCTGAAGTTGGGTAAGTATTATATCATGTGTTCGGGAGTTAAGAAAAAAAGGAAAGCAAGTAATCGGAATAAATATATCAGGAATCCCTTATACCTCATGCTAAAAGGACTAACTTAGCAGATCCATTACACTATTTTGTTACCAAAATGAGAGAAGCAATGGGAAAAAATTAAAGGAAAGAAATAGAAATATCCTACTATGCCGATTAATATGGAGACACCTGGATGTAGATCATGATTAACACATTCTTCCTCGTTCTCTTTCCACCTGTGTTTTAACACACATTTCTATTGTTGCCCCTTTATGTTTTCTCTGAATGGCTTTGAGGTAAATTGACATACAGTAAAATGTATGTGTTTAAAGTATATCATTTGGTAAGTTTTGACACCTAAAACCTGAGAAACCATCACTATAATAAAGATAATGAAGCTATCCATCCCCCCCAAAGTTTCCTTGTCCCCTTTTGTACTCCCCCTTTCGGCTCCTTCCCACAACCTCCCACCTAATCTGCTTTGTTACTGTAGATGAGATTTCAGGAACTTGAAGTGTGTATAAATGAAGTTATACAGTATGTTCTCCTTGTACTCTGGTTTCTTTTACTCAAAACAAATATTTTGAGATTCACGCATGTCATCATGTGTACAATAACTTAATCCTTTTCATTGGGCTAGTAGTTTATGGTTTGAACATAACCACAATTTGTTCAGTCCTTTATCTATTGATGGACATTGTTTTCAGTTTGGGGCCATTAGAGGTAAAGCTGCTGTGCACATTCACGTACACGCCTTTATGTGAACATGTGTTTTCATTTCTCTTAGTTAAATACCTAGGGATTTAACCCAATGTCTGGGTGATGTGATGGATACATTTTTAACTTTGTAAGAAACTATCAAACTGTTTCCCAAAGTAGTTGTACCATTTTTAAAGTCTCACCATCAGTGTTCACGAACTTCTAGCTGCTCCACATTGTCATGCCCCCTTGTTGTGTTCATTTCTCTTTAGCCCTTCTTATAGTATGTAGTGCTATCTGCTAGTGATCTTAGTCTTTCTCTAATAAACTAATGATGTTGACATTTTTTCATGTGCCTATTTGCCATCTTATTTGGTGCCTGTTCAAATATGTCCATTTTCATTGGGTTTATTTATATTGTTGAGTTTGAGAGCATATCATACTTAGTAAAAGTCCTTTAAAAGAGAATTTACTTCATATGACTTAAATCTGTTTAAATGTATTGAACCTCGTTTTGCAGACCAAACCATGGTCTGTTTTGGTAAATGTTTCATGTGCACTTGAAAAATGTGTATTCTGGGGCACCTAAGTGGCTCAGTGGGTTAAAGCCTCTGTCTTCAGTTCAGGTCATGATCCCAGAGTCCTGGGATCGAGCCCCACATGGGGCTCTCTGCTCTGCGGGGAGCCTGCTTCCTCCTCTCTCTCTCTGCCTGCCTCTCTGCCTACTTGTAATCTCTGTCTGTCAAATAAATAAATAAAATCTTTAAAAAAAAAGAAAAATGTATATTCTGCTGCTGTTAGGTAGAATGTTCTGTGAATGTCAGTTTAGGTTTGCTGATAGTGCTTAAGTCTTCTGCATCTGTGGTAGGCAAATAGAACCCCAAAGATGTCTATATCTTAATCCCCAGAATTTGTGAGTATGTCACTTTACATGGCAAAAGGGACTCCACAGGCATGATTAGTTTAAGGATATTGAGATGGGGAGAGTATCTTGGATTGCTCAGGTGGATCCAATTTAATCATATGGGCCCTTAATAGCAGAGCACTTTTCCCAGCTGCATTCAGAGGGATCTGCAACTATGGAAAAAGGGTCAGAGAAATCCAGCATCACTTGCTTTGAGGATGACAAGGGTCATGAGCCAAAAAAAATGTAGGTGATCTCTAGAAGCTAGAAAAGGGAAAGAAATGGTTTTTCCTAGAGAATGCAGAAAGGAGTGAAGTGCTGACAATTATCTTAATGTTCGCTCAGTAGGACCTGTGTTACACTTCTGACTCACAGAACTAAAGTGTTTAAGCCCTTAAATTTGTGGTAATTCATTACAGCGGCAAGAGAAAAATAATACATTGGCCTGTGTAGTTAGAATTTCTAGTATTCTTCATTTTTTTTTTGTTGCTGTTTAGATCCAGATTTTCAATGGGTATAATTTAACTTTACCTATGTAAAAGTTTTCCTTTAATATCTCTAGTAATGTAGGTCTACTATTGATACAACATTACAGCTTGTTTATGCCTGAAAAGGTCCTTTGACTTTTTTTTTAAAGATTTTATTTATTCATTTGAGACGGAGAGATAGAACATGAGTGGGGGAAAAGGCAGAGGAAGAGGGAGAAACAGACTTCCTGCTCAGCTGGGAACTTGACATAGGCTCAGGACCTGGAGATCACAAACTGAGCCAAAGGCAGATGTCCAACCATCTGAGCCACCCAGGCGCCCCAAGGACCTTTGATATTTTTAAACAAATTTTTGTTTTTATTTTTTCACTGGGTAAGGAGTTCGAGGCTAGATTCTTCATCTTCTTTACTTCTTTTTTTTATTTTAAAGATTGTATTTTATTTGAGAGAGAGACAGAGATACCAAGCCAGAAGAAGAGGGTGAAGCAGGCACTCCACTGAGCAGGGAGCCTGACTTAGGGCTGGATCCCAGGACCCTGGGATCATGACCTGAGCTGAAGGCAGACGCTTAACTGACTGAGCCATCCAGGCACCCCTTTATCTTCTTTTAGTACTTCACAGATGTTATCCCAATACATTGCTTGTATTCTTTCTGGTGAAAAAAAAATTGTTGTCTTTGCTTCTGTTCCTCTTTATGTAATAAATCTTTTTCTCTAGTTCTGGAAAAATGAGTGGGATATGGATTTAAAACCAATGGTTTATGATACCAGAAATATGTATTCATTTGGTGAGAAAGGGATCAAATAACACCAAGGTTGACAAAATTACATTTGTCTGTAGGTTAACTGTAAATAATGTATAGTAATGGTTCTCAAATTTTTTGGTCTCAGGAGTTCTTTGAACTCTTAAGAATGATTGAAGACCTCAAAGAGATTTTGCTTATATGGATTATATCTATCAACATTAATGACCATGTTAGAATTGAAATTGAGAATAATTTTAAAGTATTTTATAATAAGGCCATTATATGTTAACACAAATAACATTTTTGTGAAAAATGACCATATTTCCAAAACAAAAATATTTGGTGAAAAGAGCTATAAAGAAATCTCTTCAGGGATGCCTGGCTGGGGTAGAGCATGCAGCTCTTGATCTCGGGGTCATGAGTTCAAGCCCCACATTGGGCATGGAGCCTACTGAAAAAAATAAAGAAATCTCTTTAGAGTCTGGGTTAATACACAAGAGCTGAATTATCTCCTCTATTTCTGGAATCAATCTGTCATATATATGCATTGTTGTGGTTGAAGTATATGAAGAACACCTGGCCTCACATATGAAGTAGTAGGAAAGCAAGGGAATATTTTAGTATCTTTTTCAGATAATTGTGGATATTAATCGCTGATACTAAAGCACGTTCAACAAATAGTAGTATCTCAAAAAGTAAGTTGTAATGTGGAATCAGAAACCAATGAACTTCTGGGAGCTCTCTTACATTAGTATCTGTCTGTCCTGGACTTTGGATCTTTTATCTTGGATATATATATATATTTTTTATTTTATTTATTTATTTATTTTTTGGCAGGAGAGAGAGAGATTGAGAGATAGAGAACTACACAAGTTGAGTGGGGGTAGTGCAGGGGCAAAGGAGATAGAGAGAGAGAGAGAATCTTAAGTGGGCTCCACTCCCAGCATGGAGCCTAACACAGGGCTCAGTGTCACCACCCTGAGATCATGACATGAGCCAAAATCAAGAGTCGAATGCATAACTGACTGAACCACCCAGGTGCCCCTTGACAAGATTTTATAACTTCATGCATTGATCAAATATTGGTTACCAAGTTGTGCATGTCTTCTTTTTCTGATACATATCATGATATAACATCTTAAAATCATATTAATAAAGATCACCATTGATTTAAACCAAGAAATCTTTAAGTATTGGGAGGCTATCAAAATCACCATGGCAGGTACAAGTTTTTTCAGAATTCTTTCTCTTGAAAGCTTAAATTTGGCCACTGACAACAAATATAGTCTGTTATTGTTTAAAATTGTAGGCTCACTTCCTTCATTTTCAAGGAACTGTCCAGATACCATAGTCTGAATAACTATAGTGTCTGCCTATCTCCCCCGCCCACTTTATTGAGGGATAATTGACATATAACTTTGTTAAGTTTAGGATGTACAACTTGATTATTTGATATATGAATATATTTTGAAATGACCAACATAATTTTAGTTAACACATCCATCACCTTATGTAGTTACAGTATGTGTGTGGGAGGGGAGGTGAGAACTCTTAAGGTTTTTTCACTTAGTGATTTTCTAATATATAACACAGTATTGTTAACTATAGTCACCATGCTGTGCGTTGCATCCCCAGAATATGCTCCTGTTATAACTGCACCTGCACTACACACCCCTGGTAACCACCAATCTACTCTTTCTATGAGTTTAGTTTTTTCTGTTTTTTTGTTGTTGTTGTTTTAAATTCCACATAAAATGAGACCATATGGTATTTGTCTTGACTTACTTCACTTAGCGTAATGCCCTCGGCATCTATCTATCCATGTTGTCACAAATGGCAAGATTTTCTTCTACTTTTTTGTTCTGGCTAAATAATATTCCGTGATACATACACACACACCACATTTTCCTTAAGCGTTCATCCCTTGATGGACACTTTAGGTTGATTCATGTCTTAGCAAGTATTAAATAGTGCTCCAGGGAACATGGGGGTGCAGATATCTTTTTGACCCATGTTTTCATTTTCTTCAGATAAATATGTGTACGTGGAATTGCCAGATACAATAGTTCTAGTTTTATTTTTTATAATGTCTTCATAAACAATGAATCTTGGAACACTGAAAAAATAAAAATTTAAAAAGTATTTTTAATTACACTGTAATTTTAACATATAGTATTATAGAAGTTTCATGTGTACAAAATCATGATTCAGCAATTCTGTACATTACTCAGTATATTCTCTTTTTTTAAAATATTTTATTTATCAGAAAGAGAGCAAGCACAGGCAAGCAGAGTGGCAGCAGAGGCAGAGGGAGAAGCAGGCTCCCCGCTAAGCAAGGAGCCTGATGTGGGACTCGATCCCAGGATGTTGGGGTCATGACTTGAGTTGAAGGCAGCCGCTTAACCGATTGAGCCACCCAGGCATCCTGGCTTGCTAATATTTTGTTCAGGATTTTTGCATCTATGTTCATCAGATATGCTGGCATATAGTTTTCTTTTTTGTCTGTGACTTCATCTGGTTTTAAAATCAGGGTAATTCATTTATAGAATGAATATGGAAGCTTTCCTTCCTCTTTCATTTTTTGGAATAGTTTGAGAAGAATGGGTATTAACTCTTCTCATTTGGTAGAATTCACCTTTGAATCCCTCTAGTCCTGGTTTTTGTTTGTTGGGAAATTTTTATTACTAATTCAATTTCACTGCTGTTCAAATTTTCTGTTTCTTTGTGATTCAGTTTTGGGAGGTTATAGGTTTTCAGGAAATTTTTTTTTAATTAATTAATTTTTTTTCAGTGTAACAGTATTCATTGTTTTTGCACAACACCCAGTGCTCCATGCAATACGTACCCTCCCTATTACCCACTACCTAGTTCCCCAACCTCCCACCCCCGCCCCTTCAAAACCCTCAGGTTGTTTTTCAGAGTCCATAGTCTCTTATGGTTCGCCTCCCCTTCCAATTTCCCTCAACTTCCTTCTCCTCTCCATCTCCCAATGTCCTCCATGTCATTTGTTATGCTCCACAAATAAGTGAAACCATATGATACTTGTCTCTCTCTGCTTGACTTATTTCACTCAGCATAATCACTTCCAGTCCCGTCCATGTTGCTGCAAAAGTTGAGTATTCATCTTTCCTTTTTTTTTTTTTTTAATAAACATATAATGTATTTTTATCCCCAGGGGTACAGGTCTGTGAATCACCAGGTTTACACACTTCACCGCACTCACGATAGCACATACCTTCCCCAATGTCCATAACCCCCTCCCCCTCCCCCAACCCCACCTCCCGCCAGCAACCCCCAGTTTGTTTTGTGAGATTAAGAGTCCTTTATGGTTTGTCTCCCTCCCAATCCCATCTTGTTTCATTTATTCTTCTCCTATGCCCCTAACCCCCCATGTTGCATCTCCATGTCCTCATATCAGGGAGATCATATGATAGTTGTCTTTCTCCGATTGACTTGTTTCACTAAGCATGATACCCTCTAGTTCCATCCACATTGTCGCAAATGGCAAGATTTCATTTCTTTTGATGGCTGCATAGTATTCCATTGTGTATATATACCACTTCTTCTTTATCCATTCATCTGTTGATGGACGTCTAGGTTCTTTCCATAGTTTGGCTATTGTAGACATTGCTGCTATAAACATTCGGGTACACGTGCCCCTTAGGATCACTGTTTGTATCTTTAGGGTAAATACCCAGTAGTGCAATTGCTGGGTCATAGGGTAGTTCTATTTTCAACATTTTGAGGAACCTCCATGCTGTTTTCCAGAGTGGTTGCACCAGCTTGCATTCCCACCAACAGTGTAGGAGGGTTCCCCTTTCTCCGCATCCTCGCCAGCATCTGTCATTTCCTGACTTGTTAATTTTAGCCATTCTGACTGGTGTGAGGTGATATCTCATTGTGGTTTTGATTTGTATTTCCCTGATGCCGAGTGATGTGGAGCACTTTTTCATGTGTCTGTTGGCCATCTGGATGTCTTCTTTGCAGAAATGTCTGTTCATGTCCTCTGCCCATTTCTTGATTGGATTGTTTGTTCTTTGGGTGTTGAGTTTGCTAAGTTCCTTATAGATTTTGGATACTAGCCTGATATGTTATTTGCAAATATCTTCTCCCATTCTGTCAGTTGTCTTTTGGTTTTGTGAACTGTTTCCTTTGCTGTGCAAAGCTTTTGATCTTGATGAAATCCCAATAGTTCATTTTTGCCCTTGCTTCCCTTGCCTTTGCCGTTGTTCCTAGGAAGATGTTGCTGCGGCTGAGGTCGAAGAGGTTGCTCCCTGCATTCTCCTCAAGGATTTTGATGGATTCCTTTCTTACGTTGAGGTCCTTCATCCATTTTGAGTCTATTTTTGTATGTGGTGTAAGGAAATGGTCCAATTTCATTTTTCTGCATGTGGCTGTCCAATTTTCCCAACACCATTGTTGAAGAGGCTGTCTTTTTTCCATTGGATATTCTTTCCTGCTTTGTCGAAGATTAGTTGACCATAGAGTTGAGGGTCTATTTCTGGGCTCTCTATTCTGTTCCATTGATCTATGTGTCTGTTTTTGTGCCTGTACCATGCTGTCTTGATGATGACAGCTTTGTAGTAGAGCTTGAAGTCCGGAATTGTGATGCCACCCACTTTGGCTTTCTTTTTCAATATTCCTTTGGCTATTCGAGGTCTTTTCTGGTTCCATATAAATTTGAGGATTATTTGTTCCATTTCTTTGAAAAAAAGGATGGTATTTTGATAGGGATTGCATTAAATGTGTAGATTGCTTTAGGTAGCATAGACATTTTCACAGTATTTATTCTTCCAATCCAGGAGCATGGAACATTTTTCCATTTCTTTGTGTCTTCCTTAATTTCTTTCATGAGTACTTTATAGTTTTCTGCGTATAGATTCTTAGCCTCTTTGGTTAGGTTTATTCCTAGGTATTTTATAGTTTTGGGTGCAATTGTAAATGGGATTGACTCCTTAATTTCTCTTTCTTCTGTCTTGTTGTTGCTGTACAGAAATACAACTGATTTCTGTGCATTGATTTTATATCCTGACACTTTACTGAATTCCTGTACAAGTTCTAGCAGTTTTGGAGTGGAGTCTTTTGGATTTTCCACATATAGTATCATATCATCTGCGAAGAGTGATAGTTTGACTTCTTCTTTACCAATTTGGATGCCTTTAATTTCTTTTTGTTGTCTGATTGCTGAGGCTAGGACTTGAATAGCAGTGGTGATAATGGACATCCCTGCCGTGTTCCTGACCTTAGCAGAAAAGCTTTCAGTTTTTCTCCATTGAGAATATTTGCAGTGGGTTTTTCATAGATGGCTTTGATAATATTGAGGTATGTGCCCTCTATCCCTACACTTTGAAGAGTTTGGATCAGGAAGGGATGCTGTACTTTGTCAAATGCTTTTCAGCATCTATTGAGAGTATCATATGGTTCTTGTTCTTTCTTTTATTAATGTGTTCTATCACATTGATTGATTTGTGGATGTTGAACCAACCGTGGAGCCCTGGAATAAATCCCACTTGATCGTGGTGAATAATCCTTTTAATGTGCTGTTGAATCCTATTGGCTAGTATTTTGGTGAGAATTTTTGCATCTGTGTTCATCAAGGATATTGGTCTGTAGTTCTCTTTTTTGGTGGGATCCTTGTCTGGTTTTGGGATCAAGGTGATGCTGGCCTCATAAAATGAGTTTGGAAGTTTTCCTTCCATTTCTATTTTTTGGCACAGTTTCAGGAGAATAGGAATTAGTTCTTCTTTAAATGTTTGGTAGAATTCCCCTGGAAAGCCGTCTGGCCCTGAGCTTTTTTTTTTGTTTGGAGATTTTTGATGACTGTTTCCATCTCCTTACTGGTTATGGGCCTGTTCAGGTTTTCTATTTCTTCCTGGTTCAGTTGTTGTAGTTTATATGTCTCTAGGAATGCATCCATTTCTTCCAGATTGTCAAATTTGTTGAGTTGCGTAGAGTTGCTCATAGTATGTTCTTATAATTGTCTGTATCTTTTTTGTTAGTTGTGATCTTTCCTTTTTCATTTAGGATTTTATTTATTTGGGTCCTTTCTCTTTTCTTGTTGATGAGTCTGGCCAGGGGTTTATCAATCTTACTGATTCTTTCAAAGAACCAGCTCCTAGTTTCATTGATTTTTTTTTTTCTATTGTTTTTTTGGTTTCTATTTCATTGATTTCTGCTCTGATCTTTATGGTTTCTCTTCTCCTGCTGGGTTTAGGGTTTCTTTCTTGTTCTTTCTCCAGCTCCTTTAGGTGTAGGGTTAGGTTGTGTACTTGAGACCTTTCTTGTTTCTTGAGAAAGGCTTGTACCGCTATATATTTTCCTCTCAGGACTGCCTTTGCTGTGTCCCACAGATTTTGAACCATTGTGTTTTCATTATCATTTGTTTCCATGAATTTTTTCAATTCTTCTTTAATTTCCTGGTTGACCCATTCATTCTTTAGAAGGATGCTGTTTAGTCTCCATGTATTTGGGTTCTTTCCAGCTTTCCTCTTGTGATTGAGTTCTAGCTTCAGAGCATTGTGGTCTGAAAATAGGCAGGGAATGATCCTAATCTTTTGATACCGGTTGAGACCTGATTTGTGACCCAGGATGTGATCTATTCTGGAGAATGTTCCATGTGCACTAGAGAAGAATGTGTATTCTGTTGCTTTGGGATGAAATGTTCTGAATATATCTGTGATGTCCATCTGGTCCAGTGTGTCATTTAAGGCCTTTATTTCCTTGTTGATCTTTTGCTTGGATGATCTGTCCATTTCAGTGAGGGGAGTGTTAAGGTCCCCTACTATTATTGTATTATTATTGATGTATTTCTTTGATTTTGTTATTAATTGGTTTATATAGTTGGCTGCTCCCACGTTAGGGGCATAGATATTTAAAATTGTTAGATCTTCTTGTTGGACAGACCCTTTGAGTATGATATAGTGTCCTTCCTCATCTCTTATTATAGTCTTTGGCTTAAAATCTAATTGATCTGATATAAGGATTGCCACCCCAGCTTTCTTCTGATTTACCATTAGCATGGTAAATTGTTTTCCACCCCCTCACTTTAAATCTGGAGGTGTCTTCGTGTCTAAAATGAGTTTCTTGTAGGCAACATACTGATGGGTTTTGTTTTTTTATCCATTCTGATACCCGTGTCTTTTGATTGTGGCATTTAACCCATTAACATTCAGGGTAACTATTGAGATATATGAATTTAGTGCCATTATTAGCCTGTAAGGTGACTGTTACTGTATATTGTCTCTGTACCTTTCTGATCTACTACTTTTAGGCTCTCTCTTTGCTTAGAGGACCCCTTTCAATATTTCCTGTAGAGCTGGTTTGGTGTGTGAAAATTCTTTCAGTTTTTGTTTGTCCTGGAAGCTTTTTATTTCTCCTTCTATTTTCAATGATAGCTTAGCTGGATAGCTAGATAGTTTTTCTTGTTTAGTGCTCTGAATATATCATGCCAGCTCCTTCTGGCCTGCCAGGTCTCTGTGGATAAGTCTGCAGCCAATCTAATATTTTTACCATTGTATGTTACAGACTTCTTTTCCCGGGCTGCTTTCAGGATTTTCTCTTTGTCACTAAGACTTGTCAATTTTACTATTAGGTGACGGGGTGTGGACCTATTCTTGTTGACTTTGAGGGGGGTTCTCTGCATCTCCTGGATTTTGATGCTTGTTCCCTTTGCCATATTAGGAAAATTCTCTCCAATAGACCTTCTGCTCCCCTCTCTCTTTCTTCTTCTGGAATCCCAATTATTCTAATGTTGTTTCGTCTTATGGTATCACTTATCTCTCAAATTCTCCCCTCGTGGTCCAGTAGCTGTTTGTCCCTCTTTTGCTCGGCTTCTTTATTCTCTGTCATTTGGTCTTCTATATCACTAATTCTTTCTTCTGCCTCATTTATCCTAGCAGTGAGAGCCTCCATTTTTGATTGCACCTCATTAATAGCTTTTTTCATTTCAACTTGGTTAGATTTTAGTTCTTTAATTTCTCCAGAAAGGGCTTTTATATCTCCAGAGAGCATTTCTCTAATATCTTCCATGCCTTTTTCGAGCCTGGCTAGAACGTTCAGAATCGTCATTCTGAACTCTTGATCTGACATATTACCAATGTCTGTGTTGATTAGGTCCCTAGCCTTTGGTACTGCCTCTTGTTCTTTTGTTTGTGGTGATTTTTTCCGCCTTTTCATTTTGTCCAGATAAGAGGATATGAAGGATCAAATAAAATACTAAAAGGGTGGCAAAGACCCCAGAAAAATGTGCTGTATCCAAATCAGAAGAGACCCCAAATTGTTGGGGGGGAGAAAGGGGATAAAAAGAGGTTCAAAAAAACAAGAAAAAAAATTAAAAAATAAAACAAATAACGAAAAAATATTAAAAAGAAAGAAAAATATATATATTTAGATAAACTAGTCAAAAACATTAAAAAAGAAAAGGGTAAAAGTTTTTAAAAATTTAGCAGAAGAAGAAAAAAGAAAGAAAAAAATTGAAAAAAGAAAAAAAAATTGAATTAACCGCAAGACTAAAGAATCATGGGGAGAAAGCCATGAGTTCCATGCTTTGCTTTCTCCTCCTCTGGAATTCTGCTGCTGTCCTACGAAATGAACCTGCTTTCCTTGATAGATGAACATCGTCCTGGCTGGATATTTTGTTGATCTTCTGGGGGAGGGGCCTGTTATAGTGACTGTCAAGTGTCTTTGCCCGAGGCAGAATTGCACTGCCCTTACCGGGGGCCGGACTAAGGAATTGGCTCGGGTTCGCTTTTGGAAGCTTCTGTTCCCTGAACACTTTCCGTAGAGTTCCGGAGGATGGGATTGAAAATGGCGGCCACCTAGTCTCCGGCCCGGAGGAGCCGAGAGCCCAGGGCCCCACTCCTCAGTGCACCCCCAGAGGACAGCACCCAATCACTCCCGTATCCCCAGCCTCTAGCCGTGCTCTGAGCTCACTCAGCCTGTGACCAGTTCAAGGTAACCCCGAGCTGAGAGTTCAGTCCTCGTTTCTGTCTCTGTAGCCAGCTTCTCTGTTCTAATACCTGTGAGCTCTCCAACACTCCGACACCCCCAATCCTTCTGTGACCCTGCGGGACCTGGGGCCACGCTGACCCCGCGTGGGCTTCACCCCGGTTTAGCCTCTGGAGCAATGTCCCTCAGTGGAACAGACTTTTAAAAGTCCTGATTTTGTGCTCCGTTGCTCCGCCGCTTGCCAGGAGCCGGCCCCTCCCCCGCGGTCTATCTTCCCGTCGTTTTAGATTCACTTCTCCGCCAGTCCTACCTTTCAGAAAGTGGTTGATTTTCTGTTTCTAATTGCTGTTCTTCTCTTCGATCTCCCGTTGGATTTGTAGGTGTTTGCAATGTTTAGATAAGCTATTGAGCTGATCTCCTGCTACTTGATGTAGTCTCAGCCTGCTACTTCTCCGCCTTCTTGACTCCTCCGGCTTCTAGGAAATTTTTTAAAGATTTTATTTATTTGAGAGAGAGTGAGTGAGTGAGTGAGAGAGAGAGCATGAGCAGGGGGAGGGGCAGTGGGTAACAGAGGCAGACTCCCCTCTGAGTGTGGAGTTTGATGAAGGACTTGATCCCAGGATACCAAGATCACGACCTGAGCTGAAGGCAGATGCTAACCTACTGAGCCACCCAGGACCCAGCTTTCTAGGAATCTATCCATTCCTTCTAGGATGTCTAATTTGTTGGGCTGCATTTTTTTTTTTATAATAGTCTCTTATAATCCTTTATATTTCTGAGGTATCAGTTGTTATTTCCCCTTTTTCATTTCTGATTTTGAGTCTCTTCTCTCTCTGAGTCTTGTTAAAGGTGTTTCAATTCTGTTGATCTCTTCAAAGAACCAACTCCTGATTTCTTTGATCTGTTCTTTCTGTTTTGTTTCTGTATTGTTTATTACTGCTCTGTCCTTGAGTCTGTCCTTCTACTGGTTTTGGGTTTTGTTTGTTCTTTTTCTAAATTCTTTAGGTACAGTTAGGTGGTCTATTTGAGATTTTTCTTTCTTCTTGAGTTAGGCTTGTATTGCTTTAAACTTTCCTCCTAACAGCTTTTGCTGCATCCCAAAGATTTTTGGACCACTCTGTTTTTCATTTCCATTTGCCTCTATGTATTTTTTTGACCCATTCATTGTTTCATAGAATGTTACTTGTGCTATTTCCAGATTTTTTTCTTGTGGTTGATTTCTAGTTTCAAAGTATTGTGGTTGGAATAAATGCATAGTATGACTTTTATCTTTTGAATACATTGAGACTTACTTTGTGGCCTAATCTGTGATCTATTCGAGAGAATGTTCCATGTGCATTTGAACAAAATGTGTATCTGTTTTAGGAGAGAATGTTCTGAATATATCTGTTAGGTCCATCTGGTCCAATGTGTCAATGAAAGCCCGTTTCCTTCTTGACTTTCTGTTTGGATGATCTATCAACTGATGTAAGTGGGGAATGAAAGACCCCTACTATTAATTGGATTACTATCAGCTATTTCCTTTGTTAATAGCTGCTTTATGTATTTGGGTGCTCCCATGTGAAGTGCATATTTACAATTGTTTTATTTTCCTTGGATTGTTCCCCTTATGATTATGTAGTCTCTTTCTTTGTCTCTTTTTACAAACTTTGTTTTAAAGCTCATGTTTTCTGATGTCAGAATTGAGTATTGATACCTTATCTTTTCACATTCATTTGTATGATAAATGTTTTTCCATCTCTTCACTTTCAGTCTACATGTGTCTTTATATCCAAAGTACGTCTCTTGTAGGGAACATATAGATAGGTCTTAACTTTTTTTATCCATTCTATCATGCTGTCTTTTGATTGGAATATTGATTGATTGACTGCCTCCATCAGTTAAGTATCTGACACTTGATTTTGGCTCCGGTTATAATCTCAGGTTTGTGAGATTGAACCCCCATCAGGCTCCACACTGGGCATGGGGCCTTCCTAAAATTTTTTCTCTGCCTCTCCTTCTAACCCTCCCACAACCAAAAAAAAAAAAAAAAAAAAATTATAAGGATACTGAGCTGGGCTTGAGAAAAGCCTAGAGGACACTAGAGGATCCCTTTCTGCAGAAATAAAAGAGCTTAAAAGCTAGTCAGGCCAAAATAAAAAATGCTATACTCGAGATACAAAACTGACTGGATACAATGACACTAAGGATAGATGAAGCAGAGGATCAAATTAGTGATACAGAAGATAAAATTATGGAAAATAATGAAGCTGAAAAGAAGAGGGAAATAAAAGTATTGGATCATGAATGTAGACTTAGGGAACTCAGTGACTCCATAAAGTGTCATAACATATGTCCCAGAAGAAGAAGAAAATGGGGCAGAAGTTTCATTTGAGCAAATTATAGCTGAAAACTTCTCTAATCTGGGGAAGGAAATGGTCATCTAGATCCAGGAAGCACAAAGAACTCCCATTCAATTTAACAAAAGCCAGCCAAAACAAGACACATTATAGTATAGTTGGCAAAATATGGAGGTAAGGAAAGAATCCTGAAAGCAGGAAAAGAAATCCCTAGCCTACAAGGGAAGATAATCAGGTCAGCAGTAGATCTCTCCACAGAAACCTGGCAGGACAGAAAGAAGTGGCATGATAAATTTCAGTGGGCTGAAGGGGAAAAATATGCAGCCAAGAATATTTTACCAGCAAGGCTATCATTCAGAATAGAAAGATAAAAAGCTTCCCAAACCAAAACTAAAGGAGTTTGTAACCACTAAACCAGCCCTGCAAGAAATAGTAAAGAGGACCCTTTAAATGGGAAAGAAAGACCAAAAGCAACAAAGATTAAAAAGGAACAGAGAGGGTGCCTGGGTGGCTTAGTCAGTTAAGCAAATGCCTTCAGCTCAGGTCATGATCCCGGAGTCCTGGGACCAAGTCCTGCATCAGGCTCCCAGCTCCATGTGGAGTCGGCTTCTCCCTCTGACCTCTCCCTCCCTTCCTCTCATGCGCACGCTCTCTCTCTCTCTCAAATAAATAAAATCTTTGGGGGAGGAATAAAAGGAACAGAGAGGGTTGCCTGGGTGGCTCAGTGGGTTAAAGCCTTTGGCTCAGGTCATGATCCCAGAGTCCTGGGATATAGCCCCATATCGGGCTCTCTGCTCAGCAGGGAGCCTGCTTCCTCTTCTCTCTCTGCCTGCCTCTCCACCTACTTGTGATCTGTGTCTGTCCAAAAAAATAAAAAAGGAAGAGAAAATTGCCAGAAAGAGAGTTTACAGGTAGCACAATGGCACAAAATTCTTATCTATAAAAAATTGCTCTGAATGTAAAGGGACTAAATGCTCCCATCAAAAGATATAGGGTAATCAAAATATGTTTTTAAAAAACCAAGACCCAAACAAATGCTGCTTACAAGAGACCTAAAGGACACCTCCAGACTGAAAGTTAAAGGATGAAGAATCATCTAAAATGCTAATGGACATCAAAAGAAAGCCAGAGCAGCCATTCTAATATTAGACAAATTAGATTTTAAACCAAAGACAGTAAAAAGAGATGAAGAAAGGAACTATATTATAATTAAGGGATCTATCCAACAAGAAAATCTAACAATTGTAAATATTTATGCCTCCAAATTGGGAGTACCCAAATATAAATCAATGAGTTTATGTTTGTTAATAATACAATAATAGGGAAATTTAACACCCCACTTATAGCAAGGGACACATGCTCTAAGTTGAAAATCAACAAAGAAACAATGGTTTTGGATGATGGACTGGGCCAGATGGACTGAACAGACTTATTCAGAATATTTCATCCTAAAGCAGCAGAATATACATTCTTTTCTAGTGCACATGAAACATTCTCCAGAATAGATCACATACCACATCACAAATCAGACCTCAACAAATACAAAAAGACTGAGATCATACCATGCATATTTTCAGACGATAATATTATGAAACTTGAAGTCAACCACACACAAAAAAAAAAAATTTAGAAAGACCACAAATATAGGGAGGTAAACATCCTACTAGGAGTGCCTGGGTGGCTCAGTTGGTTAATTGTCTGCCTTTGGCTCAGGTCATGATCCTAGAGTGTAGGATCCAGTCCCATGTTGGGTTCTCTGCTCAGTGGGGAGTCTGCTGCTCCCTCTCCCTCTGCCTGCTGCTCCCACTGCTTGCATGCTCTCTCTGTCAAATAAATTTTAAAAATCTTAAAAAATAATATTATGAAAAACTATATGTCAACAAACGGGGCAATCTGGAAGAAATGGATAAATTCCTAGAAATGTACAAACTTCCAAAGCTGAAACAGAAAGAAATAGAAATTTTGAACAGACCCATAACCAACAAAGAAGTTGAATCAGTAATCAACAGTCTCCCAGAAACAAAAGTCCAGGGCTAAGTGGCTTCCCAGGGTAATTCTACCAGACATTTAAAGAGTTAATACCTATGCTTTTCAAACTGTTCCAAAAATAGAAATGGAAGGAAAACTTCCAAACCCATTCTATGAAGCCAGTCTTACCTTGATTCCAAAACCAGACTAAGACCCCATTAAAAAGGAGAATTACAGGCCAATATCCCTGATGAACATGGGTGCAAAAATTTTCAACAAGATACTGGCAAATCAAATCTGACAGTACATTAAAAGAATTATTTACCATGATCAAGTGGGATGTATTCCTGGGCTGCAGGGGTGTTTCAATATTTGCAAATCAATCGATGAGACACCCCACATTGATGAAAGAAAGAATAAACACTATAAATCCTCTTAATGGTTACAGAAAAAGCATTTGATAAAATACAGCATCCTTTCTTGATAAAAACCTTCAACAAAGTAGGGATAGAGGGAACATACCTCAATATCATAAGGGCCATATGTGAAAGACCCACAGCTAGTATTGTTCTCCAATTTTAGTATATGTGCTGCCGAAGCGAGCACGGTATTGTTCTCAATAAGGGAAAAACAGAACTTTTCCTCTATGGTCAGGAATAAGACAAGGATGTCCACTCTCACCATCTATTTAACATAGTACTGGAAATCTTAGCCACAACAATTAGACAACAGAAAGAAATAAAAGGCATCCAGATTGGCAAGGATGAAGCCAAACTTCACTATTTGCAGATGACATGATAATCTATGTAGAAAACCTGAAAGACTCCACCAAAAAATTACTAGAACTGAAACATGAATTTAGCAAAGTTTCAGGATATAAAGTGAGTGTAGAGAAATCTATTGTATTTCTATACACCAATAATGAAGCAGCAAAAAGAGAAATCAAGGAATTGATCCCATTTATAGTTGCACCAAAAGCCATAAGATACCTAGGAATAAGTCTAACCAAAGAGGTAAAAGATCTGTACTCTGAAAATTATGAAAGAAATTGAAGACACAAAGGAATGGAAAAACATTCCATAATCATGGATTGAGAGAAGAAATATTGTTAAAATGTTTATACTACCCAAAGCAATGTATATATTTAATGTAATCTCTATCAAAATATCATGATTGTCTTTCAAAAAGCTAGAACAAACAATCCTAAAATTTGTATGGAACTACAAAAGACCCTGAATGGCTGAAGCAATCCTGAAAAAGAAAAAACTGGCAGCGTCACGATTACGGACTACAAGCTACATTACAAAGCTGTAATCATCAAGACAGTATGGTACTAACACTAAAACAGGCACATGGATCAATGGAGCAGAAAAGAAAACCCGAAAATGGATGCACAACTCTATGGTCAGCTAATCTTCAACAAAACAAGAAAGAATACCCAATGGAAAAAAGACAGTCTCGGGTACCTGGGTGGCTCAGTGGGTTAAGTGTCTGCCTTAGGCTAGGTCCTGATTCCAGGGTTTGGGATTGAGCCCCACATTGGGCTCTCTGCTCAGTGGGGAGCCTGCTTCTCTTTTGGCCGGCCACTCTACTTGCTTGTGAGCTCTCTCTCTCTCTGTCAAATAAATAAGATCTTAAAAAAAAAAAAAAAAGACAGTCTCTTCAACAAATGGTGTTGGGGAAATTGCACAGTCACATGCAACTGGACCACTTTCTTACACCATACACAAAAATAAATTCAAAATGGATGAGAGACGTAAATGTGAGACAGAAACTGTCAAAATCCTAGAGAACAAAGGCAGCAACCTCTCTGACCTGTCTGCAGCAACTTCTTACTGGAAACATTCATTGCCAGAGGCAAGGGAAACAAACACAAAACTGAACTACTGGGACTTGATCAAGATAAAAGCTTCTGCATAGGGAAGGAAACAATAAAACTAAAAGACAACCTATGGAATGGGAGAAGATACTTGCAAATGTATCTGATAAATGGTTAGCATCCAAAATCTGTAAAGAATTTGTCAAATTCAACTTTCCCAAAACAAATCATCCAATTAAGGAATAAGCAGACATGAATAGATACTTTTCCAGAGAAGACATCCAGATGGCTAACAGACACATGAAAAGATTCTCAGCATCACTCATCATCAGGGAAATACAAACCAAAACCATATGAGATGCCACCACCTACCTGTCAGAATGGCTAAAATGAACACAGGAAACAACAATATTGGTGAACATGTAGAGAAAGGGGAATCCTCTTACACTGTAGGTGGGAATGCAAACTAGTGTGGCCACTCTGGAAAACCATATGGAGGTTCCTCAGAAAGTTAAAAATAGAACTAGCCTACAACCCAGCAATTGTACTATTGGGTATTTAACCAGAGGATACAAAGATATGATTCAAATGAACCCATATCTATAGCAGCATTATCAACAATAGCTAAATTGTGGAAAGAGTCCAAATATCCATCAACTGATAAATGGATAAAGATGTGGTACATATACCATGGAATATTACTCAGCCATCAAATAAGAATGAACTTCTGCCATTTGCAATAACATGGATGGAGGTAGAGTGTATAATGCTAAGCAAAATAAGTCAGAGAAAGACATACCATATAAATTCACTAATGTGGAATTTAAGAAACAAAACAGATGAACATAGGGGAAGGGAAAAAGAGAGGAAAGCAAACCATAAGAGACTCTTATCAACAAAGAACAAACAGAGTTGATGGAGAGAGATGGGTGGGAGATGGGCTTAAATAGGTGATGGGCATCAAAGAGGGCACTGGTGATGAGTACTGGTGTTACATATAAGTAATTAATCACTAAATTCTATACCTGAAACCAATTTTTATCATATGTTAACTATCTAGAAATTAAATAAATACTTGAAATAAACAATATTTTACTGTAGGGCCACATGGGTGGCTCACTGGGTTAGACGTCTGACTCTTGATTTTGGCTCAGGTCACCATCTAAGGGTCATGATATCGAACACTGCATCAGGCTCCATGCTGGGTGTGGAGTCTGCTTAAGATTCTCTTTCTCCCTCTGCCCTTCTGCCCCCATACCCCCCTCAAAATTATATGTATATACATTTCTATATATGTTTATATGTATTTTAGAGATTTATTTGTCAGAGCACAAGCAGGGGGAATGGTAGACAGAGTTGAAGAAGCAGGCTCCCTGCTGAGCAAGATGCCCAATGTGGGACTCGACCCCAGGACCCTGAGATCACGACCTAAGCCGAAGGCAGATGCTTAACCCACTGAGCCACCCAGGCATCCCTGTTTCTATATATTTATGTTGGTATATATAAAAGCTCTAAATTTTTTCTCCACTCTCCCCTCCTGTTTTAGGTATATGGTGTCCTACTTCACATCCTTTTATTTTGTGAATCTCTTGACTGAGTTTTATAGATAACACTTGATTTTACTGCTCTGGTGCTTCCTACTTTTGTAACTCCCATTTTTGGTCTTTCTGTTCCGTCTAGTTTTAATTTTTTGAGGAACCTCTGTATTGTTTTTCAGAGTGACTGCACCAATTTACATTTCCACCAGCAGTGCACAGTGTTCCCTTTTCTCCATATCCTTGCAGACCTTTCCTATTTCCTTTTTGATGGTAGCCATTCTAACAAGTGGGAGGTGATACCTCATGGTATTTCTAAAAAAAATTTTTTTAATTTAATTTATTTTTAAAAATAACAAAAACAGAAACCATTCACTCATTTCTCTGACCCTCACCCCCTGCCTCTTGTAACCACCCATCAGTTCTTCCCTGCTAAGATTCCACATATTAGAGAGATAATACAGCATGTCTTTCTCTGACTGACTCACTTCACAGCCCAATGCCCTCAAGGGCTACCCATGTTTTCACAGGTGGCAACATTTCATTCTTTCTTATGGCTAGAGAATATTACTGTGTGTGTTTGGGCAAGGGGAGGTGTGTTTTAACAAGTGTGAGGTGTTACCTTGATTTTGACTTGCATTTCCCTTGTGATTAATAAGAATGTCATCTTTTCCTGTACGTGCTGGTTATCCAATGTCTTCTTGGAAAAAATGTCTGTTAAGATCTTTTGCTATTTTTTTTTTCATTTTAATTTAATTTAATTTTATTTTTAAATCTCAGTAACATAATTTACTTACCTCTGTTTGGAGTCTGGCAAAATAAAACACCAAAATGTGGGATTTCAGTTAATTTGGGTCAATTCTCATGCAATAGAATTCCCAAAATCTTGGTCATTTTGGTTGTCTTTTTAGCTTTCTCTTGTGTCATTAGGTCTCTAAGAGGAAGGAAAAAAACAAGTTCTGGCTGTAGAAATCCTATAAATATTAATTGTTCAAAAAAATCGAAAAATACAGTTCTCATTTTTTAATTGGGGCTTTGGTTTTTGCATTGAGATGTATGAGTTCTTTATATATTTTGAATATTAGCCCCTTGTCAGATAAATCATTTGCAATTATTTTTCTCTCATTTATTAAGTTCCTTTTCATTTTGTTGATGATTTCCTTTACTGTGCAGAAGCTTTTTAGTTTGATATAGTTCCACTTGTTTATTTTTGCTTTTCTTACTTTTGCTTTTGGTGTCATACTCAAAAAATCATCACCAAGACTGATTCAAGGTTATTTCCCATTTACTTCCCATTTTATGATCTTATGTTCAAGTTTGTAATCCACTTTGAGATGATTTTTGTATATAGTGTAATGCAGTGGCCCCATTTCGTTCTTTTGCATGTCCCTCCAATTTTCCTAGTATGATTTATTGAAGAGACGATATTCTTGACTCCTTTGTTATGAATTAATTGACCACATATGTGTGGGTTTATTTCCGGATTCTCTTTTGTTACATGGATCTCTATGTCTTTACGCCATTACCTTATTTTATGGGTTAGCTTTGTAATATAGTTTGAAACCAGAGAGCATGGTGCTTCCAACTTTGTTGTGCTCTCTCAAGATTGCTCTGGTTATTTGGGGTCTTTTTTCATTTCACACAAATTTTGGGATTGTTTGTTTTACTTCTGTGAAAAATGCCTTTGGGATTTTGATAGGGATTGCTTTGAATTTGTAGATTGCTTTGGGTAGTATAGACATTTTAATAATTCTCTTCTAATCCATCAGCATGGAATATCTTTTTACTTATTTGTCTTGTATTCAATT
This sequence comes from Meles meles, assembly GCF_922984935.1. Taxonomy (NCBI): domain Eukaryota; kingdom Metazoa; phylum Chordata; class Mammalia; order Carnivora; family Mustelidae; genus Meles; species Meles meles. The sequence goes on from NC_060071.1 coordinate 103,071,917, forward strand.
TAAAAATTTTTTTTAAATCAATTTTTAAAAAAAGCAGTGTCTTCTAGTTTTCAGTGTACAGAACTTTCACCTCCTTGTTTTAATTTATTTCTAGATATTTTATAGTTTTTGATGTAATTGGAATTGTTTCCTTAATTTCTCTTTCTGAAAGTCTGTTATTAGTGTAGAGAAACCAACAGATTTTTTGTGTATTAATTTTGTGTCTTACAACTTTTCTAAATTAATTTATTAATTGTAAATTTTTTTTGTGTAGTGCTTAGGGTTTTCTATATCATGTTCTCTGCAAATAATTGTACCATCTTTTCCAATTTGGTTGCTTTTTATTTCTGACTTGTTTCTTATTTTTGCCTAATTGCTCTGGCTAGGACTTCCAATATTGTGTTGAGTGAAAGTGGCATCCCTGTCTTGTTCCTAATCTTAGAGGAAAACTTGCGAATTTTCACCATTGAGTATGATGGCAGCTGTGAGCTTGTTATCTATGGCTTTCACTGTGTTGAGGTACATTCCCTCTGTATTTTTTTTTTAATGAGAGTTTTTGTCATAAATTGATGTTGACATCACGTCTGCTTCATTATGGTTTTGATTTGTATTTCCCTGATGATTAGTAATGTTGAGTGCCTTTTCATTTTACTGTTAGCCATTTGAATGTTTTCTTTGGAAAAATGTCTATTTTGGGTACTTTGCTCATTTTTTAATTGAATTGTTGTTTTGTTACTGAGGTCCATCATTCTTTTAAGTAAAAATGGTGTTTCATGAAAAAAGCAGTTAGTTTCACGTACTCAAGGAATCACATAAGTTCTTTTCATTGAGATAACCACTTTTCGGTATGGGGAAGTTTTTTTATGGGTACTTCCTATTTAATTGCACAGAATATTAAAAAGATGTATATGGAAGCATCAAGCTTGGATTAAACTAAGTTCTTATTGCTTCATCAAAGAATGAGGAAATCCTTAACTGAAACTGCCTTTTATCCCTCTAGCATTGAGAGTATGTGGCAGAGAAAAAAAAATTTTTTTAAGATTTTATTTTTTTATTTGACAGAGAGAGACAGTGAGAGAGGGAATATAAGCAGGGGGAGTGGGAGAGGGAGAAGCAGGCTTCCCACCAAGCAGAGAGCCCAGTGTGGGGCTTGATCCCAGGACCCCGGGATCATGACCTGAGCTGAAGACACTCAATGACTGAGCCACCCAAGCACCCCAGTACAGAAAATTATAATGACTGTTAGTATAGTATAGTTTGGTGCCACTGTTTTGATTCATACTGAGATGCCAAAAGTTTTAACCCACCATTGCTTTTACACAGTCAGTGCAAATGTCACCATAGTTAAAAAGGCGAGCAAAGTATTATTAAGAAATATATCATTTGGGGCGCCTGGTGGCTCAGTGAGCTAAAGCCTCTGCCTTCGGCTCAGGTCGTGATCCCAGGGTCCTGGGATCGAGCCCCACATCGGGGCTCTCTGCTCAGCAGGGAGCCTGCTTCCTCCTCTCTCTCTGTCTGCTTCTATGCCTACTTGTGATCTCTGTCTGTCAAATAAATAAATAAAATCTTAAAAAAATATATCATTTAACTTCAAGGACCCCCTGAAATGGATCTTGGGGACTCCTTGTTTCCATGGACTACACTTTGAAAACTGCTGATACATATTTAACTTTCATTGTGCCAGGTACTATACTAAGTATATCTTAATGTGACATCACAAGTCTTATAAGATCAACATTATTATTCCCACTTTACAAATGCAGCAAATCAAGTTCTGAGAGCTTAAGTATTAAGTGACTCTTTAAAATCTATACAAGCAGTAAGTGACCTGGTCAGAATTTAAATTCAGATTTTTCTCCATCCTAGAGTTTTCTAACTTAATGTTCTAAACCACCTTGCTACAACTAATTGTACCTAAATAGTGTCTTTTATTCTTATTTTTAAAGAAAAAATATTTTATTTAACCATTTGATAGAGAACACAAGCAGGGGGAGTAACAGGCAGAGGGAGAGGGAGAAGCAGTCTCCCTGTGGAGCACGGAGCCTGATGTGGCGCTAATCCCAGATTCCAGGATCCTGGGCCCCTAGATAGCCAGCGCCCCCCTAGATAGTTTTTTTTTCTTTTCCTTTCTTTTCTTTTCTTCTTTCTTTCTTTCTTTGATAGCTTCTGGTAGTAAGAAGCTGAATGAGAAATTCCCGACTTTGTCCTTATTGTGGTGAAAATTTCTGAAACTCTAGACACCATGTGCCTCTCTCCATTGTGCCCTTAGCCTGTGTTCCTTATAAATTACAGTCATCAAATTTATAGTAGACATCCGTTTTGTCAGGTAACATGAAGTCTTCTGATATATTCCAATATAACTGTTCGGACCACCCACCTACTCTTAGGAAATTCAGTTTTTGTGAAGCTATCTTCTGCCAGTTTGTCTCTTTCCTACAATATTAAAAAAATCCCAAGGACTTTGCATTTGTTCATATTTCTAGCTTCTAGAATAATATATTGTACAAAATAGAAGATCAAATAAGTAAAATAGTACTTAAGTTTACTTTCTTTGAATCTTCGTAAATATTTATATCTTAATAGCCTCTGAAAATAAAAACGTAATGACAGTGATAATATTTGGTCCATGTTAGATAACCAAAAGAAATGTTCGCCAGTGGTTAAAATTACCAAGAAGACAGAAGCAACAAGTAGAATTGCTACTCTGTACTTAATTCCAAGCAATAAAGAGGAATCGTTGGCAAAAGCCAGTGATGGGAACCAGGATAACTGACTTGATGTTAGAGGAAGAGTTCTAATAGTTAAGGAGAGAAAATTGGACATGATTAAATGTATTGCCAAGATTGTAAAAAGTATATTTCACAAAATTCAAACAGCAGGGTTATATGGCATGAAATCTTGGAGAGAAAAAGGAATAAAAAAGAATCACAAACTCTCAAAATATGAAAGTACAAATACAGATATTTTCAAAGAAAGTAAGAGAAGAACTATTTAAATCTTGAATGATTTAAAGATTTTATTTATTTGACAGAGATCACAAGTAGGCAGAGAGGCAGGCAGAGAGACAGGGGGAAGCAGGCTCCCCGCTGAGCAGAGAGCCTGATGCGGGGCTCAATCCCAGGATCCTGAGATCATGACCTGAGCCAAAGGCAGAGGCTTAACCCACTGAGCCACCCAGGCGCCCTAAATCTTGAATGATTTAATAGAGAGATTTTCCTTGAGCTCAGGTGTTAAAAAAAATTGTACAGAAGATGAGAAGGTAAGCCTGTAATCAAGTAAGAATATATAAATGTCACATAGGCCTGGAATAATGTATTAAGAATTTTTTTTAAGGAGGCTCCACCCCCAGTGTAGAGCCCAGGGAGGGACTTAAGCTAACGATTCTGAGATCAAGACCTGAACTGAGACCAAGAATCAGATGCTCAACCCAATGAGTCACCCATGAGCTCTAGTAGTATCAAGAATTTTAAAAATGAGCCTGGACTTGAAAATATGCTAAAGAAAAAGAATTTCTTAAGAATTTGTGATCTGAGGGGGCACGTGGGTGGCTCAGTGAGTTAAGCCTCTACCTTCGGCTCAGGTCATGATCTCAGGGTCCTGGGATTGAGCCCCACATCGGGCTCTCTGCCCAGCAGGGAGCCTGCTTCCCCCTCTCTGCCTGCCTCTCTGCCTACTTGTGATCTCTCTCTCTCTCTCTGTCAAATAAATAAAATTTTTAAAAAATTTATGATCTGAGAAATTGGGCAACTGAAGAGGAGATGTGCAAATGGTAGTGTCATATGCCTATTTTGCTTCTGTCTTCTCTGCCCAGAAGAGAAATCTTTGTATTAGAGGAAAGAAAAGGAGAATTAGGTGGAATCCTGTTAAGTAGATGACCATAACAAGGAGTGACTAGTCTAGTTATAATTATAGCCTCCTACTTAGGATAGGCCTCTTGGTCAATTAGTAGTGATGAGCTGAGATTTGTGATGTCATAGCGAAGAGAAAGTATCCTAAAGAAAAACATAGAGAGCATTCTTGTCTCATTTATAGATTTTAGGGGACAATCTCTCAGCCAATAAAGTGGCCCTGGAGAGGTGGGGGATGTTGAACTAGGGGAACAGGAGTGAAATGAAAACCCACGTTTTTGCTTTAAACCGGAAACCTGTACTTCCCACTTCTTTACCCCCTTTTGCCCATGCCCTCACTCCTACCCTTTAGAAACCAACAGTTTGTTCCCTGTATTTGAGTCTTTTTCTTTTCTTTTGAATTTTATTTTTTTTCAGTGTTCCAAAATTCATTGTTTATGCACTACACCCAGTGCACAATACAATATGTGCCCTCCATAATACCCACCACCAGGCTCACCCCACCCACAATTCCCCTCCAAAACCCTCAGTTTGTTTCTCAGAGTCCACAGTCTCATGGTTTGTCTCCCCCTCCGATTTCCCCCAAGTCACTTCTCTTCTCCATCTCCCCATGTCCTCCGTGTTATTCTTTATGCTCCACAAATAAGTGAAACCATATGATAATTGACTCTCTCTGCTTGACTTATTTCACTCAGCATAATCTCTTCCAGTCCCATCCATGTTGATACAAAAGTTGGGTATTCATCCTTTCTGATGGAGGCATAATACTCCATTGTATAAATGGACCATATCTTTATCCATTCGTCTGTCGAAGGGCATCTTGGTTCTTTCCACGATTTGGCTACTGTAGTCATTGCTGCTATGAACATTGGGGTACAGATGGCCTGTCTTTTCACTACATCTGTATCTTTGGGGCAAATAACCCATAGTGCAATTGCAGGGTCATAGGGTAGTTCTATTTTGAATTTCTTAAGGAATCTCCACACTGTTTTCCAAAGTGGCTATACCAACTTGCATTCCCATCAACAGTGTAAGAGAGTTCCCCTTTCTCCACATCCTCTCCAACACATGTTGTTTACTGTCTTGTTAATTTTGGCCATTCTAACTGGTGTAAGGTGGTATCTCAATGTAGTTTTGATTTGAATCTTCCTGATGGCTAATGATGATGAACATTTTTTCATGTGTCTGTTAGCCATTTGTACATCTTCTTTGGAAAAGTGTCTGTTCATGTCTTCTGCCCATTTTTTTACATGATTATCTGTTTTGTGTGTGTTGAGTTTGAGGAGTTTGTTACAGATCTTGGATATCAGCCCTTTGTCTGTAGTGTCATTTGTGAATATCTTCTCCCATTCCGTGGGCTGCCTCTTTGTTTTGTTGACTGTTTCCTTTGTTGTGCAGGATCTTTTGATCTTGACAAAGTCCCAAAAGTTCATTTTCACCTTTGTTTCCTTTGTGTTTGGAGACATACCTTGAAAGAAGTTGCTATGGCCAATGTTGAAGAGGTTACTGCATATGTTCTCCTCTAGGATTTTGATAGATTCCTGCCTCACATTGAGGTCTTTTATCCATTTCGAGTTTATCTTTGTGTATGGTGTAAGAGAATGGTCAAGTTTCATTCTTCTACACATAGCTGTCCAATTTTTCCAGCACCATTTGTTAAAGAAACTGCTTTTTTTCCACTGTATATTCTTTCCTGCTTTGCTGAGATTAGTTGACCATTGAGTTGCGGGTCCATATTTGGGCACTCTACTCTGTTCCACTGGTCTGTGTCAGTTTTTGTGCCAGTACTATGCTGTCTTGGTGATCACAGCTTTGTAGGAAAGCTTGAAATCAGGCAATGTGATATCCCAGGGTTTTTTTTTTTTTTCTTTTTCAACATTTCCTTAGCAATTCGAGATCTCTTCTGGTTCCATACAAATTTTAGGATTGTTTGTACCAGCTCTTTGAAAAATGCCAGTGGAATTTTGATAGGGATGGCATTGAAAGTATAGATTGCTCTGGGAAGTATAGACATTTTAACAATGTTTATTCTTCTGATCCTTGAGAATGGAATGCTCTTCCATCTTTTTGTGTCTTCAATTTCATTCATGAGTGTTCTGTAGTTCTTCGAGTACAGATCCTTTACGTCTTCGGTTAGGTTTATTCCCAGGTATCTTATGGTTCTTGGTGCTATAGTAATTGGAACTGATTCTCTAATTCCCCTTTCTATTTTTTCATTGTTAGTGTATAAGAAAGCAACTAATTTCTGTACATTGATTTTGTATCCTGCCACATTACTGAATTGCTGTATGAGTTCTAGTAGTTTGGGGGTGGAGTCTTTTGGGTTTTCAATATAAAGTATCATGTCATCTGTGAAGAGAGAGAGTTTGACTTCTTCTTTGCCAATTTGAATACCTTTTATTTCTTTTTGTTGTCTGATTGCTCATGCTAGGACTTCTAGTACTATGTTGAACAAAAGTGGAGAGAGTGGACATCCTTGTTGTGTTCCTGATCTCAAAGGGAAGGCTGTCAGCTTTTCCCCATTGAGGATGACATTCGCTGTGGGCTTTTCTTAAGTAGATTTTATGAAGGTGAAGAATGTTTCCTCTATCCCTGTTCTTTCAATTGTTTTAATCAGGAACAGATGCTGTATCTTGTCAAATGATTGTTCTTCATCAATTGAGAGGATCATGTGGTTCTTCTCTCTTCTCTTATTGATTTGTTCTATCACATTGATTGATTTGTGAATGTTGAACCACACTTGCATCCCATGAATAAATCCCACCTGGTCATGGTGGATAATCTTTTTAATGTACTGTTAGGTCCTATTAGCTAGGATCTTGTTGAGAATCTTGGCATCCATATTCATTAGGGATATTGGTCTGAAATTCTCCTTTTTGGTGGGGTCTTTGCCTGGTTTGGGGATCAGGGTACTGCTGGTTTCATAAAGAGTCTGAAAGTTTTCCTTCTGTTTCTATCTTTTGAAACAGCTTCAGGAGAATAAGTGTTATTTCTTCTTGGAATGTTTGGTAGAATTCTCCACGGAATCCGTCAGGTCCTAGGTTCTTGTTTTTTTGGGAGATTTTTGATCACTGCTTCAATCTCATTACTAGATATTGGTCTGTTCAGGTTGTCAATTTCTCCTGATTCAGTTTTGGAATTTTATAGGTTTCCAGGAATGCATCCATTTCATCTAGGTTGCTTAACTTATTGGCATATAACTGTTGATAATAATTTCTTATGATTGTTTCCATTTTCTTGGTGTTAGTCACAATCTCTCCCTTTTCATTCATAATTTTATTAATTTGGGCCCTCTCTCTTTTCTTTTGGATTAGTAGTCAGAGACAAAGAAGGATGCTACATCATTCTTAAAGGGTCTATCCACCAAGAAGATTTAACAATTGTAAATATTTATGCCCCCAATACAGGAGCAGCCAACTACATAAGAAAACTGTTAAGATAAAGAGTCATATTGATATGAATACATTAATAGTAAGAGATCTTAACACGCCACTCTTAGTAATAGACAGATCATCCAAGCAGAAAATCAATAAGGAAACAAGAGGATTGAATGATACACTGGACCAGATGGACCTCATAGATATAGACAGAACATTCCACCCTAAAACAACAGAATACTCATTCTTCTCGAGTGCACATGGAACTTTCTCCAGAATGGACCACATACTGGGTCACAAATCAGGGCTCAACTGATACCAAAAGATTGGGATTCTTCCCTGCATATTCTCAGACCACAATGCTTTGAAACTGGAAATCAACCACAAGAAAAAGTTTGGAAGGAATTCAAACACTTGGGAGCTATTTATCACCCTGCTTAAGAATGTTGGATTAATCAGGAAATCAAAGAAGAACTTAAACAATTCATGGAAACCAATGAGAATGAAGACACTTTGGTCTAAAACCTATGGGATATGGCAAAGATATGGATATGGAAAGGCAAGGATATGGTCCTAAGGGGGAAATACATAGCCATCCAAGCTTCCCTCAAAAAAATGGAAAAATCCAGAATACACCAGCTCTCCTTAGACCTTAAAGAACTGGAGAATCAACAACAAATTAAGCCGACCCCACACACCAGGGAAGTAATCAAGATTAGAGCAGAGATCAATGAGATAGAAACTAGGGATACAGTAGAACACATCAATGAAACTAGAAGCTGGTTTTTTGAAAGAATCAATAAGATCGATAAACCATTGGCCAAACTAACCCAAAAGAAAAGCGAGAGGACCCAAATTATGGGTCTATTTCTGCTTTTTTGGTTTGTTTTTCAGATTCCACTTGTCAGTGAAATCATATGGTATTTGTCTCTCTCTGTCTAACTTATTTCACTTAGCATAATACCCTCAAAGTCTATCTGCGTTGTTGCAAATTACAAGATCTCATTCATTTTTATGGCTGCATAATATTCTATTGTGTATATATACATACCACGTATTTATCTATTCATCTATGGATGGGCATGTGGATTGCTTCCGTATCTTGGCTATTGCAAGTAATACTGCAATAAGCATAGGGGTTCATATATCTTTTTGAATTAGTGTTTTTGTTTTCTTTAGGCAAATATCCCATAGTGGAATTACTGGATCATATGGCATTCCGATTTTTAGTATTTTGAGGAAACGCCATACTGTTTTTCAGAGTGGCCGTATCAATTTACATTCCCACCAAAAGTGCCCAAGGATTTCTTTTTCTCCACATCCTCACCAATACTTGTTATTTCCTGTGGGTTTTTTTTTTTTTTTTGATACTAGCCATTCTGAGAGATGTAAGGTGATATATATCATTGTGTTTTTTTTTATTTATTTTTTCAGCGTAACAGTATTCATTCTTTTTGCACAACACCCAGTGCTCCATGCAAAACGTGCCCTCCCCATTACCCACCACCTGTTCCCCCAACCTCCCACCCCTGACCCTTCAAAACCCTCAGGTTGCCCCAACCTCCCACCCCTGACCCTTCAAAACCCTCAGGTTGTTTTTCAGAGTCCATAGTCTCTTATGGTTCGCCTCCCCTCCCCAATGTCCATAGCCCACTCCCCCTCTCCCAATCCCACCTCCCCCCAGCAACCCCCAGTTTGTTTTGTGAGATTAAGAGTCATTTATGGTTTGTCTCCCTCCCAATCCCATCTTGTTTCATTTATTCTTCTCCTTTCCCCCTACCCCCCCATGTTGCTTCTCCATGTCCTCATATCAGGGAGATCATATCATTGTGTTTTTAAAGCTATATTTATTTAGAGAAAGAGAAAGCAGGAGGAGGAGCAGAGGCAGAGAACCTTTCAAGCAGGCTCCCTGGTAAGCTCAGAGCCAGATGTAGGACTGAGTCCACAATCCATGAGTTCATCACCTGAGTTGATGAGGTGAGTCAAGAGTCAGACACCTAATTGACTTTGCCACCTAGGCACTGCTCTTGTGGTTTCGGTTTGCATTTCCCTAATGATTAGTGGTGTTGAGCATATTTTCATGTGTCTGTTTGCCATCTAAATGTTGTCTTTGGAAAAAAGTCTATTCAGATCCTCTGCCCATTTTTAATTGGATTATTTAGGTGTTTTTTTATGTTGAATTTTTTAAGTTCTTTACATCTTTTGGATATTAAACCCTTACAGGATAAATCATTTGCAAATACCTTCTCCCATTCAGTATGTTGCCTTTCAGTTTTGTTGAGGGTTTCCTTCACTGTGCAAAACCTTTTTATTTTGATGTAGTCCCAGTAGTTTATTTTCACTTTTGTTTCCCTTGACTCAGAAGAAGATCTAGAAAAAGGAGATGACCATTATCAAAGAGATTACCATATATTTTCTTCTAGGACTTTTATGGTTTGAGGTCTTACATTCATTTTGAGTTTATTTTGTGTATGGTATAAGAAAGTGGTCCAGTTTCATTCTTTTGCATGTGGCTCTCTAGTTTTCTCAGCAGCATTTATTGACTAGACTGTCTTTTCCTCACTGCATATACTTGTCTCCTTTGTCATAAATTAATTGACCTTAAAGCCATGGGTGTATTTATGGACTTTCTACTCTGTTCATTGATTTCTACATCTGTTTTTGTGCCAGTACAATATGTTTTGATTACTATAGCTGTTGTAGTGTACCTTAAAATCTAGGATTGTGATACCTCCTGTTTTGTTCTTTTTCAAGATTATTTTGGCTATTCAAGGTCTTTTGTGGTTCCATACAAATATCGGGATTATTTGTTCTAATTCTGTGCAAAATGCTATTGGTATTTTGATAGGGATTATATTGAACCTGTAGATTACTTTGGGTAGTATGGACATTTTAACAATATTTGTTCTTCTAACTCATGAGTGTGGAATATCTTTCCATTTGTCTGTGCATCTTCAGTTTCTTTCACTGGTGTTTTATAGTCTTCAGAGTATAAGTCCCTTACCTCCTTAGTTAAGTTTATTTCTAAGTATTTTATTATTTTTGGCACAATTGTCAGTGAAATTGTTTTCTTAACTTTTCTTTCTGTGACTTTATTATGAACATATAGAAATGCAACAGAATTCTGTATATTAATTTTGTATCCTGAAATTTTACTGAATTCATTTATTACTTCTCAAAGTTCTTTGGTGGAGTCTCTGGGGCTTTCTATGTAGAGTACTATGTCCTCTGCAAATAGTAAAAGTTTTATTTCTTTCTCACTAATTTGGATGCCTTTTATTTCTTGTATGGTTGCTGTGGCTAGGACTTCCAGTACTATGTTGAATAAAAGTGGTAAGACATCTTTGTCTTGGAGGGAAAGTTTTCAGTTTTTCATCATTGGGTATGATGTTACTGTGGGTTTGTCATATATGGCCTTTATTATGTTGACGTATGTTCTCTTTAAACCCACTTTGTTGAGTTTTTATCATGAACAGATGTTGAATTTTGTCAAATGCTTTTTCTAGATCAGTTGAGTTCATCATACATGGTTTTTTTATCCTTCATTTTGTTAATGTGGTGTACTGCTTTGGTTGATTTGCAGATATTGAACTATTGAATAAACCCCAACTTGATTGTGGTAAATGATACTTTTAATATATTGTTGGATTCTGTTTGTTAATATTTTTGAGGATTTTTGATCTATGTTCATCGTGAATATTGGCCTGTAGCTTTTTGGGGGGAGTGATTATCTTTGATTTTGTTGTCAGAGTAATGCTGGCCTCGTAGAATGTATTTGGAAGTTTTCCTTCCTCTTCTATTTTTTGCAATAGTTTAAGAAGAATAGATAATGATTTTTTCTTTAAATGTGTGGTAGAATCTGCCTGTAAATCTATCTGGTCCTTTTGATGGTAGTGTTTCAATTATCAATCCAGTTTCATTACTAATAATTAGACTACATATTTTTATTTCTTCCTGATTCGGTTTTGGAAGATTGTATATTTCTAGGAATTTATCCATTTCTTCTAGGTCATCTAATTTGTGGGCCTATAATTTTTTGTAGTAGTCTCTTATCCTTTGCATTTCTGTGTTTGTTGTTACCTCTCGTGTATTTTTGATTTTGTTTATTTAGGTCCTCCATCTTTTTCTCGAGTCTGGCTGAAGTTTTGTCAATTGTGTTTATTTTTTCAAACAACCTTTACCTGGTTTCACTGATGTTTTCTATGTTTTTATTTATTATATCCTCATTTATTCCCTCCAAGTTCTTTATTATTTTCTTCTTTCTACTAACTTTGGACTTTGTTCTTTTCTAGTTCCTTTGGGTGTAAGGTTAGATTATTTATTTGAGATTTTTCTTATTTCTCTAGGGAGACCAGTATTGCTATAAAGTTCCCTTTTAGAACTGCTTTTGTTGCATCCTGCAATTTTTGGACTATTGTGTTCCCACTAGTTATTTTTTATAGACTTTGTATTCTTAGAAAATAAGAAAAAGCTTAAGTGATTTTTCAAAGGGGATCTTCAAAGATGCTCTTTTAGTGTATTCTCTACCTATTTGGAACTCCTCTTCATTTCAGATCCTCGTTGTGAGTGACTATTCCTATGTAGGTGAGAAAATTTGTAAAAAACTGCCTTGTGTCTATGTCCTGATAATACTGCTATCTGTGGGCAAAAACCTCATGGCTTCTCTTCTGAAGACCCTAATTTCATGTATTCACTGCAAGTGTTAGAGAAGTAGTGCCAGAATGCCACCCCTCCAATACCATATGTGTGATTATCTGATTCTGCCTTTTGTTCAGTGAGACTAAGACAATCTTATTTTAGGGTCTATGTGCCATCAAGTTAGTACTACTTGAAAAGTAGAATCTAGAGACTGTTACATGGGATGTCCATGTAAAAATAAAACTGTTGCACTTAATTTTCTTCCAACACTGCAGCCTGCTGCTTTTCTCTCTCTCAGGATTCCACTTATGTCCTTCCCTAGTGGGTAGATCAGCTTTAAAATAAAATTAACCCTGTTCTCTCTAGGAAAGCTACTATGGAATTAAAGTCTACCTTTCTTGGTCTTCTCCATCTTCCTCAGATTGGCATGCATCTTGCATCTTCTCTAGGTTCAAGTTAGAAGGTCAAGACCACACCATGCCATCCCAATGTACGACAACCTCCTGGTCTCCATTGGGACTACATTTGGCTACATGTGACCACAAGATCTAAATTAACAGTGGTTTAAAAAAAAGTTCATTCCTTTAATGTAAAGATATCTAGAGGGATTTTTAAAATAAATTTCTTAGACTTAATTTCCAATATGTTTAATATGAATCAATATAGTCCACATAAACACAACTTTTTGAAGTCTTCAATAGTTTATTTTTTATTGAAGTAAAATTGACATAACATCCTATTAGTTTTAGGTGTACAACATTAACAATTCTTTATATACATTTGAAGTGATCTCCATTATAAGTCCAGTTAATGTCTATCACCATCCATAGTTACAAATTCTTTTTGTGATGAGAACTTTTAAGATCTACTCTCTTAACAAATTTCAAATATTCAATGCTATATTATTAATTATAGTCACCATGTTGGAATTACATTCTCATGAGTTACATATTTTATCACTGGAAATTTGTACTTTTTGATCCCCTATATCCTTTTTGTCCTCCTCCCCACCATTTGCCTCTGGAAACCACTAGTCTGTTTTCTGTATATAGGAGCGGTGTTTAGATTCTACATATAAATGAAATCCTATTGCATTTGTCTTTCTTTCTCTGACTTATTTCACTTAGCATAATGCCCTCAAAGTCAATCCAGGTTGTCACAAATGGCAAGATTTCCTTCTTTTTATGGCTGAATAATATTCCACTGCAGATGGATTCAATTCAGGCCTCACAGACAACTACATAAATTTGTCATAGACATCAGCCCTTTCCAGCAATCTACTCTTCCATATGTAGGATGAGGCCCTCACTTTCATGGTCCAAAATATTTACAGATCTCTAGTCATCATCTTTACTTCAGATAGTAGGAACAAGGAAGGCACAAAGAAAGGTATATCTCATCCTTTTACGATATCTTAGACTTCTTGTGTATCAGTGGCCAAAACTTAGTCATATGGCCATAGCCAGATACAGAAGTGCTATGGAATGTAGTCTACCTTTTGGGTAATTCCATGAATGGTTTAATTTCAACATCCATGCTTTAAGGAAGAGGCAGGAATGGCTAATTAGAGGCAACTATTTGTTCTGCCTTTCTCTGCGTACTCAATACACAGACACAGCACACCAAGAGACAGCCTTGTCCTTTGGGAAGTTGACCTAAGTTTAGTATGGCTGAATTGTGGGGCATGGGGGCCAGTGGGCAAGGATAGGAAGTTAGGTTCTGAGCATGAAGGACTTATATGTAAGCCAGTTAAAGCACAGGGACTTGAGCTTACCGACACGGGGAGACACTGAAAGACTTTAAACAAGAGTTTAAACAAACATTACGTTTAATTTTGTTTTAGTGTGGCCTACTGTTTTGTTTTAGAAGGACTAGCTTTGGAGGCTATGTCAAATACAGTTTGGAATGGGGCAACTTGAAGAGGTTCCTAGTGACCTTGGCAAGTGCAATTTTGGTGAAATGATGGGAGCAGACATCTGACAGGAAAGCAGTCCCAAACCTAGGCCTTTCAGATCCTTGATCTCGTCATTTCTCTTGATCTTTTCTTCTCTCCACTTTATGACCCTTATGTGTATTACCTCAGAAATTCTTTTAACATCCCACACTTTGACCATCACTTTCTACCTTTCTACCCATCTATTTTAGCATCCTCCCTTCAAAAAGTCTTTACCCCCAAACACTGACTCTACTACTTTTCAATATATATCAGCTATTTACCACATCCAACTCCTGTCCCCACTGGCCTCTTCACCTACCTTACATTCTGTGCTTCTTCCCTAAACTTTTATCCTGGACGTACCTTCAAACCTCTTGCTCTTTTGTCCCTTTATCATGACCAATTTATCTATTATTCCCTCCTTTTTTACTCTCACTTACTTGTCTGATGTCCTTTAGACTCACATTTGATACTTAAATATCTCCTATCTTAAAACAGGTTTTTTCTGTGGGCTAAGTCTACCTCCTACTCTCTTCCCCTTCACAGCCCAACTTCTCAAAAGAATTGCCACCTAAACTCTTTACCTCCCTTGGACTCTAGTCCTATATATGGAATTGAAATCACCAAGAATAATGACAGGAATAGTTGTCAACAAGATAATGACCCAGGTGTTAAATTCTGTAATAAATGGGGTTAATGGAGGGTAGTAGCCTAAATATTAGTAGATGAGATTCTTGTACAACCTTTTTTTTTTTTATTGCTTTTCAGTGTTCCAGCATTCATTGTTTATGCACCACACCCAGTGCTCCATGTAATATGTGTCCTCCTTAATATCCACCACCAGGTTCACCCAACCCCCCACCTCCCTCCCCTCAAAACCTGTTTGTTTCTCACAGTCTCTCATGGTTTGTCTCCCCCTCCAGTTTCCCCAGCTCACTTCTCTCCATCTTCCAACGTCCTCCGTGTTATTCCTTATGCTCCCCAAGTAAGTGAAACCATATGATAATTGACTCTTCTCTGCTTGACTTATTTCACTCAGCATAATCTCAAAAAGGAGGAGAACCATCCGATTATGACCAATCACTGATAGACTGAGGATCTTGAAGTTAGACTTACACTAGTTACAGAAAATAAAGTGACATTTGTTACATAGGAGAATTATGGAGCACACCATATATATGCGTGTGAGTATGTGTATGTGTATACACATGTATGCATTATGCTGTCCTTTACATAAAATTGTGTAAGTGTGAATGTGTGCATATGTATACATATAGAAGCATAAAACTGTGTCCAGAAGAGATTTTACCCAAAATATTAACAGTAGCTCCTACTGGGTGTTAGGAGCCCGATGCAGGGCACAATCCCAGGACTCTGAGACCTGACCAAAGGCAGAGGCTTAACCTACTGAGCCACCCAGGTGCACCTTTGGGAGACAGTTTTAATGAATTGTTCTGAAGTGGCCCTGGTCCTTGCCTACCTTCATTTTCAAGTACTAATGAGCAGAAGAATATAAATAAAGGAGTGGATGGGAAGAGACTGTCTTCTTGCATCATGGGATTGCTATGTTCAAGCAGGTGGGTGACAGTTTATTGTGGGAAGACATTTAAATCACACCCAGGCACAAACCCTGAGGCAAAGGCTGACCCCTTTGCATGCAAGCAGAACACGAACCAGCCTTTCAGTTTTTGCTTTTATCAGAAAAATGATGAATGCTGCAATTTGTTGACTAACAAAGATTAAACAATTGTAACAGTATGTGAGATCATTTAAGCCCAACATCTCTATCAAAAAGAAATCACTAGAATTTTGCCCTTTTCTTTAGAAAAAGTGGTACTTAACTTGTTATACTTTCTTACAAACCATTAATCTAAGTAAATGTCATGAGTTTTTACTACTTTTGGCCAGTTATTAGATTGTGATTTAAGGGCCTGGAAAGGAAATGTATTCTTTCAACTGCTGGAATATAGCACTTGATTTTATCCTGCTAAAAGATTATTTTTCCTCAAATTACTTGGAAAATTCCCTACAGCTTCTTACTAATATATTTTTAAATTTTGGCCCTTTTCGTAAACACTGAAAACTGAGAAGAGCACCATTAAATCCTATAGTATAAGACAACTGGTGTACATACACTCCTGGGAGGGCAGTGCCACTATAGGATGGAAAACTCAAAAATGTATACTTTTCCATTCATGTAATGAATGTTAATTGGGCAATAATTTTTTTCAGACGTTGAGTTGGGAACTGGGAATACCTAAAAGTCAAATAGAGATGAGACAGGTCATAGGCAATTACACAGAGTGGTACCAATTTCACCTGAAAATGCACAGGGTGCTAATGGGAGCAGTGGGAGGGGCTTCTTCACCAGATTTCGAGATTAAGGAAAAATGTCTTGAAAAACTTTGATAGAATTTCTTTTATGCATGGTCTTAATGCAAAATTTAAATCTTCTTGAATTATATTTTTAAAAAGACCTTTTAACTTTTGCCTTCCCTGTCAATATTTTAAATACAGTGCTGCAAGATTGCACGGTGTACGTAGGTTATGGTAGGTGGTATTTATTATAGCCACTGTGACTTGGATGGACACCCTGACGAAGCTCCGTATGTGATAACTGGAGAAAATGTAGGAATTAGGACAAGGGCGTGGGGGCAGGGACCAAGGACAAAGGATAGGAATAACATGAACAGTGATGAGCAACTACTTTTGTCACCAGGTGGCATCTTAAAATGGCACTTATCTTTGAATAGGCTTCCATAATAATGTGGGTAAACAGAAAAATCTGTCTTCAAATTCCTACCTTAAAAATCATCATTTTTATCCACTGTCTATACATGTTAAGCCCAAATATCCCTCACTATCTATCATAACCCCTTATCTGTGAGAGAATTCTGTCTCCTGTGGTAACCTCTGCAGATTGTACCACACCCCAAGATCCTGACCCTTGCTGTCCATAGTTGACCAGGCAATGGGTCTTTCCATAATCTAATCAGATTCTTAAAGAATTTGGATTTGTGACCTGGAAGTAATTGTTGAACTCTATACGGCATTTGAAAGAAGAGTGATACCAGGAAAACACGGCTGCAAAAACAAGAGACCATGTGATGAGAGATAAGGATAGAGATGGGGGTTGGGGGGGGGGGTGAGGGCGGTAGTAGGGCGAAGCACCAAAGATCTTTGATTTGATACCTCATGAAGTCAGTCTGTATATTTTCTGCCCTTCGGTTCCATGAAACAAAGATGATTTCTTACAGTAAATTCCCCTTTACTTAAACCAGCTGGCACTAGTTTCTCTTTGAGTCACATCCTCCCTATGGCAGCAGGAGAGTACCAGCATTTGCAGGCATGGATAAAGTGTGTTTTCTACCTCAGGAAAAAGAAGTACTTGTGTGCTACCAAGTGAAGAGACAGAAGAGGGTGCACTGTTTATCCTAAGCTCCTACTGACCTTTGTCTTGCTTTAAGGACTGTCCTTTGGTATCTAGAGGGAGGATTAATTTCCAGAACATCTTCTCTTTTGCCTTCCAGACCCCCTTGTTGCTTCCTTCTGGCTTTTACCTCTTCTGCCAAATGCCTCCATCTTCTCCCATGTTTTCTCATTTTCTATATTTCCAGGGAAATAGGAAAAATATCTGGATC
This sequence comes from Meles meles, assembly GCF_922984935.1. Lineage (NCBI taxonomy): Eukaryota > Metazoa > Chordata > Mammalia > Carnivora > Mustelidae > Meles > Meles meles. The sequence goes on from NC_060071.1 coordinate 103,089,336, forward strand.
TGCCAAACTTTACATAATAGAGCATAGGCATATGGATAGGCTGCCATACATGGTTTCTAGTCAGTTTCCTTTTCTCTGCCATTGGAGTACCATCTATGCTTCAGAGTTGCTGTGAGGGTAAGGAAAATTAAAGTTAAGTGCCCACTACCACATTTAATAAATTTCTATCTATATGTTGTAGATAGAAATGTTTTATTTGGAAAAAAATGCAAACTTAAAGAAGGTTGCAAGAATATTACAAATACTTACATACCCTTCCCCTATATTTTAAAAAAGATTTTATTTATCCATTTACTTATTTGAGAGAAAGAGAGTGCAAGGGAGTAGGGAGGGGAGGGAAGGAGCAGAGAGAGGGACAAGCAGACTCTGCACTGAGAGCAGAGCCCAACATGGGGCTCAATCCCATGACCTGAGATCACTACCTGAGCCAAAATCAGAAGTCACTCAACTGACTGAGCCACCCAGGAGCCCTCCCATTTTTTTTTACACATTGTCACCATTGCTTCATTACTCTCTTCGCCTGTATGTACGTGTGTGTATGTGTGTGTTGTGTGTATAATTCTTTGTTTCTGAATTATTTGTTAGTTGCATACATTATGGTTCTTTATCCCTAAAAACTTCAGTGTGGGGGACACTTGGGTGGCTCAGTGGGTTAAGCCTCTGCCTTCGACTCAGGTCATGGTCTCAGGGTCCTGGGATCGAGCCCCACATCGGGCTCTCCACTCAGCAGGGAGCCTGCTTCTCTCCCTCTGCCTGCCTCTCTGCCTACTTGTGATCTCTCTGTCAGATAAATAAAATCTTAAAAAAAAAAACCCGAAACTTAAGGGTGTCTTTCCTTAGAATATAGTCTTACATTAACATACTAATTATCAGCTTCGTTAAATTTAACACTGATGTAATACTATATTCTACTGTACCATCCATTTCCGGTTGGCTTCTCTGATATAGAATTCCAACCTAGGAGTACGTATTGCATTTTGTTGTCATGTCTCTTTAGTCTCTTCCTCTAATTTAGGACATTTCCACAGGCTCTATTTTTTTTTTGTTTGCATTTTTTTGTAACATTGACTGTTTTCATTGTCCATAGCATTGTAACACTGGATAACATTTTTAGTGCCTGGGACTGAGTTGGTGCTTATGTATTGTTTGAGATCTTGAAGACAGATAAAATTCCAAACAAGAAAGAAAAATGGTTGGTGGAGGCTCTAAGGACTGTTCAGATTTTTACTTTGCTTTAACTAGTAAAGCATATATCATGCAATCATTTAGAATTAAATATATTTTTTTAAGATTTTATTTATTTGACAGAGAGAGATCACAAGTAGGCGGAGAGGCAGGCAGAGAGAGTGAGAGGGAAGCAGGCTCCCTGCCAAGCAGAGAGCCCAATGCGGGACTCGATCCCAGGACCCTGAGATCATGACCTGAGCCGAAGGCAGCGGCTTAAACCACTGAGCCACTCAGGCGCCCCTAGAATTAAATATTTTAACATAAGTGTATCTAGCTTTGTTTTACATGGTTGCCTGCTATTTTTTTTTCCATTAAGTAAGCTCTATACCCAATGTGTGGCTTGAACTCATGACCCTGAGATGAAGAGTCAAATACTCTACTGACAGTGCTAGCCAAGCATCCTGGGTTGTCTTCTCTTCAGCTGACATTTCTTTGATTCAGTTTTATAGTTCCCCTTTGTGAAATTTAATTTTTTTTAAAAGATGTTTTAACTAACATTTTTTCCTCACTTGCAAATGAGGCTAAACCAGTGAATAAAAACCACTTTTGTGACTTATCAACATATTTTATCTAGATTAAGTTTAACATTTTAATCAATAGATTATAGATAATTTATATACTTTAGATCAAAATTCTGATCCTTTGGATAAAATCTAATCATTATTGGAAAATGAACATCAAATTAATATCAGAGGGAAAATGGGACTTTTTTAATGCAACATGAATAAGAGACTACAAAACAAACAGTTTACACTAATCTCAATGAAGTTCATACACAATTACACTTAACACCCTGGGTGAAGAACCTTCCCCATTTTACATTAAAACACCTGAACATTCGGGATGCCTGGGTGGCTTAGTTGGTTGAGCATCTGCCTTCAGCTCAGGTACTGATCCCAGGGTCCTGGGTTTGAGCCCCACATCAGGCTCCCTGCTCAGTGGAGAATTTGCTTCTTCCTCTCCCCCTGCTTGTGCTGTCTCTCTCACTTACTCTGTCAAATAAATAAGTAAAAATCTTAATATATATACCTGAAGATGCTAATCTTCCTTATTCTAATGCCCATAGTACTGAATCCATCAACAAAACATAACCGTCTTCTGTATGTTATATTTTTTCTAGGTTTTTTTTTGTGCATAAATCTTACTGCTCTACCCCAATCCAATCATAAACAGAAAACCAGGAATGATTTACATTGTTCTTTATAGTATGCATGGTAGGTATTCAGTCAACACATTATATGTTGTTTGATGGAAGTAGAAATTGAGAAAGTGTTCCAATATATTAATACAGACCAATCAGGGTCTTAAATCCTGAGTGCCAATTTTAGCTGGCTGCATGGACTTAAGTTACAAGTTTGCTAAGTTTCAGTTTACTCATCTGTGAAATGGGGATAATTATAGCTCTTGCCTCCTAAAGGCAGTGTAAGGCTGATATAAAAGCTTTGAAAATAGTGAAACAAGGCCTGTGAGATGGGTCTACTTTGGCCAGCATTTCCATTCCACATTTCAGTATTCAGCATAGTGGCTTAATGTATTTCAGGCTGACTTTTTTTTTTTTTCATTTTATTTATTTTTTCAGTGTAACAGTATTCATTCTTTTTGCACAACACCCAGTGCTCCATGCAAAACGTGCCCTCCCCATTACCCACCACCTGTTCCCCCAACCTCCCACCCCTGACCCTTCAAAACCCTCAGGTTGCCCCAACCTCCCACCCCTGACCCTTCAAAACCCTCAGGTTGTTTTTCAGAGTCCATAGTCTCTTATGGTTCGCCTCCCCTCCCCAATGTCCATAGCCCGCTCCCCCTCTCCCAATCCCACCTCCCCCCAGCAACCCCCAGTTTGTTTTGTGAGATTAAGAGTCATTTATGGTTTGTCTCCCTCCCAATCCCATCTTGTGCTGACTTTTTATGTATATGCTTGTATATATCTCATCACACACAGCTCAACAAAGAAAGTCTGAGTCACCCATAAAGATGGCAAAAGGAAACTAGTGCACCCAAAATCCCAAGTAGGGCCTCAACTGAGGTTAAGTCAGGATTTTGGATGTGAATTATGAACCACTACAGGGTACAGGGACCCCAAACTTGCTGGTATAAAAGTAATCAAGTCTGTGACAGAAATGGAGTCCCAGTGCTCTGAATCGCATACAAATCACTTGGGAATCTCCTTAAAATGGAGCAAATGAAGAATATGATTTATTAGGCTGGGATGGATGCAGAGATTCTGCATTTGTAAAATGTGTTCAGTGCAGTATTTTAATGCTTTTACTCTAAAGACCAATGATGAACACACTGACACGGTATGAAAGTTCGGGATATATAGAACACAAGAGCCACATTTACAAAACTTTTTATTTACATTTTAAGCTCACATTAAACCCTTTTAGAGTGGCTAAGATAAAATATACAAAGTTGGTATCCACACATACACATTAATTTTTCTCTCAAAAGAATCCTAGGGATGGCTTCTTGATGAACCCAGCCCACCCCCCAAAATTAGTGTTCCCTTAAAACATGGTGTGAAAATGTTTTCCCATAAGAATAGTTAACTTAAATTATTCAAAACTGAGAAATAAAAGGTTAATTTTATTAAACAGCTATCCCTATCCATAAAACAGTTTTCTATTTTATTTAGAGTGTTGATATGTTCAAATAGGTCCAAATTTGATATAATAAATAAGCTTTAAATATGGAATGCTTTGGTTATTAGGCTTTGATGTGGCTTTTGGCATTACTTGCATATCATTCCAATGAGCCATTACAGGTAATCCATTTAAAACAAGACTTGCTTAATACTATTACAGAGCGCTTAGCCTTGCCTTGATTGGGAATACCTTTAAGATGCGGACAATAGCAACATATTTCTCTTTTCCTTCACTCAGGAAAAAAAAAAATCAAACAAATAAATTCATTCCCATGTTAAAATCCACCATAAAGTAGACTTTTCATTCATTCTTAATAATACATAACCTGGGTATTTGTACATTATTGAAACACTAGACTCTAAGAGCTCCTTCTATATCCTGAAAGCTTGACTTTGTGATCTATTTATGTAAAATATGCTCATGATTAAATATATAAGCAGTGTATTTGAAGCTTCTGGGAAGGATTCACAGTTAAAAGTTTTAAAATCCAGGTTTTAGAAAAATAAATAAAATACTGTGATCGGTTCTACCCCTCCCCCTCTACTTTCTCCCTTCACTATTTGAGCTTAAGGGTTCAGGCTTCTAAAATGCAGAAGAAAGCAAAATAGAACAACACAGGTTTTGTGATCCACATTTTCTTTGTCTTAGTGTAACATATTATCACAAAGGCAAACTTGACTCTTTCCTTGAAACGAATAGCCCATCTTCTCAGACTAATTTGAATAACTCTGAAGAAAGCCAAAGAAAGTTTAACCAGTGCTTTTAATAAACGAGTAGCTAAATGCCAATAAAAGGATACATAACTTGTGATTTTAAAGAGTGTTGTTAAAGTCTGAAAGCCAAACCTAAACATTTAAGTTCAAATTTAATCTCTTTAAAAGATTTTTTAAAAGCTGTAAATGCTATTATAAATTGCCAGTTAAATTCCCACTCTAGGCTACAAAAATAAACTGCTGCACAAATGTATAAACTTAAGGTAACTATTTCTCATGTTGGTCTTTTTTCCTTTTATAAGTGCAGTAAAGCAAGAAATAAAGCACCTAGATGTTGATCCAATTAACTTTCATTTGAGCAGCATTTTGATTTTGGATAAAGGGATTCTAAATGTGGTCTAAAACTTTCCAGAAAGTCGTATTTACATTCATTAAACAGCATTTTATATACATATAAATACAGATTTTTGAGAAATTAACCTACACTTTTCATAATATAAAAACAGAAATTACAACACATGTGATCACATGCTAAAGCCAGTTCTTTGAGCAGTCTGCTTGGTGCTCAGTTTTGATAGTAATAAGCTTGAGTAACTTGAAGCATATCACATAAATACACCACAGATGCATAGTTTATTTACGACCTTAGTCGCCTAGGTCTATCCACAGTTTTCAGTGAAAAAGATTCTCTGTTAAAAAGCCAATGCCATACAAGTAGTTGGGTTTACAAGTAACTGTTTGCACTGGGAAGAAAGATTAGGGAAGGGATGATAGCAGATGTGACATGTTTTGAAGGGTAATTACAGGGAAGGATTAAAATTAATTATTTTTCCAGGGGGAAATTAGGACTTTCTGATAGTAAGAGCTATCCAGACCTGAAAAGTTTTGTTTCATGAGTGTGAATTCCAGTCCCACAAACTGCCATGCCTTGTCAGAGCTCTTGTAGTAAGGACTTGTGTTGGCCCTAAGCTTGTCAGGTGGGACCAAGAGATGGTTAGGCCATGAGGAACCTGAAAGTTGCTTGATGCAAATTATTTTGTTGAGATTTTGAAACATCATATGACTTCTTAGGCAGTGTTCTTGAATCTTTTGTTCCTGCCCATAATGCTGTGTGTGATTTTGCTGTTACCTGTCTTATAAATCGATGGTCTTGGCCTTCTAGAAATACATCAAAGTGAATATTTATCTAATTGCTCTTCCACAAAAACAAATAGGTGACTGTACTGAGCTTTGTTAGTGTCCTAAACATAAGTCCTCCACCCATGGCTGGCCGGCTGAAGTAGGCTAAGAAGCAAAGATTTCATTTGGGGGAAAATGATTACTCATCGTAAAAATGTTGACTGCTCTATAAAGTTCCAGTCTTGAGAACTGAATGGAAAATCCTACTTGGCACTCATTTACCTCAGATGGCATGCCAGTGCTTACTGGGGTAAGAAATTCCTTTCTTTTTCTTTTCTTTTTTTTTTTTTAAAGATTTTACTTATTTCAGAGAGAGAGAGCGAGCGAGCACGAGAGGGGGTAGGTTCAGAGGGAGAAGGAGACTCCCTACTGAGCAGGGAGCCCCATGTGGGACTTGATCCCAGGACCTGAGCCAAAGGCAGATGCCTAACAGACTGAGCCAAGCCACCCAGGCATCCCCAAAGTAAGAAATTCTTATGATCAGAATTGAAGTGTTAGAAGAACAGGAAGCACGGAAATTTTAACCTATGTTAAACAAGCAAGTTCCTCTTCCATAAGTTTTTAATTCTAAAATCAAGGATTTTCAGAAGAGTAAACTCACCAAAAATGTAGACATAAAAATCATAGTATAGCTCTAAATAAGGTCACATGGTTTATGCATTTCAAATTCTTAAAGGGGCCCTACAGTGTTTCAGGAAGACCATTCAAAGTATTGTTCCCTGAGTTCTTGAAGCAACCCTAAAAGTAAGTTCATGAACTCCAAGAGTTGAGAGAGAAACCTACATGGTTTTCTTATCTCCCTTCTAAGACCAGATGTTTACTCCAAAGTGATTTGTTCCCTGCTTTCCCTATAGTTCAAATGCTTTAAGAATGTGGCTTTATCCATTTTTTAGAAGATAAGCTCCCCAAATGAAACTTCTAAGAAGGAAAAAAAATGTTTAAAGAAAGTACAGTTTTAACATTAGTTAACAGTGCAGTTGAATAAATCAGTTTCACATCTATTATACATTGAGAGCGGTAATACTGTCACAGGTGTTAGAAGGTAGAGTACTATGGACTCTGGCTTTTCTGACCTCTGTGGTTATTGAGCCCAAGGTCTGTTACCAAAGAACCAAAATTATTGGAAACAGAATGACTTTTCCATATTTGAATGTGTAAGAAGACATACTTTTTTTTTTTTTTTGTAAATAAATATTAAAACAGTCATCAGATCTCAAACTTTAAATATCTGGGATTGACACATAGCATTGTACATAGTATTTTTTTTTTTTAAACTCATTCAAAACTGGGGTTTTAAGACTCTTTGTGTTGTGTTCATATATCTACCGTTCTGGTGGCTATTAGGATTTTTTTTTTTTTTTTAATTCAAAACTTGGGAATAATTTAGTCTCTCTAGAAAAACTAATTCTACTGAATGGGGACTGCAGGTCTGTTGCTGGCAGTTTTAGGCTGAGCTTAACTTTAAACCATTAAAGGTTAAAAAAAAAAAAGTTGAGAGAACCTACTGAAATGTTCCATCCATTTTAGTCAAGTGCGCAAATATGAGTGTATCCTTTGGCTTGGCTATGACCTCAATGGAGGCGTAGAAGTCAGTGGTGCTGGTGCCAGATTCCTGACTATATTACTGAGGCTGGCAATCTTCTCTTCTAGGAGGTAATTTTTCTTCTCTGCTGTTTTTTGTCGCTGTTCAGTCATTTCCAGAGCTTTCAACAACTGGGCATTTTCAACATACAAGTCCTTCACCACTGTATCTGCTTTAGTATTCTTGCAGAGCTAGAAACAGAACCAGAAACATCTTGACTCCATTTCTGTAATTAAGTTTAAGGGGCGACATTAGGACAGTTGTTCATAAAGGCAAATGACGTCTATCAGTTATATTCTTTTATTTTACAACACAGGTTTAACATCAGACCTGGCATCAGGGATACAAATAGAGCAAATCCACTTCTTCCAAGCTGTTTCTTTGCATGTTTTTAGAAGTCACTAATGAAAAGAACATACTGATATTTGAAGGCTCAAAAGTCAAAGTCTTTTTCCACCTAAATGGTTACTGCTTTTTTCATTCTCTAAAAAATATCAGAATATGTTTATAGTTTTGGGGGTATAGAGTATGAACTTTAACTCTGGGAAGCTCAAACATCTGTTAAGAACATTCATAGCTATAACCTCCTGATTATTTTAAACTTTGGTCCATGTATTACATAGAACAAAGAGGTAAGATCTGGGCAGTTATTTTTCTTTAACTCTTCCCCTTTTGTACGGTAGAGCTTGCCTAGAAGATATATTTTAATTTTTAGGGTTAGAAGACAAAGTCTAGGTTGAGCTAGGAAAATCTGTCAGCAGCCTTGGGATAATTTTATTATGGTTCCTATTAATGTATTCCAATCCCCCATTTATGCCTCATTTTACACCCAATTTTAACCAGGGCATCTGAAAGTATAGAGGTTTTAGGGAATGAAGAACTGAAACTTAGCTAATTTATTAGCATTTCAAAAGGGTTAACAACGAAGCCCGGACCCGGCACCCGGCACCCAGAACCCGGATGACTCTCAGGTTTAACATACTGACCTACTCGGACCCAGAACCCGGATGACTCTCAGGTTTAACATACTGACCTACTCGACTGAACTGGCGGAAGACAACTTTTCATCTCTCTCCTTCCCTCCCTTCCTTCCTCCCTTTTAAAAAACACTTTGATGGCTCTTCATCACCTGCAGAATGAAATGCAAACTCCACAGCTCAGCACCTAAAGCTCTCTACGGCCCACTCCTCCCTATTGCTCTAGTTTCTTCTGCTTCTTTCAGGACAGTATGAACTGTTAATGCCAAAATGTTTGTAGATGTCCACGCCCCATCTGTTGCCATAACTGCATGATGTTCCCATAGCCTAGGCTTCCCTTCTCATACTTCTTCATCTGTTTAAATCTGACTCAGCATCAGTACTTGCTTTAAGAGGCCTTCAGGAAACTCGCTTTAAACTCCTGAGTTGTATCAAGTATCTCTTCTCTATGTTCCCCTCTGCTGAAGTAGACTATTTTTTGCCAAATGCTCAATACCTTGTAAATGAACTACCTTCCACATGGGCAGGATTTTGTTTTGTTCTCTGCTGTATTTCTAGTGCTTAGAACAGGACTTGGCACATAGTAGCTATGTTTTGATTAAGTGAGTGATTAAAGGATTGAGTAAGTGCTTATTGTATAAGACTTTCCTTTCTTTCCATTTTGTGATTAAGACATTGAGCAAAGGAAAATTCCAGTCTACCTCTGCAGTAAGGCATTCTTTTGGGCTGCTGCTTTTTATATATCTAGAAAACCACTTGGACAATTTCTGCTCCCGCCCCTCAGTTCTTAATCTCAGTTTCCAAAGCACTACAACACATTCCTATAAAGTAGTCCTTTTTTTGCATGTCATCAGATGTTACACAAATACTTTACAAACACAGGCCCCACCTGCCAGCAGCAGGTGAAAAGGATCAGTCTGCACAGTGGTCCTGGAATTCCGGGTCCCTATTCTAATTCAGAGCACAGCCTTTTGGGGTCTGATTATAGCCATAAGTACTTTTTGAGGTCTTTATAGCTGTTGCAAATAGGAAAAGCTAAAGTTCCACTTATTATCCCCCCATTTTACCAACATAAATTTTGTGTTTCTTAAATAGAATGTTTCCGGTCTTGGGCAAATAAAAAAATCTACAAAAATTAAATTTGAGCTGAACTTTGTTAGGAATTAATTCGTTAGGTCTGCATCAGTCTCTGTCAGCAAATGTACATTTTAAAAATTGTGGACCAACCTGCCTTAAAAGAGCTTTGGGAAAATAATGCGCAATACAGAATTCATGCTTCTGGAGTGGTATGGGGGAAGAGTGAGTCCTAAATTCAGTTATATACATTTGTAGTAGCATTTGCCTTTATTTGACAGCATAAGTGAATGAGTTAATGGCGATAAAGGAATGGAAAGCTGGAGTTAAAAGTGGAATGTGAGGTGGGCGGGTAGAGGTGACCCGGGAGGCTCACTTGTTCTTTGAGCTGATTCACTTTCTCCTGAAGAAGCCTTTTCACCAGTTTCAGTTTCTGTTCAACTTCCATCATTCGTTCCTCCATGACCGTTACCAGTTGCTCCTGGCTTCCCTGAAGGGAAGAACAGAAAAGGGTATTATCATTGGAAAATCATGCCATAGTGGAAAGAAAACACTAGTAATTTATTTTTTCCCACAAGATGCCTAGACAAAGGACAGGAAATGTTTGCCTTTGGTAACTGGAAGGATGGATTTCTGGTGAAATGGGCGTTCTGAACACCGGGGTTGCACATTAGGAAAGAAACCCTATCAGAGAAAGAATCAAAGATTTTAAAAAAAATATCTTACCTGTGTTACCATCTTCCCCTGAGATAAAGCAATATTCTTAAAACCCAGAATTTAGTACCTGTGTGCATCTCTTTCAGTAAAATAGTTATCCAAAGTAAATTAAGCTATGGTTATCAAACTTCCATCTGTGACTGGGGCCTTTGCCATACTGTGGGTCTCTCAAGAATAAAACAAACAAAGCCAATCGGTGTACAATATGTGTGTCCATTTCTCCTGCATGGAAGGGCTGGTTATTGGAAGGGTGTTAGTGTTCCTTTCCTCGTAACAAACAGCTTCTTCCTGCCAGTTACTGTAGTCAGTGGTTCCCAGTTTGCTTGTCAGTGTGAAGCAAAAATTCATACTGGAGGTTGGGTTTATCCTAAAAGATGTAAAACCAGGAGTCCTCTCTGCCTCCACGACTCCTAGGTAGAACAATAGGGGAGAAGACCCTGGCTGTTCCTTCCCTCCCCACACAACAGTGATGGATTTAAGGAGTTGTGTGGGGTTTGGAGAGCCCGAGGACCCAGGGAGAGACTCAGTACTACCAACTGCCCCTCCCAGCAGGCCGCTAAAATGTCCACATAAGAAATTTGAGATTTTAAAAGGTTCTTCAAATGTTTAAGCAGAACTCAGGTGTTAATGGCTGATAGTATTACTCCTTTTAAAAGCACGCAGAATGACCAAACACGGGTTGACAGCCAACACTGGTTGGGATAAAATAACAGCATTTATTCAGATAAAAGCAACTAAATCATGTGATGATTTGAAGACAAAAACTGTAGTAGGTAGAAGTCTGATGCAGAAAGTAAACCTCAAGAAATCAGGCCTTGACCACATCTAGCTTTAAAAAAACTCTTTTAAAAGCTATAATGGCTTTTTAAATTTCAAACATAAACGGAAAATGCCTGATTTCTACTTGCCTAAAAAAACAAAACAAAGCAAAGCAACAACAACAACAAAAAACCGTAACAGATAACTCAAAGAACACAGAACATGGCAAAAGGGGAAAGAGGAAAAACAAAGGCAGTCATACATTTAAAATTTATTTTATTGTTTTGTCAAAATTTTCCTTTTTCCTGTCAAAAAAGCATTATACATCTTATACAAAACAGTATAAATAACCCAAACTTTCTTCAAATTCCATATATAAAAGTAGTACCTCTCGTTAAAAATAGTTACAGCATATGGAATGAGAAAATAGAATACATCCTTTTAAGAATCTCAAGTCCACATTCTTTAAATGGTATAAATAAAACGATTCAAAACAAGCTTAAGTTTGTGAATTTGATTCACAAAATCTGTCATTTCTACATTAATAAATAAGAGACAATACTGCAAAGGCTTAAAAATAAAAATAATAATTTAAAAGAGCACTTGATTCCAAAACGTTTTTCAGCTTATGTGTGTGTGTGGGGGGTGTGTGTGTGGGTGTGTGCACTGAGTATCTGCCAGGGTAAGAAATGTCAGCAAAAGCAGCCCAGTTTTCACAGGTGCCCAATCCTTCTGTAGGAATCTGCGTGCACTGCTCGCTGCTCCGGTAGCAAGGCCTAGAGAAAGAAGGCAAGTGGTACACTTCACCCGGATGTCAAGATTATGTTTTGGGAGGAGTCTAAATTCACACGCTTATAATGCAAACAGTTTTTAAAAGCACACACATTACACTCCATCTGCAAGCAAAGCAACACAGGCAGGAGAAATCATCACTCCACACAGAGAGGCAAGGTGCAGATTCTAATAATGTTCTGTCATCTTCAAATTCGTGTCAACTCAGTTCTAACAGAAGCAGGAGAGTGGGCAGTGGCGTTCTAGTGACAACAGTAAGCAGTCCACTCTGCTGTCAGCTGCAGAGATTTTTTTTTTTCTCTGTACAAAAATCTTAAGGGTTTTTGTCCTCCTAATCCTGAAGTAATCAGAGTAAAAGGATATCATTTTTAAACACTGGTGGGTGGGGTGGAAAAGCGTGCTCTGAAAACAGTGTATATGAGAAAGCAGTGGATAAAGTCTTCGCCTAATCCTTTGGTTTAAAATGTCTGTTAAAAAGTGAGGTCAAGGGGCACCTGGGTGGCTCAGTGGGTTAAGCCGCTGCCTTAGCCTTACCTGAGCCTCGGCTCAGGTCATGATCTCAGGGTCCTGGGATCGAGTCCCGCATGGGGCTCTCTGCTCAGCAGGGAGCCTGCTTCCCTCTCTCTCTCTCTCTGCCTGCCTCTCTGCCTACTTGTGATCTCTCTGTCAAATAAATAAATAAAATCTTAAAAAAAAAAAAAAAAGTGAGGTCAAGATGGGATGGGGGAGGGAGACAAACCATAAGAGTCTCCTAATCTCAGGAAACAAATTAAGGGTTGCTGGAGGGGAGGGCGGTGGGAGTGGGTGGGGTGGCTGGGTGATGGGTACCGGGGAGTAGGGTATGTGCTAAGGTGAGCGCTGTGAGTTGTGTAAGACTGATGAGTCACAGATCTGCACCCCTGAAACGAATGACACATTATATGTTGATAAAAAAAACTGAAGTCAAGGTTTTATAATTCAGTTCTGTAACTGTGGAATTGTTGAAGCATCTGTTCAATACCCCACCGGCACAGTTTTACTATGGGAACTGAAGTGGAATAGCAGAAACTTCCAAAAACGTGGATTTTTAAAGCACAAAAGACAAAAATAATTTGAAGGTTTTGTTTGAAAGCAGAGCCGACAGAGGCGTATCATGACAGAGCACAGCTATCTGCTACTAGAAGGGGAAGACAGAACTGCTTCAGGGAGTAATTATGGTGCTAATTTGACTTGTAAAGCCACTTTGAGAGGATTACAGAAAAGGAGGTGGGGAAATTCCTTATGAAAAGTCAACTGAGAGACAACAGAAGAAAAGCATCCAAACCAGAACGAATTCAGAGTTACACAAACTAAGGAGTATTTTTTAATTTTATTCCTAGTTCTGAATAAACAAATTGGGCAAGCAAAAAGCGTTAAGAGACTTCTGAAAAAGCTTGACTATGAATGAAGCACTTTGAGAGAAGTATTTGAAAACCCAGGTAGTATCACATTGTGTCTGCAGCGAGTTAGGGTAATGCTACTTCAACGGAAAGGGGAAAAGATGTTCCTTTTCTTGAAAAGAGGTTTTCAAACTCGATCATTTGCACTTGAATTCTGTAATATTTTTGGCATCAGACAAATGGCAAGTCAAAAAAACTTGGTCCGTTCGGTTATACATTATGCTCAGGTGATCTTGATACTTCATCAATTACCAAGGTGCAAAGGAGACCCAGAACACTGTTACCTAGCTTGGAAGCTGAGAGCACAAGAGCATCACTGCAAAAACACCAAAACCAAACCCCAAAATAACACTGCAGTTCTGCGGATTTGTCCTACAGGAAAGGTGGAGCTCTCTGACAGAGATTTGGATTCTCTGCCCCCACCCCGGAACCGGTACAACTTTCCTATAAACAGGCCAAATTCCGCGAGCTGAGTTAACTGGCAGGGAAGAAAGAGCCTCCTCAGAGCCTCCTCGTACCTGCGGTGTGTTGGTTTCGGAGGTCCTGTTTTCAAGTTCCTCCTGCAGGCACTGGTTTATCCTCTCTGCCTGCAGCAGCTGGTGTTGAAGCTGCAGAAACTGCTCCCTGGGCACCATTGGACAGGCTTGCTGCTGGCGCAGCGGGAGATCCCAGGCGTGAGGGGACGGGCTAAGCATCACAGTGGACCTCAGGTGCTGCTTCTGGAGGACAAAGGCAAAGCCCGGATTAGCGGTGCTGCGTCCCGGCGGCACAGCGCTACTCTTGAAAGTGTCAAGCAGAGTGAAAGAAGCTGACAGATTCAGTAATGGCTTCTCACACCCCCTGATAACTTGAAAACATGACAGTATGTGACTGGAGTTGAAGTAATGGGGAAGCATCATTTTTCTTAGGAAGTAATATAGTTTTTGACTTGAAACACTGTACTTCCTCACTCTTGAGGGACTCTAAGGGCACGAGGTACACGATATACATAGTGTGTCTAAATTCTACCTCACTGTCTCCTTATACTAGAATGTTTAATTACGCCACTTTAAACAAACAAAACACAGGGTTGGAGTAAGCGAAGGGGAGAAAGTGATGATGCTTTAGGGTTCTGCCACTTTACTTACCATTCATAAAGATTCTTAAAAGCAACCGTTCAGGGACCACCTATTTTCCAGGATAGCCACAGAACCTCCTATCTAAAACTATCTGACCCCGTTTTAGTTTACCAAGGTTAAACTCTTAAACAGCACTGCAAGATAAGCAATTCTGGGACAGAGGGGGGATATCCGAGAACCCCCCGGGGAACTGAAGTACGTGGAACAGAAGTATTTGTTCAAGACAATGAGGAAATGGTACATGTATCACATGCCGAAGCTGGGGAGAGGAAAAAGGAGGAGATCGCACTGCATTTGGCCAGGGAGGCATGCCCCTTCCCATCTATGGACACGTTCAGCAGACACAGGACTCCACAGAAGGCATGCAATGAACATGACCAGGTACCAGACTCAAGCAGCAGCTCCTCCAGGCTTGTGAGAAGGGAAAAAGACCCTCCAAGACACAACTCTAATTAAACGTTATGAAACTTCAGAGCCACTATCCATTTCCTGAAATCTAAACTTTGGAGGTGGCAGATGACCCATTTTGAAATTTTCTAGTTGTAGATTCAGAAACCCACCATTTTATTTTCAGGAATAAAAAATAGGGAGAATTTTGATCCCATGATTTTATACCAGCAGGATGATTTTCTTGAGGTAGGTCTTCAAATACGGAGGGAAATCCTGGTGTACATGTAAACAGAGACCTATTCCATAGTCAAAGCAAGATGAAAATGAATATTGGCTCTTATGTATTTACTGTCACAATCAGTAGAAATGATTATGTGAACAAAGAGTCTAATGAGATATCTCCATGCTATGAAATTCATTGAAAGAGAATGTTCTACCTTCACACACTATCTCAGGCAGAGAACTGCACCCTTCTCTGCTAGTTCCAACCACAGACTTCTAGGTACAGGTTAGCCACAGACAAAACAGAAACAAAAGAAAATTACAGGAGTCATAAAAAGAGGAAGAAAAGTATGAATTATAAAAAGAGAACAGTTAAAACTGGGTATATTATATACCCAAACATGTGTGCTCTAGTCTGTAAGAACTTAAAAGGGACCAACATTTACATTTCTCTGTATATCCGTTTCGCAGACCTTAAAATGTCTCATCGCTCTACTCCTGTAACTGCTTCTTCACCTACTGTGATTTGTGAACTTACCACCCTTATCTCCACCTATCCCCAAAGAATTAGTTAGAACATTCCAGGTCCAGTCTGGATGGATCAGATATTAAGTTCTTTTATAGTTTATATTCTGCATCTCTAAATGGCAACTTTGTTGCTCAAGTGTTGGCACCGTTGGCTAAGGCAGACCTGAGAACTGCTGATACAGACTGTAACCCTTTTCCTGAATGTTCACATTGAATTGTTCATAGGACATTGCCTCATGTCGCTGAAAAAGCCCTGGAGTGGGAATTGAAGATCCCAGATCACAAGATGAGGAAATGGAAGAATTTAATTGCCCTAGGCTATGGAGGCTATGGGTATGTATTGTGTTAGCTCAGTGACTACTTCTTCTTCTTTTTTTTTTTTTAAAGATTTTATTTTTAAGTAAAATCTCTACACTCAACACAGGGCTCAAACTCAGAGCTGCACTCTCCAACGACTGAGCTGGCCAGGGGCCCCTAGATCAGTGACATGTAAACTGGCATACAAGGACGAGGAGAAACTCCTTCCCACGAGGGATGGCATACACCAGATCAGAATGGCCTAGAAAGCTTTTCTTAAAATCCTCGATACCAAAGATTCTGATGGAGGAACATCTCCCTGCCTGCCACTTGCCCCTCACCCAAACCCAGTGAGAATCCCTGCCAAGTGAGAGGAATGTACCTATCTCTCAGGTGAGGTGGGCATAAAAAATGGTATGAAAACCACCATACGTGCCCCAAAGTGGCCTAATTTATAGATAGCAGAACATAAATAAGAACCTGTTTTGTAGGGCTAGCAGGATGGGGAGAGTTATTGCTTAATGGTTAGAGAGTGTTTGAGGTGATGCAAAAGTTCTGGAAGTAGTGGTGCCGGCTGTAGAGCACTGTGAATGTAATCCGTGCTGCTGAATTTTAAAATGGCAAATTTTGTTATGCAAATACCAAAGTCACAAAATTATACTTTAAACAGGTGAGCTTATATGGTATATGACTTACATGTTAAATTTGTATCGGTCTATACAGAGTTAATAGCTCTCCTATTGCCTAAAAAAGTTTCATTAGAATAGTGTTTCATTAGAAAAGATGTTCTTTTCAGTGTTCCAATGGAAAATTCATGCCTTTTCTTTAGTTACTCAGCTCTGGTGCCAGGAACATTCAATTTACCTCATTCATGAGCAAATATTTACTACTTGATCGAGGAGAAAAATAATGAAGGGAAATTGGTTATGAAGGCTAATCATGGAAAGCGGAGTTAGGAAGAGAGAGGGGTTTCTGAGGCCGGTGAGAGCAGCAGGGAGAAGAGCGGACCTGCTGGCAGAACATTTGGAGAGGCTCTCCCAGTGACTAAGTATACCCTGTTACTGCTCAGTTTGGGACGAGACATGTGGAGCTTAGCTTCAGATCTCTTATTCATCACAATATATAATTATTTCATCAGAAAGCATGTCTACATCAAAACACAGCCTGCAGCTCAAGTGCTGGAACACATTTATTATATGCTGTCAGAGAAAGAAAAAAATGGTTTGGATTTCACTATTTATAGTTTAATCTCCCTATTAGTGAATAAATCAGAGAAGATAAAATTGGCGGAAACCTCAGTGGTCATTTAAATGCCAGTATGACATATCTGCCCGTATATCACGTTTAAAAACCATTTATTTAAAGTTACTTTTGCGTGCGTCCAGCTTCATTAAAGAAAATATTTAAATCTCATCCTCTAATTCTGGCTCTAAAATATTTGTATACCTAGTACTTTCTAAGAGCACAAAAAGAGGGGCGCCTGGGTGGCTCAGTGGGTTAAGCCTCTGCCTTCGGCTCAGATCATGATCTCAGGGTCCTGGGATCAAGCCCCCATCGGGCTATCTGCTCAGTGGGGAGCCTGCTTCTCTCTCTCTCTGCCTGACTCTCTGCCTACTTGTGATCTCTGTCAAATAAATAAATAAAATCTTTAAAAAAAAAAAAAAAGCACAAAAAGACATTTCCTACCCATGCCTCTCTACCTTAAATAAACTTTACGGCTCACTACATGACATGTTCATCTACCCTAAGCCAAAAAATCTCGGTGCAATGGTTACTTATTAAGGAAGATTTGTACGTAAGTTGTTTTAGATCCTATAATTGCATTTTATATTCAGAAAGTGATCTAGAAACTCAGTGTCCAAGCTGAAAAGTTTTACAGGTTCATTTTTATATTGAACAGATTACCCCTCCCAAGGCCGTGCTGAGTTTCAAACGTAGTAATGCACAGTGACAGCACTGGAAGATGAAGCTTCTAAATGCTAACGCTCCCAAATTCCCTGCACGGATTTCCCAACTAAAAAGGCTGTTAGCAATCCCATCTGTAAAACACTACAACGGGGGAGGTATTAGGAAACGGTTATAACCCAAGGAGCGGGGTGAGGGGGGAGCTCTGGACCTCTTGAAGATCAGATCAAGTCCCCGCCACCTGAATTTGTGGAGGTCTGTGTCTTTCTTGCATTTTCGGACAGTCAACATTATTCCTTCCTCTGTGAACAACGATGAATTCCTGTGACTATGTAATGGGCAAAAACGACTATCAGTCTTGGTAAGACAAACCAAAGAATTCAGCTTGGCGTCATACTTTTCCACTTTTCTTCATAATCAAAATTCAGTGCTAGGTTAGCCTCTCCCAACAAATGTCACATCCGTGGATTAAAATATTCTTCGTAGGTAAGGCCAGCTGCTTAAAAACTTACCTCCATTAGCTGCTCGTCCAGTTTTACTTGTTTCTTTTTCAGGCCTTCATTTTCCAAATGAATTGTTTCTAGTTCTCTTTCGAGGGAATTCATCTGACTGACCTGCTAAAAAACAAAAAAATCCCCTTTAAAAAAGCCAAACCCTTGGGTTGCTCTACTTTATTTTGACAAATTTGTGCTAGTCAGAAATCTTAACCCTTGGAAGAAAACAGAATTCACTCAGTGAAGGAAAACAACAATATAACTGAGTGCATTGGTTACATTTAAGTAGGATAGTTTTTTTTTTTTTTTAAGGTTTTATTTATTTATTTGTCAGAGCACAAGCAGGGGGAGCCACAGGGAGAGGGAGAAGCAGCCTCCCTGCTGAACAAGGAGCCCGATGAGGGGCTCAATCCCAGGACTCTAGGATCATGACCTGAGCTGAAGGCAGATGCTTAACAGACTGAGCCACCCAGGTACCCCTAGGATAGTTTTTAATCACCACTGCTTATGTGGAACAGATTCCAGAAGGCATCTGGCTTTCAAACTTCAGGCCGCCCACTGTACAAAATATATCCAGGACATAAGCCCACGCCCATAACCAGTTATAAAGCTGAAAGAAAGCTTTCATGAAATGAAATTTATCCTTACCATGAGCCATGTACTCTGATACTTCCTAGCATCTTTTATTAATAAAGAAGGCTGAATCACTAAATTTCATGACCCTCTACCATGGAGCTGCAGTGGGAAATACATTGTCTTTAAGGCAAAGCTTATTTATTCTTTTTTAGGATTTTATTTATTTGACAGAGAAAGACACAGTGAGAGAGGGAACACAAGCAGGGGGAGTGGGAGAGGGAGAAGCAGGCTTCCCGTGGAGCAGGGAGCCCAATGTGGGACTCGATCCCAGGACCCCAGGATCATGACCTGAGCAGAAGGCAGATGCTTGAACACTGAACCACCCAGGGGCCCTAAGGCAAAGTTTAAGGTTTTAAAACAGAAAGTACATAAAACCTGAGTTGGAGAACTCCTTTCTCAATTTTAAAGATGAAATTTGAAGAATTGGGGAGTATCCATTTTTGGAATTCTCTATTATAGGAGGACTTCAATGAGCTACATGATCCTGGAATTCAGAATATTGCTAAGCAGAAAATACAGGACACTTCTAGAATGCTGATTTTGGTTTCTAGAATGCTGATTTTGGTTTCTATCAAAAAGAGCTGAGGAAAGGAGCAACAATTGTTAGAAGTGTAATCTTCTCAGGTTAAAACTACCGTTAGACTTTTCCCTTAGCAGCTGGATGAAACCCTTTACCTTTCTGAAAAGTTTACTTGAATGTACCTAAAACTGAATGGTATCTCCCCCTTGAGAGCACAAACCAATCTTCTTACTGCCTATGGTCATGCTAAATTTTACAAACTTAAGTTTCATACAATTTTTATAACAAGTAATTGACTGTTCATCATTCTTCCCATAATTTTTACACAAACCATAATTTTCAGAAGAGAAAGGTAACAGTGAAAACTCCGGGTTTTAATTTAGAAGAAAAAAAAGAAAACAAGTAACAAGAACTCCCAGGGTAACCTTGGTTTTAGAACTCTTACTTCATGGAATAAAGTACAGAAAGCAAACCGAGTGATGCCATTGAGGTTCAACCACATGGTAACCGGCCTCCAGGATGGTCCCTCATGATCTCCACCCCCACCCCCGGGGTTCATACCATTGCGTAGTTTTCCTGTACCAGGGTCAGTCTGTGTGACCGAAGGAAGACAGCAGAAATGATGGTGGGTCACTTTCACGATTAGCTTATAAAAGGCTCTACAACTTTTGGGATCTTTCTCCTATCACTGCTATGTCCTGAGAAAAGGCCCAGGTGGTGAGGAGCTGAGGCCTCTGGTAATCAGCCAGCAGGGAACAGAAGCCTCCTCCTCATAGCTACATTATTGAACTTGGAAGTGGAACCTTTAGTACTTCAGAAGCCTTCAGATAAATGCAGTCCCAGCTGATACGTGGACTGCAACCTTGTGAGCCCCACAGCCAGAACCACTCAGCTAAGCTGCTTCTGAATTCCCCACCCCCAAAGACGCTGAGACAACAGATGTGTGTTGCTTTAATTTGTTACACAGCAACAGGTAACTAATAACATACTAAGATGTTTCCAATATTCAGGATATATACATTTAAAAATAGATTTCACTAACTTTTAAGATTTTATTTATTTATTTGACAGAGAGAGAGAGATCACAAGTAGACAGGCAGAGAGAGAGGGGAAGCAGGCTCCCGCTGAGCAGAGAGCCCCATGCGGGACTCGATCCCAGAACCCCGAGATCATGACCCGAGCCGAAGGCAGAGGTGTAACCCACTGAGCCACCCAGGCGTCCCTAGATTTCACTAACTTAAAAGGACTATAGTACTACTGAAGATGATTAACCATCTTCATTGTGAATATTAAACTGCTCCTTTCTAACCATCACTAAATCAGAAAGAACTATGATACTATTTGATAAGATCACAAAAGTATAGAAAGATGGAAGAACCAAAATAGTCCACTGGAATCATTTCCCTGGAAGCCTGCAGGCAAAGAAACCTACGCATAGGGACACATCATGGTAAAGACAGACACATGGTAAAAAGTCTTAAAACTCACCTTCTTATTAGTAGGAGATTGTTCCTTTTGAAACTGTTCACACTCTCTCTTTAAGCTCAACTTCTCTTGCTCTGTGGGCTTCACAGTACCTGATGGGTTTAGATGCTTTTGGTGCTTGGGGGGAAGAAGATTGGATTCCAGCTGACGGACCTAACAAGAACATATGCGAGAGGAAGAAATGTTAATATAATCATCCAGCAAGAAAGAAAAAAATGAACATAAGAAAATTTTTTTTCACCCTTGGGTTTTGTCGTATTAAAAATGCTTTTTTTTTCCAGTTAAGTCGGCCAATTCTTTTTTTTTTTTTTAAGATTCTATTTATTTGAGAGATAGAGTCAGGCAGATAGAGAGAGAGAGACTCCCCACTGAGCAGGGAGCCCAACGTGGGGCCTGATCCAGGACCCTGAGATCATGACCCAAGTCGAAGGCAGACACTTAACTAACTGACTTGAGCCACCAGGCGCCCCAAATCTGTCAATTCTTGAAGTCTGCTTTTTTGCAGTTCAAAAAATCCTTCTGGGGAAATCGATTTTTAGTCTCTTGGGCGTAAAACTCCAGCCCTGTAAGGATCAGACTGAGACACAGGGGACCTCTGAATCTACCAAACTACAGGGAGTCGAATAGTGTGACGTGGCTATCGCAAAAACAGATGTAGTCCTAGGCATGTTCTGACAGGAGCATAGCTTTTAGGAGTCAGTGAGGTGACAGTCCCCTCCACTTTGTCTTGGACTGTTCACACCTGAAACAATGCATTTATATCAACCATGTTCCATGAGGACAGTGAGCCCGTCTGTCTTGTCGACACTGCACCTTCTGTGAGCGCAGTCTCGGGCACAGAGCGGGTCTTCTAAATGATTCTGCGGCTCTTCTGAGCGTTCTTTCTTTAAAGAGGTGTTTCAGCAGAGTTGGTCAGCTACTTAGTGGAAGTAAAGAATACAAACATCGGTGGCTGGAAAAGCCCCTCTTCAGAGACCATTCTAACCCTGAGTCTTTTTAAAAAGAGGTCCCTTTTCTCTCCAAAAAGTCTAATTTTGGGGGCACCTGGGTGGCTCAGTGGGTTAAGCCGCTGCCTTCGGCTCAGGTCATGATCTCAGGGTCCTGGGATCGAGTCCCACATCGGGCTCTCTGCTCAGCGGAGAGCCTGCTTCCCTTCCTCTCTCTCTGCCTGCCTCTCTGTGATTTCTCTCTGTCAAATAAATAAAATCTTTAAAAAAAAAAAAAAGTCTAATTTTGCCATTTTTTTTTATTACCAGTCTTGGCAGCTAGTCCATTTGAACAAAGAATATATGGGTAACATAATTTCCCTGAGGCTATTCTGGATAGGAGGATTAAAATCATTGACTATAATATAGAACTGATGATGCAAAATGAAAACTATTCTATAAACATACCACAGTAAAATTACTGGCAAGTAAATGATAAATTATACATTCTTGGGGCGCCTGGATGGCTCAGTGGGTTAAAGCCTCTGCCTTCGGCTCAGGTCATAGTCCCAGGGCCCTGGGATCAAGCCCCGCATTGGGACCTCTGCTCAGCAGGGAGCCTGCCTCCCCACCCCTCTCTCTGCCTCCTCTGTCTACTTGTGGTCTCTGTCAAATAAAAAGGTGGGGGAGGGGCACCTGAGTGGCTCAGTAGGTTAAAGCCTCTGCCTTCAGCTCAGGTCATGATCCCAGGGTCCTGGGTCCTCTCTGCTCAGTGGGGAGCCTGCTTCCTCCTCTATCTGCCTGCCTCTCTGCCTACTTGTGATCTCTGCCTGTCAAATAAATAAATAAAATCTTAAAAAAAAAAGTATACATTCTGAAAGTAAGTCTGCCATGGCAGAATACTCAAATCCACACCCTAGAGCTATTTCAATCACATTTTCCCATCAAACAAAGTATTTTCAAATCTATGGCAGCAGCTGCAGCTTTTCAAGTTACCTTGTCCCGGGAGTGCGTGAGTTCAGCTCTAGTGTTCCGCACCACGGTTTGGAGTCTCTCGTTCTCCTGCCGAAGTAGCTGTTGTTCCTCCTTTATCAGATGATCCATCTTGTCCCAAGTCAGCTTTGGCTGCTTCGTATGGAATCCTGGTGGCTGGGTGGCTGTTTCTGGGCCCCGGTTCTTAAAGAGCAAAGCAGAGTTAAGCCTTAAAAACAAGCTAATTTCTGTTTTGAGTGTATTTAACTCAATGACAATAATTCTTAGCACCTTTCATTCTTCACTTTTTCTAATGGAGGTGTGACTGTATGTTGTATACATAGATATAAAAACAGTATTTTGGGAGTTTGATTTTAAAAAGGTTTGGAAATTCTGCTGAAAATGATCTTTGGCAAAATAGCCCCAGCAAATCTAATAGGAAAGACGACTGTAGAGCAAGTCCTGATTCTATAGAGAACCCAAGTGTATAGAGATCGGTGGCCTTAATGCTTCATCCTTATGAAGGTAACACTTTGGTCCCCTGATAACTATTCCTTTGGTTAACAGAGGACACACAGGGAACTTTAAAACACACTGCTAACTTGAAAGCCTTCACAAGCTAAACTCTTTTCACATTTGCAGTCAGATCCTTTTTTTTAGAATCTAAAGCACATACTGTCCCTGTAATTGAGGCCTGAACTCCAGAACATGCTTTTAGCCATCAGAGCGATTTTTCTGGATCCTGGAAAATGCTTTTAAAAAGGTAACAAGTAGGTAAGACTTTTGCTTTTTAAGCCAAAACATGAAAAAGAAAAAAAGTTACAATTTCATTTTGAGGAAAACGTCAGCCCAGAAGTAACTTCTATAAATGGAAATAACTATTTTCCCTTAACAAAATAAAAAATAAAAAGGAGGCACCTAGATGGCTCAGTGGGTACAGCATGAGAATCTTAGTCTCGGGGTCATGAGTTCGAGCCCCACATTCAGTATGTAGCCTATGTAAAAAAAATAAAATGTAAAAAAAAAAAAGGTATGAAATAATTGGATTAAAATAACCGTCCTACTTTTACAGTAGGCAAAACTCCTAACATCTCCACAGGGCTGGTATCAGTAACACCATTTTTCATTTCTATGCACACAGGTGAAGCAGCATTTTGATATATTAAAATAAGACACTTTATACAACATCAAAATGTTTTAGTTTTGTTACTACAAAATAACTCAGCATGGTCTTCTGTCTTGCACATTACAAAAAACAACCTTGGCACTGTGGTTCCATTTATCTGAAGTTCAGAAACCGGCCTCCCTAACCTATGGTGGCAAAGGGCAGAGAAATGGTTCCCTTGTGGTTACCAACCAGAGAGGAGACCAGAGAGCCTACTGGGTGCTGGAAATGGTCTGTATTTTGAGCGAGGAGGTGTTTTCACAAATATAAACATGTGCATATAATAGATAAGTTATAGACTTAAAACTTGTGCGCTTTTCTGTATAAAGTCATACCTCAATAAAAAAGAAATTACCTTGTCACCAGCATTCTGAAGTTGCTTATATAAAGACATCACTTCTTGTTTTAAAGCCTCCTTTTCCTGTTGAGTCACTCGTAGGTCAGCTTTAATCAGTGACATTTGCAAGTTTACATTCTGCAGGGTGTCTTCTAAACTCTGAACCTGCATCATAAGAATAATCTTACACTTGACACAGATCCTCACGGTCTCACCAAACATGTCCAGGAATGAATGAGCTAGGACAAGAGAATTCCAAGGTCCCTTCTGTTTCTTTTTATTTATAGACAGCTTTTTTCAGTAGCTTAATGGAAACCCCAGATATTATGTATATTTACAGGATGCAATATTTAGGTGAGTGATGAACTGTGCTCCGGAACAGGGTCTTGCTGATAGCATCATCTGGTCACAGAACCAATGAGAACCAACTGGCATGACAGAAGATGGCTTTACTCAATTTTGTAGAGATTGTGTTTTAGCCAGTGGTGTTGGTTTGTAAAGGATCTCTTCATTAGAAATGAAAATATGTAGCTGTCAGAACCCTACTCCATGCTAACATCTAGTATATATTTTAATTAAAAATAATTTAAATTTGTAAAAGCAAGGTGGATAGAGATCTTTAATAGGGCATGAATCTGCCTTAGAAACCCTTTTTCTAAATGAGAAAAAAAGCAGTCCTTTCTACACATTATTCTCAAGCTTTCATAAGTAATCTCATAATGATGAGATAATCTCATAATTCTAACAATGAGCTTTGAGGGAACTGTTCAAATTATTTCATCACACCATAAACATGTGACAGGTATTAGTCAAGTTGTATCATCTGAGCCCTGGTAGGCCAATTCCACCTGGAGTATTCTTTCTACTGGGAATTCTGCTGGAATATCCAGGAAAATATTAACCGGGCAGATGAAACAAGAATTGGCCACATACCTTTTCCTGTGAAGCCACGAGTTGGGACTTTAAGGTTTCACTCTGGTGTTCCCAAGACTTCTGTTCTTGCTTCATAGTAGCAATTCTGTGCTCTAAAAGACTTGATTTTGCCAGCTGTTTCCGGGAAAAGAAAAGAGGGAACAGGGCTTTTTGCACACATATCTAGCCTCAATTTCTATACTGCTGCATACATCATCTGTTTGCATGGGGGACCAGGCAAGGTCAAAGAAAGGTGTCTTCCTGACTCCCTTTCTACCTTTAATTTTGAGGAGTCTCTTCTTTTTGACGATTTCCATTTTTCTCTCTCATTGCCTCATTGTGGGTGAGAAATGGTAGGCTGGAATGCAATTAGAAATTTCAAGAGGCTCCTGGGTGGCTCAGTTGGTTGGGTGTCTGACTCTCGATTTCAGCTTAGATCATGATCTCAGAGTCGTGAGATTGAGCCCCGAGATGGGCTCTGCACTGGGTGTGGAGCCTGCTTGGGATTCTCTCTAGGCCTCTCCCCCCTACAACCTCCCCACCTCAGTCTCGAGAGAGTACCATAATAGGAAAATATGAAATGCCTATCAAGGCCTGTGGGACAAATGTAGTGTTTGGGGATTTGCTAGGGAAAATAGAAAAAAAGTGTCGAAGTAATAGATCTCAGATTATTAAAAGCAACAATATTTATATTATATGTTAATAGTGATATATCTAATAATATACATTAAGGGGCACCTGGATGGCTCAGTCAGTTCAGGGTCTGGCTCCTGATTTTGGCTCAGGTCATGATCTCAGGGTTGTGAGATCGAGCCCCTGGCTGGGTGTGGAGTATGCTTAAGTTTCTCTCTCTCCCCCTCTCCCCTGCCTCTGCTCGTGCTCTCTCTCAATAATAAATAAATGTTTAAGTAATATACATTAAGTAACATGGTTATATATTAAAATGAGATAAACTACATATTACTATATATATAATAATATATTTATTAACCAACATAGACGCCTGTCGAAATCATGACCTCGGGAATTCTTAGGTCACATAAGGCTAGCTGAAATGTTCTACTAGGAGACCTTGGAACAATTTGGCTAAAATGGGAGGCCCATATGCCACTGTCTAGAGAAATGCTCGTTATAGTATACACTATATAATAATGGTAAAATGTCTTATGTTTACTACCTTATCCACACAGCTATTTAATTCTTCACTCAGAGCTTCCTTTTCTTTCAGCAGTTTTTCATTGTAGCTTAGAACACTAGAAAGTTTTTGCTGGAAGTCAGAGAGCTCAGGACATCTGTGCAGCTGTAAGAGATAAACAATCCCATCACATCTCATGGCTGTGTTTATAAAGAGTATTTATAAACAAGGCATTTTCATGGTTGCTGCTATTTCCTATCTATATAGGTATTTTGGAGGACATATAAACTGAGGGGACTAAAATTAAATTCAACAGAATGCTCCTGTTACATTCTCTCCATTCTCCAATCGACTGCCAAAATGTCTGCCCAGAGAGATTCACGTAAACAGATACGGTAACATCATGGTCCTTGCTTTCTTTTTTTTTTTTTAAGATTTTATTTATCTATTTGACAGACAGAGATCACAAGTAGGCAGAGAGGCAGGCAGAGAGAGAGAGAGGGGGAAGCAGGCTCCCTGCCGAGCAGAGAGCCCGATGCGGGGCTTGATCCCAGGACCCTGAGACCATGACCTGAGCCGAAGGCAGAGGCTTAACCCACTGAGCCACCCAGGCGCCCCGGTCCTTGCTTTCTGTTTCACCTTCGGGACAAAATAAGTAACATTCCGGCATTCTGTCATCACTTTAACTTGTGCACATATATTGCACAGTACATTTTCCTCAGGCTTTTTTAACGAGAAAAAAATCCTTTTCAGAAATCTCAGTCAGGGGGCGCCTGGGTGGCTCAGTGGGTTAAAGCCTCTGCCTTCAGCTCAGGTCATGATCCCAGGGTCCTGGGATCAAGCCCCGCATCGGGCTCTCTGCTCGGCAGGGAGCCTGCTTCCCCCTCTCTCTCTCTCTGCCTGCCTCTCTGCCTACTTGTGATCTCTGTCTGTCAAATAAATAATTAAATCTTTTAAAAATAAATAAAGCTTAGGACTATAGAATTGGCATGAACAAAGTACAGTAAATCAATACAAGGGCAAGTCTTAAGCTAAAACAGTGAGCGTTTTTCAGCTTGTTCCACATGCCTTTCCCTTTGGAAGAAGCCAAAACTGACTTGCTTCAGAAAATGTTCAGCGTGGACAAACTGGCTTTCTCCTCTCTACTGAAAACAAGACAAACCAAGTTTCTGTTCCATTTTGGCACCTAACTTACAAGCATTGACATTTTGGGCCAGATAATTCTTTGTTGGGAAGAGTGTCCTGTGCACTGGTGGATGGTGAGAAACATCTCTGGCTTTACCTAGTAGATGCCTGTTGCACTCCCTTCCCCACATACCAGTTGTGAAAGCCAAAAAATTGCTAGATGTCCCAGGGTAGAGGAGTGATTCCCATCTCCAATAACAACTGCTCTAAAGAGACTGAGTCTTTTTTTTTTTTTTAAGATTTTATTTATTTATTTGACAGACAGCGAACACAAGTAGGCAGAGAAGCAGGCAGAGAGAGAGGGGAAGGGAAGCAGGCTCCCCACTGAGCAGAGAGCCGATGTAGGGCTCGATCCCAGGACCCTGGGATCATGACCCGAGCCGAAGGCAGAGGCTTAAACCCACTGAGCCACCCAGGTGCCCCGAGACTGTGTCTTATACTTCTTTACCCTTTCCCATAGTTCCTACATTTTTATTTCCCTCTGTTTCACTTGGCTTTCCCATCTTCAATTCTTTATTATTCATTATGATTTTTATGGTCATCCTTCTACTTCCTACCTTACATTCCTTTACATTCACTTTAGGAATAATATGACAAACCGACTCTAAGGGTTGAATCTTGTCTTCAGCTGACAACAAATCCAGCATGCCTTACATATCTAAAGTCAGAAGGACATACCTGAGGGTTTTGAAGGGTCAGGGGTGGGAGGTTGGGGCAACCTGAGGGTTTTGAAGGGTCAGGGGTGGGAGGTTGGGGGAACAGGTGGTGGGTAATGGAGAGGGCACGTTTTGCATGGAGCACTGGGTGTTGTGCAAAAAGAATGAATACTGTTACGCTGAAAAAAATAAAATGAGGAAAAAAAAAAAAAAGTCAATAAGGATATGAAAAAAAAAAAAAAAAAAAAAAAAAGAAGGACATAGTAAAATGTATTTTAGAGTAACTGGGCTTTGGTTGACTAGAGGACCTGTCTCCTTTGCTCACTACCTTGCTTCCGCATCCCCAGACCCTCACAAAGCCTGGTGCCATTTTGGGTGTAGAGACTGGTATGAGACTTCTGCTGACGCTACTCTTGTTTTTTTTCTGCGCAACAGAGAATTTCTCACTCACGAAGTATTTTACTTGTATTAGGTCCTACAGAGCTGCACATACTTCCTAGGTCCAAACTGTATGTCAGCAACAATGGGCGGATACTGTCCCACTGTTGGGATCCAAAAGAGCCCAGGAGCCATGAAACACCTTCTACCAGAGGCAGACAGGGCTCACCATTTTTCCACTTCATTATTTATACCAATGCCTCTGTAAAAAATAGACAATAAAAACGTGCCGTATAATGTCCTCCCCATGCTGGATTAACCGCCCCCCCCCATCCACTCCTCTTCTTCTGATCTCTAGCTTAGTGAAGTTGCAAAACACGTACTTCTCTTGCTATGGATCTGGAGTCCATCATTAAACATCTTAAAGACTGCACAACAGATTTTCAAGAGGTAAAGGAGAAAACTATGCCCACAGTAGTAAACTTGGTAGTAACAGCTTTGGAATACTTATGCATCAACAGAAAGGCCTTATGAATTTTAACTTCTGGAATGTTTATAATGACAGCTTCTGTTATGGCAGAAGGCTTATACTTTGTATAGCAGCATCTGAATGGAAAGGTTCTTAAAAAGCTCCTATGAGGTATCAATCACGAGGCATTACGGGGGACACAAATTCCCTGGAAGTCTTACAATCCTATTAGGAAATCAAGACTTATCAGAGTCAACTACAGATCAACACAAACAGAAAACTCAGTGGTAGAGACCCAGTATTTCAGCATGCAGAGGACACCTTTATTCTCATAAGCTGAACAGACACAAGTGAGAAAATTTTATAATCTAAGGATGTCATAATATCAAAATAAACCTTTAGTGAAGCAAATTTAAAAAAAAACAACACAAAAACAGAACCAAATTCTCCTATTCATAAATCGGGATTGCTCAAATCCTGTACCCACTGAAAAGTTCAGAAGGAAGAATAAAATAGGGCAACATTCAGGATATAACTTTAAGGTGAGCCCTCTTTTATGTTTAAAATTAAGTCTTTGTTTGAAACTTTGAAATAGGCTTCTTAAAGCCAAGTTCACAAGTGAGACTTCATGTTCTAGA
This sequence comes from Meles meles, assembly GCF_922984935.1. NCBI lineage: Eukaryota > Metazoa > Chordata > Mammalia > Carnivora > Mustelidae > Meles > Meles meles. The sequence goes on from NC_060071.1 coordinate 103,118,787, forward strand.
ATCTACTCTTTAGTCCAGGATTGAAGCCTCAAACTTGCTGTAAGAATAAAGGGAAAGAGGGATGAGCTCCACCTCTGTCTTACAAATCTAGATGAATAGTTATTAAAGTTAGGAGCAAGAAATTCGCTTTCTTTTTAGACACACTTCTATTACTTTATCACCTGGCTGGAAGACAGCAGAACAAACTTTTTAAACTGAAGTGGTTGTGACTGATTTGTAGTAACAGAACTTCAGTCTGCCACATATGTAAGTTACACAGTAGAACAGCATTTAGAGAATTGGCAACTGGAGCCCTGTAAGTGGACTTGTCCTGCAAGCCCTCAGGACTCCTCAGAAAGGACATCTGGTGGCTGGAAAGCCAGACCATCAGGTACCATATTGTTCTATGAGCCTCCCCGACGCCCACTCCAAGCAGCAGTCTTACTTGTTTCATTTGCTCCAGTTCATCTTTGAGAAGGAGGTTTTCCTGTTCCACGATATGAGTCTGTATTTTAACTTCAGAAAGTTCTGCCTCCAGAGAAGACACTAAAGTAGAGGACTAAGAAGAAAAATTAGGAAGTCAAGACACAGGCATCTTCACGTAGCCTGGGGACACGTACTAGGCTCACAAAAGGCAGAAGTCAGGGAACCCAAGGCCCAGTTTAGTGACACACTCTGAACCAAAGCTATCCTCTGAAAGGCTGGGTACCTGAACAGTGATTTCTGAGACGGGTTTTGCGGGTTTCTCCACTGCAAAGTTACTCTCTCTTGGGGGAAGATAGTTTGAGACTACAAAAATCACATTTCTCCTGAAACTTCTGTTCGTTTTAGTTTCTCTCAGTGGATTTTGTCTACAATGGCCTGATGATGATCTTCTTTTTCCTTCTTTCTACATTCATTAATTGGAATTCTACTGTGAAGAAGAGCTGTTATTTCTCCCCCATTTATTTAATCAATTTTTAATATCAGGATGTGCCCCTATTTATTTCATTTCATATTTATCTTATGCAATACTAGAAATATTTATTTTGTTGATCACACCATTCTAGCTTTGGCCAGTAAGAGCTCCTTCAGGTGGAGCTTTGTGTCCTTTTAATGATACACCACCCCCCTCTTTAAACACTTTTTTCTTTCTGGCACCATGAGGTATTCGGGCTCATCTTGAATCTTCCCTGCTCCAGCCCTGGAATAAATAATTTTTCCAAGGATCCCTGGTTTCATCTATAGGAGAATGGTGTTTAGAAACCAAGATTTGGGCACTCCATCCATACACACACATCTCTATCTCTGTGTCAATCTATATATATACTAAGAAACACGAGTTTATACTAAAGCCTTAAATTCCAGTCCAACAACAGAAGGTTTCTTTTAGTTTCCCCATTTTCCTACTTGAAGCTTCCTTCTCCAAAAGTGAGAGACTCCATTCTGTTGCCTATAATCTATTTACTTATTTACTCACTTCTAATATATGCAGTTTCAGAATTACTAACTTATCCCCCATGAGAAACACATTATGGACTACATTATTATAGCATTTGTGTACACTTCTTTCTTTAGCCCTACAGTATGGAGTCAATAATAATTTCCAAATGACTGAATTATTTTCTTCCCTATCATAATTACATTATCCATTTATAATACGGTTAGGTTCAATTCTTAAGTGTCTGTGTTCCATGTTGGTATCCCCTGCCATCCTGATTGATTCTAATTGTGTTTCTTTTGGGGTATGTGAAGAATTTGGAAAACACTGCTGATTCCTTGAGTCAGCTATGTGAAAAGATAGACTCCCTTCCTTCCTCCCTTTGACACCATTCCCATTCCTCTCTTCGGTCCCTTTCCCATCTACCCACTATAGGTAACCTTTAGTTTCTGGTTTATCATTCTTGGGTTTCTTTCACACAAATGAGCACATATATGTGTATTTTTTCACGTCCCCTTCTCTCTTACATGAAAGAGGCATCCTATACTCTTCTGTGCTTTTCTTTTTCACTTAACAGTATGTCCTGGAAATAATTTCATATCAAGTAGAAGTCTCTTTCCTTCTCTCCCTTCCTTCCTTCCTTTTTTTTTTTTTTTTTTTTTAAATATTTTATTTATTTGACAGAGAGAAATCACAACTAGGCAGAGAGGCAGGCAGAGAGAGAGGAGGAAGGAGGCTCCCCGCAGAGCAGAGAGCCCGATGTGGGGCTCGATCCCAGGACCCTGGGATCATGACCTGAGCCGAAGGCAGAGGCTTTAACCCACTGAGCCACCCAGGCGCCCCTCCTTCCTTCCTTTTATAGCTAAATACTACTTTGCGCTGATTGTATCCACATTTATTCAACCATTCTCCTATATATGAACATTTAGGTTGTTTCCAAGCTCTGTGCATGTGAATAGTCACACTGTTGGAGGCATACTTTTAGGGTAAATCCCTAGAAATAGTATTACTGGGACAAATGGTAAGCCCATATGTAATTTTGATAAGAATTAACAAATCTCCCTCCAGAAGGATAACCTCAATTTACAGCCCCACCAGCAATGTATAAAAGTGCCTGCTACCCAAAGCCTTGCCAACAGAAAGTCCTATTTTTAAATTGTTTCCAATCTCATAGGTGAGAAAAGATGTATCAGTGTTGTTTTTATTTGCAGTTTTGTAATTATGAGTAATTTGGGGCATTTTTTCCTTAAAGATTTTTTTTTTTTTAATTTATTTGAGAGAGCGAGAGAGTATGCATATGACCATGGGGTAGACAGAGAGAGAGCCCCACATGGGGCTTGATCCCAGAACCCTGGGATCATAACCTGAGTTGAGGGCAGACACTGAACTGAATGAGCCACCCAGGTGCCCCAAATCCATGGATTTTTAAAAGCTCTTTACACAGTAGGGATATTAGCCCTACTCTCTGCAGTATATGATGTAAGCATTTTTCTCTCAGTTTGTGAATTATCTTTTGACTTTGCTTATGGTATTTTTTTTTTTTTTTTTTACCATGAACAATTTTTTTTTTTTTTTTTTGCCTCTGGTTTATGAGTCATAGTTGGACAGCTTTTCTCTACACTAAGGTTAAAGACAAATTCATCATGTTTTCTTCTAGGACTTACACAGTTTTGTTTCTGATATTTAGACTCTTTACCCAATTAGGGTTGGTCCTTATGTACTGTACAAGATATGCATCTCATTTTATCTCTTCTCAAATGTCTACTGAGTGTTCCAGGAACCACTCATTAAAAAAAAAAAAAGAAAATTCCATCTTTACCCCAGTGATCAGAGAGGGTACCTCTGTTATATACTAAGTTTCCATCTGTGCTGGGGTCTAATTCTAGACTTTCCAGTCCATGTATCTATTGGCCCACTCATTTGCCGGTACCACACTGTTGTAATTATTAAGACTGTATATTTTGTATATGTAAGAAATTTAATACCAGCATTGCTTTATTTCTTGGTATTTCCTTCCCCTCAGGCTGTAGGGCGGCTCTCCTCCATACCTGGGCTCTACATTGTTCCAGTTCTTCTTTTAGGTGAGACTCTCGTTGTTTCCACTCTTCAAATGCACTGGGTCCCGACTCTTCCTCCTCCTGGCACAGCATTTCCGCCAGACGCTCATGAAGTTCCTGCAGTTCTTTCTCATTCTGAGAGTTCTTTTGGCTAAGTTCAGAATTTTCCAAATCCAACTCCTGGTTTTTGGTTTTTAATTCTGAAATCTAATTAAAATTGAGATAAGTTTTAAAAACAAGTTACTCCATGTCTACTAAGAAACAGATATAGAGACTAACTGGTTCTTCCTCCTCTGTAGATAGGGTTTTCTACATAGATAAGTACACACGCACACACTCCGCCCCCCACCCCCATACTAAGAGAACGAATACAGTACTCGTTATCACAAATTCCATCGGCTGGGAAGTGTATGAGGAAGTGAGAGACCCTCCGTTCAGTCTAACTGCAGGGGGATAGCTCTGTTCACAGCTGGATTTGTCTCCCTCCAGATTGCTTTCTGTCTATATACGAAACTCAAATGTACAAAGGTGTTTCTCCTCTTTAAAACAAAAATAGGGGGGCGTCTGGGTGGCTCAGTGGGTTGGGGCCTCTGCCTTTGGCTCAGGTCATGATCCCAGCATCCTGGGATCGAGCCCCGCCTCAGGCTCTCTGCTCCGCAGGGAGCCTGCTTCCTCCCCTCTCTCTCTCCGCCTGCCTCTCTGCCTACTTGTGATCTCTGTCTGTCAAATAAATAAAATCTTTTAAAAAATAAATAAATAAAACAAAAATAGGAAACATTTCAGATGTTTGGACAACCTGCTTTTTTCCACTTAGTCTCTTGTAGACTTTTATCTTTCTAAGTCAGTGCATTTAGAAACTACCACATGCTCTCTGTTTTTTAGTGGCAATAGCATATTCTATATGTCAAGACATTCCATAACATATTTATCATTCCCACAGTGACAGACATATAGGACTGTTATTATTCTTTTAATTGTGAAGAAACAGAATAATCTCTTGAAAAATGATACCATTTTGTATTTAGGATCATTTCCTTAGAAGTGGGGCTGCTGGGTTAGGAGGTCTGCATACGCATCGCTGTTTGGAGAGAGATCCCCAAAGTGTCTTCCTCACAGTGCTACCAACTTATACTTCTCCCCAAAATGTATGAGTACACTGAGTTCTTCACATCCAATTATCCATCTTTCAACTGGATTTTGCCATTTATTTGTAAGAGTACAGAATCTATTTTTGGATGTTAAGACCCTGTCTGTTTCAAGACCTGAAAATGCTCTTTTCTTAGGATGTCCTTGTCTTTTGGCTGTTTCATACAGACCCTTAAATGGCCTTTCCCTGCACAATTGCCTGTTGTGAGATTATACAAATTGGGTGCCGAATGGCACAAGCTATCAGAATATACTGTAATTCTATGCAAAGATATACTGATGAACCATTACTCTCTATCTGTGAAAATTGTGTCCTTAACTTTCTGGTTTCAATCATAGTGATGAAAGAGGAAGGAGTTAACATTACATGAAAGAATGTGAGGGATAGAGCTAGTATTTCATAGAAATGGTTTTAAAGGTATCATCTCCCCATTCCCACTGGTTATAAAGCTTATATTAAGCACTCAGATTCTAGAAGTAGTATATATAATATGATATTCACCAAAAAATAGAAACCTAGTTTAGAGTCAGCACGGGGTGAGTTTCCATTCTGGAACTCTGGATTTACAACTGTATCATCATTAGGTACTTGCTCTTCCAGTAGCATATCCTATAAGTTCATAAATTACAAATAAGGAAAATTTCAGAGAATCAAGAAACACTGGGAAATACTAAGTATCTCCTTACCTGTTTCTTTAAACTTTCAACCACCTTCTGAACTGCAGCTTTTTCCTGTTTTACAGTTTCTATTTTTTGCCTAAAGGGACAGTGAAAATATAACCTAAGAGTTAGCCTTTACAAGTTGAAGGAAGCAAAACAGTTTTAGTCCTTGCAAAAATGCCTTAAGAAAATTTAAGTATATGTCTTACCACATTTCTTCCTGAGATTCATTTAATTTCCCTAATTTCAGGTTAGAATTGCTATCTTCTTCATTCAAAGTAGTAATTTCATTTCTCAAAATAGAATTTTCTTCTTGAAGCTTCTCAGATTCATATCTGAATTACAGAGATTAAAAAAAAAAACAACAGTTGTAACAAGGCAGTCATCTGGCATTTTTGGAAAATGCTTTCTAGTAACTTCCAATAAAACAAGTTTTCCATGCCAGTTAGAAAGAAAAGTCTAAATTAGTAGACTCTTAGTAATGGAAGTCAAGCTATGACATATTGACTCATTTCTTTTGGGAAGTTAAGAATTTCACGAAAAGACGTTAGGGAAGTGCCTCTAAAACACTTGAGCATAGAGATAGGAATTGAGACTCTGCCCACTAGAGTTGCTAATTTTCTCAGTGGCAAGCATACTGCTTTGAGCAAATAACTTCATTTATCTCAGTCTCAAGTCCTACTTGCTCTGGATGGGAATAAGCTTATTACTTAAGCTTATTAGCTTTAGTTACAGGCCTCAGGTTTCCTAGAGAAAGAAAATTCACTACATAAATCAAAAGACCACACTGAAATATGTACACTCATTTTACTTTGTTAATTTCTTTTCAGCTCATTATATTCTGACTTTTAGAACTTCAAAATGGTCTGAAGAAGAAAAACTACATCCAGAATTACTTTGTTTCATATCAAGATATTGCAGAAACATGTAATATTTTACAAGTTTTTTTAAAAACCAAATTTGTTAGAAGACAACTGCACTCATAGTATATAAAGTCAAGCGAGCAATGGTTCAAATTAGTCTTATTTCGAGCACATTAGAATCTGATAGCTCTTCAATAAAATTGTACATTCTATGATAAATTTCCATCGTTTACAGAATACCAGCATGTATTTCAACTGCTGTCAGTGAAAAACTATATGCCACAAGGCATGACCTTTTCCCTCTATGAGTACAGGATCGGAGTTCTGACCTTGCCAAGTGAGTTAACAATACACAAAAGGCATTCTCCTGGAACACATTCCGCCATATGACGAAAATAACACTGAGCCAAAACCCAAACCGAACCACTATCAATCCAAATGAGACGCTAGAGAGGAGTTATTAAAGACTTGACGTACACTGATGAGGCACATGGTTAAACGGCAAACACTCTCCACTCCGACACGGCAAACGAATGACACGCATCTCCTACGGGGGACGGGAGTGCCTCCTAGGCCGGGTTATTCTACTTGTTAATACGACACAGAAGCAGAAGGAAGTCTACAGTAGTGCTCTCTCCTTGAAGACTAGCGGGTTAGTTTCTCTAGGCAGAGCAAGCAGTGGGAGTTAGATGTGGTGAGGTGCTCTCGGGAGTCCGGGGAGCTTAGAAGGTACATACGTTACCTCAGAAGTTCCACTTTCTGTTGCATCTCACTGCACGTGCTTTGCAAGTCGTGCATCATGGCCTTCAGCTCTTCCTCGTTTTCTCCTTGACAAGGTGCGTCCTTCTGCCTAACTACAGCAGTGACTCGCTCCCTCAACTTTCTGGTCAGCTCCTGCAGCTTTTCCTTCTCCAGTTCTAACTCTGCTAGCGTGGCCTGACGCTGCAGGTGTCTGTCTTGAAGGCCTAGGAGAGCGGCGTCCTCCTCCTCCGGTATAACCGGGCTCTGGACACCGGGCCTTTCTCGACGTGTCCGGATCGTTCTGCGCAGCCAGGAGATCTCACGGGCCTGTACTCTTTCCAGGAGCTGTGTGTTCTCCTGCTCGAGGTACTGGTTTTCTTGATAACGTTCCTCTATAACATGGTGCACGTCCGTCACCTTTGCCGCACGCTCTTCCGGGGTCTGATGGAGTTCGAGTACCTTCCCATCAGGCAGGACTCCCAGGGCGGCAAAGGGGGCCTCCCGGGAGGAGAAGCCGTCCCGCCGCAGCCCCACGCTGGCCTGCAGCTTCTCTAGCTTGCCCCGAAGTCTCAACACCAGAACATGCAGCTCCTCGTTTTCTCTTTTTACCTCCTCGTAGCTCTTCTCCAGGCTAAGGAACGCGTCCGTCACCTCGGCCGCCTTCTGGAGCTCATCCTGCAGTTTGAACACTTCCGAAGCGAGTTCTTTGTTGCTCTCTAGGGCTTCGTCGTAGCGCAGCTCGATCACTCGCAGCTCCTCCTGGAGGCAGTCATTTTCCCTGCTGGCATCTTCATACAACAGTTTATACTTGGGGGAAGCCTCGGGGATTCGCTCAAGCATCTTCAGTTTCTTCTTCAGCACACAAACATCGAAGAGCAGGTCCTGTTTCTTTTCGGAGGCTCGACTGCAGTCTGCACGCAGGATCGTCAGTTGCTCCTTAAGCTGACAAATCTGATTCTGCAGGTCCCACGTCTCAGTCCTGGTCCCTTCACTATTTTCCAGCTCGGAAAAGCTCTCCATCGATGCTTCAGACTCCTGCATCTTGACCTCCTGTCTCTGAGCAGAGCTCGTCCCTGGACTGCCCAGATCCTGGGTCTCATCGTCCGGGAGGTCACTGAGGACGCACTGTGGGCTCACACCTTCCACCTGTTTCATCTGGTTTTGCAGCAGGAAGGGCTCTGTTCGTTCCACAGAGTTTCCAAATAAGCCAGTCGCTGGCTCCTCTGAACAAGAGGACGTTACCGACCCTGGCTCTAATGTTTGCAGCTTCTGTCGCAACCTTGAAATTTCTGCAGCCATTTTCACATTTTCCTTCACCGCTCGCTCGTGAGCTCTCTGCAGGCTTAAGAGGACATCTCCGTTCTCTTCCAACAGCTGCTTTCCTTGCTGGAGCAGGGACATGGCTCCACTTCCGTCCGCCTCCTCCTCTCCTGCTGCCTGGCAGCCAGTCTCTCTCCTGGACGAAGGACAGGCCACCTGCTGCATTTCCTTAATTTTGTTCTGAAGCCTGGAGATTTCGGTGCTCATCTCTGCCCTCTCTCGGTCTGCTTTCTCACAGGTCACTCTGTGGACATTCTCCATGGCCTGAAGTTTGGATGCCATCTCCTGCCGCTCCCAGTCCCGTTCGGTGGTGAGCTTCTCCAGCTGCTGGCTGGCCAGTGGCTCTGAGGTCCCCGCCCGGCCCGGGACTGGCTCGCCGTCCCTCAGCTCCCTCTCCCGACTGCTCTTCAGCTCGAGGATCTGGTCGGACAGGAGGCTCTGCTGACTCGCCGACACGTTTCTTAGATCTTCCAGGTCTTTGAGAAGCTGCTCCCTCTCAACAACCATACTATTCAAATGTTCTTTGTAGGTTTTCTCCAGCATCTCTCTCTCCTGGGTGAGGACCAGAGAGGTTGCTTTCTCTCTTTGGAGAGTCTCCTTCAGCTGCTCCTGGGCTTCTGCGCACTCCTGGGTGAGCTCGTCCTTCTCGAACTCCCACTGGGATCTCTCCTCACACTGTTGCTCCAGGAGCTCCTTCAGCTGCTGGCGGTAGCACCCTTCCAGGCTCCGCAGAGCGTTCTCACATCTCTCAGTGACTTTCTGACAATCAGCCTGAAACTGGGCTTCTATCTGACAGGTTCTTCTATTACACTCAGTCTCCATTTTTTCCCTAAATGTAGTCAACATACAGCATTACTGAAACTGCCACCAACTCCGGAAGCAAACAAAACACATTTTCCCATGCACAGAGGAAGCGCCAGAAAAATAAATTTAAATGCTTTCTAAAAACGGTCTTCACTTATTCCTATGTAACTGATTTCTACAGAGACAGGATCTCATTTCTGAGGGCTAAGACAAGCAGCCATAATCAATTTATATGACCTACCTCTCTGTCTGCATTTAGAGGGAAAATTGAGACACAGACTTCGTTGGCACACTCCTGGATATATTTGTGTTGGAAAACGTAAACTGATATTTCACATCAATGATTAAATGCATATTAATCTGTAACTTGGGAAATACATAAAATTCCTTCATGTTAACTAAGTATACACTGGAGGACAGTAGTCCTGTAAACCATACCTATTAACATAATCATCGTTTTTCCTTCTTGTTTAATAAAGCAGCACCCAGTGAATCAGAGTATGAAGCATCATATTCTTCACATGTGCCTGAGATTTCACGTGAGGAAGGGAAGCACAAAGCAGCATTTCATACTTTTGGCAGCAACAGAACTTTACCCAGAATTTAGCTCACAAATAGCATTTCTCAAACACAATAATTATTCTCATCTGGAACCTGAAAGGATACTTGTTGATATAAGAAATACGGTCTTTGAAAAAAACGAAACAGTTCCAATAATCCCAGGAAAGGTTTATGTCTAAACAATGGCAAAATGGGCTGAGAAACTAAAGAGCCTAGCCAAAGTCACCCTATGTGACTGGAACGTCTGGTGCCCCCAAGGGACAGTGCCCCAGGTTTCTCCATTTTCCCCTATTTTCTTACCTTCCCTCTTGAAGTTCCCTTTGGTGTTTCTCCAAGAGCTCTTTTCGCAACTCCTCTTTCTCAAGAGTGTGCTTCTCCATCAGGCTTTTAAGCTGCTCCTGGTGAAACTGCTCTAGTTCCTGAGTCAAGCCTCTCACCTTCTCTTCTGTCCAGGCACCATTTTGAATGAGTCCTTCTCTCTCTCGATTAAAGCTTTCCTCTGCCTGCTCCAGGTGAGCCTTGAGTTCCAACTCATGTTCCAACCTCAGCTTCTCCTGCAGGTGAGTCTTTTCCTCCTCCCATTTCCTTTGCAGTTGTTTTTTCTCGTCCTCGTGTCTACAGATAGTTGTATCTTGTGCCTCCTTGAGCACCACTGCCTGACCCTGAAGTTCTGCTAGTTCACTTTTAAGGTCACTTAATTGTTTTTCCAAGACATGCACTTCATTCTCATACTTTTGCTTCATGTTCTCTTGCTCCTTTTCATAGGCGACCTTGGTTTCATCTAGCTGCTTTTCATAATGGTGCACCTGAGGTCAGAAAGCGAAACCACCACAGTGTTATTCAACTCAAGGCTGTAGAAAGGTGACAGGGGCCGTGGCCACTTTTTGCCTATGAGACATTCTTCAGTTTTCCCATTTTAATGACTTGAAACCATGTCAAATAAGATATATTTGAGTCAGGCATAGTTTGCTTTCCTTTTTAACTTCACTGAATCTTATTATTATTATTTATTAGAGATGTTATTTCTTTGAGAGAAAGCGTGCACACATGCACATGAGCAGGGCAAGGGGGGAGCAGGGCAGAGGGAGAGAATCTCAAGCGGACTCTGCACTGAGTGGGGAGGCTGATGCGGGGCTCCATCCTATGACCCTGGGTCATTACCTGAGCCGAAATCAAGAGTCTGATGTCCTACCAACTGAGCCACCCAGGTGCCCTGAATTTTATTAGTTTCCAGAACAACTCTAAAAAAAAAAATGACTAGATTTTCCCATAGATACCATCTGTCTTCCCAGGCATCCTGTCCAGCTGTAAATGTAGGGTGTTAAAATACTTAATTAATTCAAGCATTTCTTGAACACTTATCACAGGCACTCTGTTATGGGGACCCAATGTGAGATAAGAGGTAGTCCTGCCACCCAGGGGAAACCACCCTAGACATGGTTTTGACAAGTACATACAAGCATACCACAAGGCAGAATGAAAAATATAAAAGGTCTAGGAAACAGAGCTACATTGTAACCTGGAGATCCAAAGATGGAAAAGAAATCACATATGGTCAAGGGTATTTGGGAATGGGTTCATGCAAGAGGTAGCATCTGATATAAACTCTGAAGGGTAAGGAGACTCTTAAGAGTAGGAAAGAAATAACATAGCATGTAATAGCATGAACAAGAGAGGACAGTTTGATGGAGAACAGTGAACTCCTAGTTTGACTAGAGAAGAAGGTAAAAGAGAAGACCAAAAATATAAGTTGAAGCAACACGGTGGAGGGTTTTAGAGGCCAAGATTCAGAACTTGTACCTAATGCTAGCTATATCAAAGGGCTTTTTTGGTTTTATTAAGATGTTTTGGAACCAGCTGGAAATAAGGTATTGGCCTTCAAGTTCCATGCTTGCTATATCTGAAGATAATACATTTTGGAGAAACTCTCTCCTAGGAAGAAAAGTCCTCAGGCTCTGCTTATGGAACCATCCTGAGCTACCAGATGCAAGAGGAAATGTATAGAAAGTGATGCTCTATGAGTAAAAAGAATTAAGAATGTCCTTCATGCAAATGCTTGTCAGAGCTCAAAGAAATGTACAGGATAAGAAGGACTTACTTTATCTTCAAGCTCCAGTCTCAAGCGACACAAGTCCCTGTGATGTTGTTCTTTCATCTGTTCAATGACCAGCTCCGCCTCGATGCTCATGTTCAGTGGATTGCATTCTTCAGAACTGAGCCCTGAAAACACATGGGATCTGTTGACCCTGTGGCAGGTTCTTTCAGTAACACAACTGGCATCTGAGGAAGGGAGGTCCAGCTTAAGGGATAATTTTTAGCCTAAATTACCACTAATGAGATCTACTAGGAAACCATAGGAACCCAAGAGGCTTCTTGTTTTCAAGCATTAAAAATGAAGATGAATGGGCAGTACCATAAGATTCTTTCATGGATAGACTCTGTGCCAGACCTTAACAGAATCCATCTTTTTGAAAAGTAGGTGGGTAGGGGTGGAAATTGTTGTTTAAAGATGACATTCTAAATGAAAATGCCATGGAGTGAGGTAATTCGGTGACACCAACCCACCTTCTATCCCAACCAACAAATACTACGGGACAAACTAGCAGAGGGGCAATATGATAGAAGGCGCCTGGAGGCATTACCTTCATGGGTCAAGATCTCCAATCCACCACTCAGTTATAGAAGATCGAGTATTACAATATTGGTTCCCTATGGTGCAAGTGGAACCCTAATTTCAATTATCAGCTCAAATTTTATAAATACAGGGCATGAGTTAGGAACCTAGATATAGCAGTTTGGGAGAAAAATTCGCAACTCATACATATGGGTTCACTTCCACAACTGCCCATGATGATGACTGAGAACAACACTGAAATGTGAAGTGAAAATAGGAGGCTGAGGCAGTATACAGACAAAATGATGATGTCTAATACTATGTGGAAGTCTCTGAAGGGAGGGGATTCAAAAAGGCTTTTCGTGTGGGGGCCCATAGGCATATAGGAGAAAGAGCCTGTCTGGCACCTGGGATTGACAGTCTTGCCTTGGGGTTTCTTTTCATATATTGTTTCTTTTCAGGTGGCATAGCCCCAGTGTGAGAAGTGATACTTGGAGTATAAGCCTTCCCAAGATGGCACAACTTCACACGCTTATGAGGAGAACCCCCAACAGTATGAAGAAAGTCCCAGAAAAGCTTCTGAGATGCATCATATGATCAGCTGGGTTCCATCCTCACACTACAGTAAAGCCACTGATCACATACTCAGAACCACAGGAAAGGTCTTCTGCTCTCTCCCAGTCCCCTCCCCAATCCCTTATTTATTCTAGAATGAATAGATAAGAAGAGGAATAAACAAACCCTCTAAGAACATGTACTTCTGTAGCAGTAGGGAAAACTATAACAGAAGAATTTATTATGAGCCCTTTCTGAAATGCAAAGTCAGCACAGGAAGGAGGAAAAGAGCTAATAATGAATGTAGCAGGGCTAACTCTGCCTTTCCACCTCACCACTCAAAATCCTTCTCACAGGCACAGTCAACCAACATTGACTTACTTGCTGTTTTACAGAGGCAATGCTGGTATTTAGCACAGCCAGCGTAAGAAACCCAAATTCTGGTTTCTGCTTGGCCTATTCTCCAAAACACTAACCATACTGGTGAGGCACTCAAGAAAGGGAGGACTCCGCACCAGCTCAGTGTCTGAATTCTAACGCTCCCAAGGCCTTAGACTCTCAGACTTGTGGTCAGTTGTTTTTGTTTTGTTTTGTTTTGTTTTGTTTTTAAATAAAACAAATATCCTTGTGGTTTGATTTTTCCATTCTTTTGTTGATACACGTAAAAATCGGATAGATATATTTTCATAAAGACTTTAAAGACAAATGAAAAAGTAGACCACAAGTGAAATAGCTCAAGAAAATAGTACTGCCAGGTTTTTTAGTTTTGTTTTTGTTGGTTGCCAAAGTTGTGCAATTTTACATTCAAACATGGCCCTAAAAGCAAAAACTGAAGCCCAGCCTCTGAAAAGATGATGTCGAATGGCTTACCCTGGTCAGGCTCAATGCAAGCCCCATTAGCATCAAGTTCTTCCAACAGTGAGTTCTTCAAGGGAAGTCTCAACACTTTGCCTTGTGTACGAAATTCTTCCAGCTCAGACTGGAGTTCATCCACTTGGTCTTGTAATACCTTGAGTTTAAAAACCAACATTAGTCTTATCTGTGACAGCAAAAGCACAAGCAGCAAAAGACAAAATAAACTGGACATCACCAAACAAAAAACCTTTGTTTCGAAGGATATCATGACCTTAAGAAGACCACCCACAGAGTGGCAGAATCGTTTTTGCAAATTATGTGGTCTGATAAGGGACTTGTAACTACAATATATGAGACTACAATATATAGTTACTACAACTCAATAATAAAAAGACAATCCATTTAAAAATTCGACAAAAGATGTCGGATCTTTTTTCAAAAGAGGGATGCTGATAAGCACTTGAAGAGATACTCAAAGGCTTCGTCATCAGGGAAATGCAAATAAAACACCCAGTAAGGTACCACTTCATAACTCCAAGGGATGGCTCGGCTCCAAAAGCCACAGCCAGAACAACTGTTGGCAAGGATGTGCAGAAACTGGAACGCTCATATTGGTGGGAATGTAAAATGGTGCAACCCTCTTGGGAAAAGTTTGGCAGTTCCTCCAAAGGTTAAACATGCAGTGATCTTCTAACCCAGCAATTCCCCTCCTAGCGAGATACCCAAGAGAAATGAAAACCTAGCCACACGAAAACTTACATACAGATATTCACAGCGGCATTATTCATAACAGACCTACCCCGAAGATCATCAACTAATGAATGGGTAAATAAAATGTGTATAACCATATAAGGGACTAGAACGCAGCAATAAAAGGAAGGAAGGGCTGATGCATGCTACAACAAGGACGGGCCATGACAACATTATGGTTAAGTGAAGGAGGCCAGCCACTAACAACCACGTGTTATATGATTCCATTTACATGAAATGTAAAGAACAGGTGAATCTACAGAGACAAAAAGTAGATTATTATTTGCCTACGGTGAGATTATAGCTAAGTGGAGTGGGAGCTTCTTTTGGGGGTGATGAAAACATTCTAACCTTGATTGATTATGGTAATGATTGTATAATTCTGTGAATATACTAAAAGATACTGAACTGTACACCTTAAATGGATGAATTGTATGGGTGAATGGTATATAAATCTATTAAAAAAAGGAAACACTGAATCTAAGGAATTTGGGGAGATAGAGATGACAGATTTTACTAAAGAAATCATAACTTTGAAGATCTATAAGGAAAATACCTCTACTTGATTAGAGCCTAGAGTCAAAACTTAATTGTAAAAGTGGCACTAATGTTTCGTTTCTTTTCTCAAAATGTGCACATGTATTTCCTGAGAAGGCAGGCCATGAGCGCCCTCATAAGGATATGATTGTTTTCCTTGTTTTTGTATGAGTACAATTCTCATCTAAAGTAGTTATTACAACTGTTATATTTACCCTTGTTAAGAGCCACAGGTGTTTGTGATTTAAGGGAAAAAAATCCCAAATTCCTAAACTTAGGAGAGTTACTTAAAAAAAAAAAAAATCAAAGATTCCTATTATTCATAAGGATGTTTTTGTCTTTTCTGGTAGGAATGTATGAGAATTTACTGGCTGAAGACTTGAGTGGTTTTGCTTCATTTGCATTTTGTAAATAAAATAAGGAATGTATTCAGAAAAAAACCCCAAAACCACAGAACAAATCAAATTACATCAGATTAGGTCTGCAGTGTTTGATTAAGAAAGGCTCATTTTGGAATAAGCCCATCAACATGACCATGTATTTCTCCACTTGGAATGAAACGATATTCTCCTCTAAGCACTAGCAATTCTCTTATTTATTTATTTCTCTTATTGCTCTAGCAATTTCTGACCTAGATAAAGCAGACTTAAATGCCGTTTGCATGATTCCTTAATATTTTGGGTTAAGTGCTTCCTAGGTCCAGGCTGTGTTCTAAGTGCTTCACAAATATTCACCCATTGACTCTTCACAACAAGGTACTGAGCGGGTACCCTCATGTTTCCCATTTTACCAAGGAGGAATTGAGGCGCCCACAGATTATTAAGTGACCTGCCTATGGTCACTAGTAAATGGTGAGGTGGGCTTTGAACCCCAGCCCTCCTGCACCTGTTAGGTTCTCCTTAGTCACTCACCCTGCACTGCTGCTCATATTCGTTTCTCATCTGGGTCAGCCTCTCCTCTTGCAGAAAGAATTCAGCACTGCTGGGATCAAGGTCACCAAACTAGAACCAGAGAAAGGGCATAGTTTTCATTTTCCCCAAGTATCTCTCTTGGACCTTTAGCCCACCAAAAGCCCCAGTTTCTGGTGTTCACCCAGAGGATGGTCTCTTGAGTATGAAAGGAATGTGACATTTAAGCAGAACATTACCAACTGCATGATGGGAAGAAAATACTAGAGCGATGTGTTCAGCTAAGGCAGGGATCACTTCTCAGCACTAGGCAGTATCTTCCCTCGTATCCAAGCTCTGAAATTATATCCCTGCCAAACCGACAGCCTCCTTGAGCCATCAAAATACTTCCCTAATAGAAACTTCCTTGCGGGCATTGCTTCTGCGCTGTTGAGTAAACTACACTTTGGGCTGCATGTCAGGAGTTCACATTTAAACAGATTTACCTTTTCGGCTAGCACGTTTTCCAAATTTCGCTGGAGTTTGTTTGTCAGATTCTCATACTCTGCCAACTTCTCTGCATTTTCCAGAAGCTCATTTTCTAGACGACTATTCTCCTAAAGAAATTTGGAGAAATTGAATGGGCACAGAATTAAAAATAAGCAAGGTGCTGAATCTTTTGGGAGGACGCATACATTAATTTGTGCTCTAGATTGAATTTGTCCATCTTGAAAGTCTCAGTAGATGAGAGGACAAAAGTAAGTATAAAAAAATTGATATTTATCTTATAACCCAAAAGTCTACCTCCTCTTTCTTTGACCCTACAGAATGATGCTGTCTAATACAGTAGTGACTAGCTGTCACGTGTGGATAGCGAGCACCTGAAATGTGGTTATATGAGATACACTCTAAATGTGTAAAATACTCACCAGACTTTGAGGAGTTAGTGCAAAAATGCAAAATGGCTTAATAATACTTTCTGTATCTTGATTATGTGTCAAAGTAATGTTTTGGAGATACTGGATTAAATAAAAATAATTCAGGATTAAATTCACCTGTTTCATTTTATGTGGCCATTTGAAAATTTGAAGTTACATATTTGGCTTGCATTGTGTTTCTATGGGATAGTGTTGCAATATAGTATTTATTGACATGAAAAACATTCTCAATATATTGTCAAAATTGGTAGCAGGATACCTTGTTCATCTGATAGCAAAAAAGAACTCAGAAAAGTTTAAAAGGAGAATAATGAATATCGCTTTCATTTACTGGTGATATAGTTTGATTTATATTTATAATTTTATTTTGGCTTAAAGATATAAAAGCTACACATAAAGATTTTTCATTACTTGTATGTTTAAATTATTATAATAAAATAATACATCAAGTGATGTCACAAAAGATTTTTTTAACCTGAAATTATTATTATGTATAATGATTGTTAAAGAGATTTCTAGTCACATTTGCTAAAAAAAATAAATAAAACCTCCCAGACATGCATTTTGACATATGTTCTGTTCCAGTGTTAAAGACTGATTGGAAGAACATTATTTTCAGAGTATATTTTGCCAAAAGAATATAAAGCCAGTATATTTTTAATACATTCTAGTTCACACCCTCACATAGCAATATGGAATAAAAAAAGAATGTGCTTGAAGAGTTTTTTTTTTCCTTAAAAAAAAAATCACCTTCTCTCAAAATGTCAGTTCTAAAACTCTAATCTTTCAAAGTATGTCTAAATTTAGATGTCAAAACAGTTAGGAGTGATCTCTGTGTATCAGGCCTGTGCTGGTGCTCTGGAAACTAACAAGTCAGATTCTGTTACTGACCACAAGGAAAACACAGTCTGGACCGTGGGGAGGGAGACAGATGTAAATACAATCATCTACAATGCCTTATCTTCTGGCAAGAAAAAAGCAAGCATCATGGGAATGAGAAAGTCATGCGGTCAGCCATGTTGGAAAAAGCAGTAAAGGAGCCTAAAAGCCCAGTGAGGAACCGAGAGAGGTGAGGGCAGGTGGGGGCCTACTGGCAGGACCTGCAGCTAGAAAAGCAGGAGGCCAGGCTCCCTTCCAGGGGCCCTCAGTGCTACCAGGCTGCACCTTAAG
Source organism: Meles meles (assembly GCF_922984935.1). Taxonomy (NCBI): domain Eukaryota; kingdom Metazoa; phylum Chordata; class Mammalia; order Carnivora; family Mustelidae; genus Meles; species Meles meles. Next base: position 103,136,644 of record NC_060071.1, read on the forward strand.
GGTAACAGCATGTTCTTCAGTCAGTTCTTAAGTGAGGTAACTCTGATGGCCGTTTGAGGGTTGGGTATATGGAAGAAAAGGTGCACTGAGAAATTCTGACGAATCTGAACCTGTGCAAAGGCTGCAGACACGGAGAGGAAGGGGATAAATCTGAGAGACCTTTCAGAACATCAACAGGTCTGAGAGACCGATGAGTGAGGACGACTGAGGATCTTAGCTTCTGTGACAACACATGGTAATGATGGAGACTAAGGAGGAAATTCTGAAAAGGAACCAATTTGATGGTGAGAGTGGGAGAATTCGCTCAGTTTTTGATGTGTGGAGTTTCAGGAACAATAATTCATATTCTATGTATATTTATTACCTTCCAAACTCCACATATTTAAATATGCTCTGAGGTAGACATCACAATGACGCCATTTTGGGGCATCAGGAAACAGGTTGGGATAACGTGATCAAGCTTTTCCAGTAAGTAGTGGTATCCAGAATGGAACTAGGCAGTCTGACTCCACAGCCAACTCCCTTTAGACCACACTGTACCATATCAGAATCCAATAAAGAGAAAGATCGCTTCCTCTCCTGAGACACAGGGAAGGAGAGGAGGATGTGTAAGGCAAAAGCCATATTTGGAAGCAAAGAAACAAAGCTGTTGAGCTATGTGTGGCAGGAGACAATGCCATCTGCTCTGACCTGGGGTGGGAGACAGGGAAGGGAGAGGGCACTGACCAGGTGGAAGGGGGAAGAACAAGACACACTAATCAACACTGTCGGCAAACCAGAAGCCTGGCTCCTCCTGAAATCTGGATCCCAGTAGGGGCTTGGCCATGTCTGGGTCATGACCAGCAGGGCAAACTTCCAGGAATCCTGGGACTCAGTCATGTACAGACCCGCCCTCTTACAGAGCCCTAGTTTTCCGGCAGTATCCCCAGCAGGGACACAGGCCAGATACCTCCTAGGAGGATTACCTTTAAAGAGAGAGCGAGGCGGTCCCGGATGTAGTTCTCTTCTGTTTTTGCCTTTTCGATTTCCTGCTCAAGTTCCAAACGCTGCTTGCCCACCTGCTGAAGGATCTGTTCCCTCTCCTTCCGGAGTTCGTTCTTTAAGGCCGCTATCCGTTCCTTGTACTCTTCATCCAGTTTCCTGTGAGAAGGGAAGACCAACGAGCTGCCATCCAATCCCTCAGAGGGCCTCTGCAGATCCACCAAAAATGGAAACACAGGGTCACAGAGATGGGAACCTCCTTGAAGGATCTAATGGGTCCTGCTTTCCTCTAGGCTTGACTACACCTACGTCACCCCAGCCCGGGTGTGGCCATGCAGGTGGGCAGGCTGAGTCCCACCTCGAGGGGCCAGGGTGGCAGGAGGGAGGGCCGTGGCCCTACTGGTCACACCTGAGGTTGTACTCATTCCGCCGCTCTATGGCTGCATGGTGATCGTCCACCTCTGAAGCCATGAGAGTCTTGAGCTTCTCGGCCTTGTCCAGGTCTGACCGTAGCTTCTCCTTTTCTCTGACCACTTGGTCAACCCGCTCCCTAGAAGGAGAAAGAGACTGAGTTCCAGAGAAACTGTCTTGAAGCAACAAGGAGACCCAGAAAGGCTCTCATCTGGCTTGCTTCGACACAAAGCCAAAACCAAGACAACCCAAACCCTTCCAAAACAGAAAGACATTTCCACGGCTCCCTTCACAAGCCTAACGCGAACCTAAGTGCTACCTGGTTTCCACAGTAGTGAGGTGCGAGGACTTGAGCCACATGTGTGCACAGAATGCGTCCCGGGCATCTAAAGGACTTGTGGCTCGAGTGGGAAAGGGGACGGGGCAGGTGAACCTTCTACTCAACTCACAGCAAATGCCGGATCTCAGCCTTAAAGCTGGCCAGAGCTGCCTGGTGGATGCCATTTTTGGTGACCAGAAGTTCATTTTCAAGAGCCAGTGTCAATTCTGTCAGGTTGACATTTCCATCAAGGCTAAAATCCAAGGCCTAGAAATCACAAGTTGAAGACGATTACAGGTTCTGTCCTCTGAAGCACAAGCAGAGGAGGGCATACACACTCAGAGAAGTAGACTGGATAGTCAAGAAGCTGGATAATTACGTCTCTTTAGTAACTTCTTAGGGACCATCTGCATCTAAGTTCCCTCTGAGAAAAAACAACGTACTTCTTTGCATGTTTAAAAAAATACTATCTGGCCCTGTACATAAATACAACAGTATGACTCTAATCTTTATCAACCAGAGATCCGTTAAAGAGCACTGCACTTGTCAATAGTTTAGAATTTACGAACATGGAAAGTAGTTAGCAACAGACTCCTGGTCACACGGGGTAAGAAAAGTTACCTCTTATCTCTGAGATCTTATGAAAAGAAGAATCATTAAGGAGAAATCAAATCAAATCAGTTTCAAAAGCCCTGGAATTTTTCAACCCTTCCCCAATTTGTCCTATTTGTCCCACGTTAGCTGCCATACCTTAAGGATCTCCTGGCTGTTCTCAATGCCCTCTTCCTGCCAGGAGTCGAGTATCTTCTCCACCGATGCATAGCCCATCCCATCATCCAGGCAGGAGAAGACCCGAAACCCGATGGTACTCGTCATCACCGATGGGGTTGTGGTGCGTCGGCCACTCTCATCGAAGGACTGGAAGAAGAAAGAGACTTAAGCCAGATGCTGACCCAAACTGGACAGTCCTGACCACAATGAGCAGGAGACACGTCTCTCTAACACTACTAGAAAAACAAGTCATACAGCCCCTTTGATCTTTCTTTCCCAAGTTGAGTCAAGAATGCAAACCTTATCAAGGACAGTCCATCTGGTAGCAAGTCCCTCGACATAGATGTGTCTCTGCTTAACACCAAGTTTCTTCTGATCCACAGCTAACATTAAGGAGCCTAATTAGTGGCTTCCTGCTCTGTAATTTATGGTCACTTTTCAAACCCAACTTTTCCTTCCCAGTGGTTTAGTCTGTCTTATTCTTTGGCTTCTTTCTCTTCCTCCTCCTCCTTCTTCGGACAACAGGTTAATTCATTAGAAATGACTCAAACGGGTTCTAACTTCTACTCACGGAGAAACCACTTCCTATTGTTTTCTTACCTGCATGGAGAGGTGCCTTTTCAACTGTCTGTAGGGAGTAGATGCTGACGGTGTGAGGGATTTTCCATTTCTGAACAGGCCGTAGAAAAAATCTTCTACCCTCATTGTACCATCAGGATCAAGATTATGGAAGACTTCCTCAAGCATCTAGAAAACAGTAACCACTTACTTTCAATATTTCCCTCAAAATAACACAAGACCCAAAGTACATCTGTGGCCCATAGAATTGGCACCACTGTCAACCCTAGAGCTCCAGGAACAGAACATGTCCCTTTATTCTCATTTCACTGAATTTCTTTTCCTTTTCAGTAATATGTCCTTCCTCCTCCACTGCCTTCTCCAAGTAAACGTCCATTTTCATAATCTTATGCAACTTAGCAATTGCCTGTTTTTTCTTTTATTCATACTCTTCAAATGGGTCATCTGTAATATTGCTATACATTAGTCTATGGATTAAAAAGTTACTTAAAAAATATAAAGGTCTAGCTTCCCAGTGTTGTAATAAAAGAAATAAGTTTGGATTGGGGGCAGCTGGGTGGCAGAGTCGGTTAAGCATCAGACTCTTGATTTCAGCTCAGGTCATGATTTCAGGGTCATGAGAGGAGCCCCAAGGCCGGCCCCATACTGGGCATGGAATCTGCTTAAGATTCTCTTTCTCCCTCTGCCCCTCCCCAACCTCTCTAAAAAAAAAAAAAAAATTTTTTTTTTTTTTTTTTTTTGGACAGTCATTAAGCCATTATATTGTGGTGACTGTACATGATATTTTGCTTATATTGAATTTTCTAAATTGGTACGTTAGCATAGCAGAATTTGGTCTGGGACAAATTGCAATGATCTAAGAGTTTGGGTCCGAAACCCAGGACCTGGGATTTAGAGCACTACTTGGAACAGCACTGCATGTTTTGGGTTTTTATTTAATTCTTTAGCGCTAGAGAAATAAAGATCAGCTGAGACGGGTTTGTGTGTGTTCAACAGAAGGATCCAAAAGATGTAAAGAGAAGGGAATTTTGCCTGGCTATTGTATACCCTCTAACAATAACCAAGTGGTCCTCATCATGTAGCTGGGGAAGGAAAAACCAGACTATAGTCCCTTCCAGAGGCTTGCCTAGGAGGTGGTTTGTGTCCTAGCTCAACAGAAGAATATAAAGGGATGAATAAAGCAGCATGAGTCACTGACACCATGAAATGGGGAGGAAAGGCAATGACCTCCTTTTTCCTGGCAGCTGGATTCCTCTTTACTTTGGGGGCTAAGATTTCTCTATGCAGAAACATCTCCATTGTACAAATCACCTGAGAATCTTGTTAAAATGCAGATTCTGCTATCGGGGGGTTGATATAAATCTGGGGGCAGGGGCCCAAGATTCTGCATCTCTGACAAGCTCTCAGGTGATGTCCATGTTGCTGAGTGGCAAGGGAACCAATAAAAAGCAGCAGAAATACTCTTGAGGCAGTAGAGTCTGCAACCGGGTCCATTCTAACAAAGGTCTCTTTGTGACACATCTTCAAATTTTGAATATTCATTTCACCAGTCTGGACTATTGCTAGGGTTTGTTGTTTCATAACTGTTGATTTTATTATTTGTGGAAGTGCCTGAGGCATTTATCTCAAATGCTTCTTTCCAAGTCACATCCAATAGGAAACATCTCTCTATTCTTTTTTTTTAATACCACTTCCTCTGGAGAGGTCTCCGAAACAAGAAACCATTCTTTTCTTTCTTTTTTTAAGAAACCATTCTAAAGAGTGGCAATCTCTGGAAGAAGAACAGTTCCTAAGAGAGAATTAAATGGTAAAACCAATGTAAAAGTATTTGGGGTGAGATTCTGAGGTTACTAAGATCTCTTAGCATTTCTGTCTCATTCTTACTGACCAAAAGACCACTTTCTTGGAGGCCCACCAAGCCAGAAGTCACAGTAAATCCAGGTGTGCTGACCAAAGTTAAGCATGATTTTGACTCTGACCTTAGCTCCACACTGCCTGGTCTTGTGACCTTGGCTAAGTTGATGCACAGCTTCCAGAATGCCTAAAAACCCATCACCTCATCCCTTCAAAATGGCAGAGCAAGTGAGTCCCACTAGGAATTGCACACAGCAGAGCGGACAAGTGGCGAAGAGATGCCTGTGGACTCTGGAGAAGGCAGGGTTGGGCTGAACAGAACGCAAGGCAAATGGGCATCAACAGGGGTACCCCCCTGGGCCCTGGACAGGAGCCAAATCTAGAATCCCAAGGACATTCCTACTCCTCATGACACACCAGCCGGGTCTCAGATGTTTGATTTCCCAATGTGTCAGTTGGGAAATGACGCACCAGATTAGGGTTAACAAACCCAAACACCCAGAGAGGCCAGGAAGGTGACATAGGTGGATGAGGCTGGGTGGTCTTGAGACATCACAGAGTGGCACCATTTAAAGCAGGGAATTGAGCACATGAGCACAAGCCCTGTCCAAAGGAGCTAGCCAGTCGCCTCCCACTGCTAGCATAATGGGGTCAAATACTCTGGTTCTTAGAAAAATCTCCTGATTTAAAAAAAAAATATATAGCAAAAGTTCAGTTTTAAACATTTGGCAGGCCTACAGAGAAAAAAGCCCCCAAAACTTGGGCCATATTTGGCATCTAGGGCCATAATTTGCCATTCCTGCCCTAGAGTTGTCCTTGCTTCTGGAAAGCAGGGTACACGAGATAGGCAATCTAGTTCCCCTTCAGGGTAACAAGCAGCAGGGACATCACTTTCTTTATCTATAAAATGAGGAGAGAACTAAATCTATAATTGCTTTCAGTCATGAAATCCTATGATCCCAAGTTGCAGGGTGATGAGATCATCTTGAACTTTCGGCTCCTCTGTGGTCTAGAGCCAGTCATATGAAGTACTATAGTATTTCATGATTTTTTTTTTTTTTTTTTTGGTGGGGGAGACATTAAGTAAAAGCTATATTCAATGAGCAATCTTTTACTCATTCTTTTTTTTTTTTTTTTAAAGATTTTATTTATTTATTTGACAGAGAGAGATCACAAGGAGACAGAGAGGCAGGCAGAGAGAGAGGGGAAAGCAGGCTCCCTGCCGAGCAGAGAGCCCGACGCGGGACTCAATCCCAGGACCCTGAGACCACGACCTGAGCCGTAGGCAGCGGCTTAACCCACTGAGCCACCCAGGCGCCCCTCTTTTACTCATTCTTGATCAGAGGATAATAACCAGCTGTGCTACTTCTCTTCCTGGGCTTTGGAAACTCCACCACGGAAGAAAATGCAACTCCCCACAAATGGCTACAGATTATTCCAAGAATTGCTCTTAGAGAAATAATCCAAGTGTGTGCAATATTTCTTGGCAAAACTGCCCAAGGCTCTGCATACTGCGCTGGTTTACAGCATGGAGGATGAATTTAATTTTATTCAACAACCAACCCTGAAAAGTAAATGACCACTGAGCCATTAAAAAGGTAGTCAAAGGGCACAGAACAGTCACACATTCTAGGGAGAAGCAGGGAAAAGGCTTTTCTGCAAATTTGGGTACTTGGTGGCTTTTGGTGATAAATATCTTTCTGGCTTAGGAAAATAATACCACATAGCCCCTGCACAAGCAGAAAGTATGGTTTGAAACATCATTATAACCCAAGACTTCCCCAACTATAACTGCAGCCCTAACCTGAGTCCCTCCTTGTTTACAACTCTTGGAAAAACACATCTTAGAATTACTTCTCTTCTCATGTTTCACGGCTGTTCAAGCACCCAGTCCTGCCAGTTCCCATCTTCATTCTTCAGAAAAGATAAAGCTCAGAATCTTAGCAAGTAGGAGTCTTTGGGTTTCCTTCAAGATTCTTCTGTGTCCTTCAAAACTACCAACCTACCCTTTTCCATTTCTTCTTGACCAGAAGAGTGTGATGGCTCCCAGCTGGGCCCTTCGCACAGGCCGTCCTGACACCAATATGCCCCACAAGGAAAGCTCAGACCCACCTCAGTATCCAAGTTTGCCCTGTATATTCCTCACTCTACTGAAGAACCCATGGTTGATATGAGATCTCTCCAAAAACCTAAACTCATCAGCCTGGCCTTTGAAATAAACACTCAACCAGCTCCAATTCTTCAACTCCCTGTGTCATCCGTCCTCAGAGTCTTTCCCACAATTTGCTCAGTGAAAGCTACTTCTACAAATACATTTGACATGGTGGCTGCACTGAGGTCATGGCTGATAATGACATGGGGTAACATGCTTAGCTCAGTGAGGGGTACATCGTGTGTGCCCAGGACGTGTCAGCTACTGTCAGGGTGGGTCCTCCCCCCGCCACTCCCCATAACATAACATGAGCTTCTCCAGAAAGAATCTTCACGGCTTACTTCCTAGGGGAAAAAAGAGACTAGAGTCTCTGTAACATGCTGCAGGAAGCCAAAACACGGCTGTTCCTAGCCTGTAGCCTGTCTAGATTTTACCATGATTATTATTCCTAAATGAAAGCACGGCGCAAGGCTTACCTCTCCATCCACATTCTGCAGACCGTACTGCTCACAGATGGAGACTAGCTTCTTTCGGTTCAGGTGACCATCACGGGTGATCCCCAAGTCTTCACAAACCTCCTGTAGTTTCTCTTCTATCCAGTCTTGGGGAGCGGAAGACCCACTTTGTGAGGCATGCAAGTCATCTGGGTTCCAAAATCTTAACTGACCTGAAATAAAAACATCTATTTTGCTGTCCGCAAAGGAAGTGCAAGGAGAACAAGCCTATCCTCAAAGAGAATTGTGCTTTGTAAAAGTCAGTATTACAGGGAAGAGACTATTGATGTTGGTTCCATTTTGATTTGAATCTGCAGCTCAAATGAAATGGAACCATGGGTTCTTAGGCTGCAACTAGAACCAAGAGGCACCTTCTACACCATGCAAGAAACACCTCCCGCACAGGCATATGAAGGTTCTAGGTTTGTTTTCTTCCAACTGAAAGCATGCACAGGCTTCAGGCTTTGGTGTGATTGGAAGAGAAGGCTAGCTGAGAACCAGTCCAAAGAGATTTCTATGCCCTGCCCCAACTATAGATAGCTAACAGACGTCACTATCACCACTCCTTTGAGTCCAAGCACGAGAACTGCTTTTACTGAGAAGGAAATGATTTCATGATAAATATCAAAACATAATCATTAAAAGTCTCAGGATTAGCCTCTTTCTAAATCTTTACACCTTTAGATATTCTGCCCTACAAACCCACTTGAAAGAGTACATGGTTGTAAAATGCAAGTGACTCATCATCTAAACATTAAGGATAGGTTTTATTTGAGCACTTAAGGGTCAGACTTCCTATTTAAAAATCAAAATGTATTTATTTTCTATTAAAGGTTCTTCTCACTTCAAGTTAAATTTTTCACTTATGCGTTAGAGATTTATGAAGTCGTTACTGAATCATGAGATAATTACTGGCACAATTTTGTGTGCCTGGAAGAACCTTAGGAGGCTGAGAAGTGCATTTAGTGCTACCCTTACTATTTATTGAAGAAATTAAGCTCATTACTGCTGTGTCTTTCCAAGTTAGACACAGTAATTACACTAAGTGGAGTTTCACCAGGGTAGGCTGTGAAGGGGGGCGGGGGGCAGGGAGGTTCTGTCCGCTGAACCACAGTGCCATCTGCTGGCCACAGAAGTCCAACAGGCTCTGCAGCTGCTTCAAACCATGGGAAACTTGTCAATGGGTGCATTTTAAAACGGCTCTATTTAGTTTTGGGACTACCCACAGATTAATTTGAAAGTTTGTATGAGACAGTAATTGACCCATAAGTAAAATCCCACACCTTAGTTGCCATACCTTGCATTAGGTTAAAGGCGAGGGTTTTAAAACTATGAACGTTTTCCTGGAAATGAGGTTGTTCTCATGAACATTGTTCTTAAGGTTACTTCGCAGCTGGCCTCCAGCCTAGGAGGCTGTTGGGAAGAAGGCTGGGAAATGCAGGAAGTGGGGGGTGGAGAGTGCCCTGTGACGGGCAGAGCCGGACACACACTCAGTTCCTACCTTCTGCTTCATACTCCTCACTGCGTTGTGTCTTCCAGTGCTAGAGAAGGTGAGAGAAGATGAGTGTGTTTTAGTACATATTCAGTTTTTCCAAGATCAGAGCACTCTCTGGTTCTGGAATCATCAGCTGGGTGAGTCCCATGACTCAGAACCCTCCAGGTGGGCTCTCCAGAGTCAACCAGCCAATCCAGAAGAGACTCCTAAAAAACACCAGGTAGCAGCCTGCACTATTTCACTAGGGATTTGCCTTTTGCATTTGCAAATTGACTCATTCAACAGCAAAACCTAGCACAGCCAATAAAACCAAGCCAAAGCAAATATTCAGAATCCGTCAACCAACAAAAAATTCATACCATGCATTTATGAATTTGTTCTTCAATGTGTACTGGGTGCGAGGTATTATGGTACATCTTCAGAATACAACTATGAACGGAACAAACACATTTCTTGCCTCGAGAAGTTCATATGCTAATGAAGACATGCAGACAAGAACACAGAAACTATAATATTGTAGCACATGAAGTGTTATGATGGGGAAATTCAAAATGTTATGAGGGTATCTTCCAGACTCAGGAAATCAGGGTAGACTTCCTGAAAGAGGCAACATCTGAACTGAGACCTGAAGGGTGAGCTGGAGACAGCCAAGTGAAAAGGAAGGGACAGCCACTATTTGCTGAAGCACAGAGGCAAGAATGAGCCTAATGTGTCAGTGACTCAATGAGGAAGGAGACAGAGATGCAACCCAAAACAGGTAGGCCAGAAATCTCAAGTTAAATAAAATTTATGTTACCGGTAAATTGCATAAGAAGCCATGAAAATTACCTGAACTGGACCAGTTTGATGGACTACTGTGCTGTGTTACTACTGGGTCTTTTTTTTTTTTTTTTTTTTAAGATTTTATTTATTTATTTGTCAGACAGAGACCACAAGTAGGCAGAGACACAGGCAGAGAGAGAGAGAGAAGAGGCAGGCTCCCTGCCGAGCAGAGAGCCCGATGCGGGGCTTGATCCCAGGACCCTGAGACCATGACCTAAGCCAAAAGCAGAGGCTTTAACCTCCTGAGCCACCCAGGCGCCCCACTACTGGGTCTTTTTCAAGTCACAGCATACATCTGTAGTCCATGTACTACACAAAAGCACCCAGCCAAGGGCACAAAGCAAAACCCGACTCCAGCCCTTGTTCTACCAACCAAGCACAGCGCAGGTCTACTTCCAGTCAGTGGCAACAAGGAGGTCCACAGTAGCCTTTGGCTAGCCAGGAAGCTGCCTAATCACTCCTGTGGGGAGGTTCTACAACCATCGCAGGAAACCCTGTTGAGAAGGGGGTATTCCCCCCTTTCGAAAGGAGCTGCTGTCTCAGCAGAGATCAAACTTGATGAATGAAGCCGCCTTTGATTACAAATACCCAGCCTTTCTCTGTGATGGCTGAACTACACAAGTCAATCTGATTTCCTGGGATCCTAAAGAAACTCAACAGGAAAATACATCTCATTAACTCCAGTTTGCAAGAGCTTGGATCCCTCACGGCAAACAGTCTTCCACCCAAAATTCTTAGCTGGAATGTTGACTTTCAGTATCTCATTCAAGCTGAGATGAGTTGAGGTCATCTACTTTCTTTCTTCCCATACTCATTTACGCTGGTCCTCTCCAGTGAACTAAAGGATAGATGTCTACCAGGGTTTCACACTTCCCATATTTCAGTTGGAAAGAGACTGAAGCTAGCACCAGAAAGTTCCCCCAGTTCTGCCCCACTATACCAAAACCCAACCTGGCGATGCTGGGAGGGGTCATTCTTGCCGGGAAGAACACGTCACAAGGCCGTGACTCGAAATACGGAAGTTTACTACAAGTCCTTCAGATTACAACTGTAAGTCGCTAATACACATGGTAGTTATGGAAACAGTATTAGGGGACAGTGTGACTTTTGCTTGTCTGTGATTACAATTTTAGCAGTCCACATTTCCTCATAAAGACTCACTACTGACCCAGTGGATGGAGGAGGCACAGTGGGGGTGGGGAAGGAGCAGTGGGGTAAGCAGCCCAACGTACAGTTTCTTACACCACTGGTTCCGGGCAGAATTCAACTGTTGTCGTAAGAAATGATTTAAATCAATAAAGCTCCACTAATAAAAGCAGCCTGCCTCTCTGTCCGGCATATTTATTTCCTCACCCACAGAGCAAAGACTTAAATTCTTCTACTACTTTGGCACCCCACATTGTGAAAATGTATCATTCAGCATGTCAGTTGGAAGCACCCTAACACGTAATCCCTCAAATATACCTAAAACAAATAAAATGGGTTTCTATGATCTAAGAACCATTGTGCAAAATAATAAAACCTACTAAAATCATGAGAAGGGAACAATTTTTTAACAGCACAAACGGACAGAAAAGTAACACAATTTATATCATCACTGGACCAAAACAAGCAACGGAGCCCCCACTAGGATACAAAGATGGGAAAATGCAAACATATACCTTCAAAAAAACCCTTGGTAACAATCCCTAACATAATGAAGTACGTATAGTGACAGAAAGATTTATTTTACATTTGCTCACTTCTCAATTCATTTTATTTTTTATTTTTTTCTTGAAGATTTTATTTATTTATTTGACAGAGAGAGAGATCACAAGCAGACAGAGAGGCAAGGGGGGAGGGAGGCGGGAAGCAGGGTCCCCACTGAGCAGAGAGCCTGATGCGGGGCTTAATCCCAGGACCCTGAGATCATGACCCCAGCTGAAGGCAGAGGCTTTAACCCACTGAGCCACCCAGGCGTCCTAAATTCATTTTAAAATAGGGAGCAATTCGTTCAGAGGTGCGAGAGGCTCCAATACGCCGTGTCATATATTTCATGACTATGGGACTGGATGCGTGTATCTGAGTCACTTCTCAGAACAGTATTCCCAGTATTGCCCTCCTTCCCTGATTCTTCCTCCTAACTAATAAGAGCCAGACTGCCTTACCTACTGAATTTGGCCTGGACACATTTATGAATTGCTTTTGCCTCAGTTTCTCCATCTACAAAATGGGAATAAAGTAGTACATATTTCACAGAGTTGGGTAGAATGCTTAGAATTGTGCTTGGCACATAATAAGCACGATAAGACCTTATTTTTATGGGGCATGTGTTTATGCAGTACCTATTAAATTTATTTTTATTACCATGTTTAAACTTAAGGCATTAAATTGGGTGGCCCTGGGACAGTATCAGTTATTCATATAAATTTATAAGAAAAATGCCAATTCTGGCAGATATGCAAAGAATACAAACAGCAACACAGTTAAATAAATATGGGGAAAGTTTCATTTCAACAGCAAAGAAGTATAAATTAAAACCAAGGAATCACTTTGTTCCCATTAAATTAGCAGTATTTAAGATAGGAATCCTATTACCATCAAGGTTATGATTTATTTAAAATAGGCCTGTTTAAATGTTACTGGTAGCAATGTGGATGGACATTAGCCTTTTAGTAAAGAAAATTGAAAATTGCTTCATATTTGAAAGCCATAAAAATGTTCATACTCTCTGACCCAGTAATTTCATGATTTCTAATGATAGTAAAATCAAAGGAAAAATGCATATGCATAGATATGTACATTTAGCACTTTTTATAAGAGCACTGAACACAATTTAAACTTTGAACAATGGAGCACAAAGTACAATTATACATCATAACGCAGTCATTAAAAGTATAATTACAAAACCATATAGGAGATGGAAAAATGCTCTCTATGCTACAACTGCCGCTGGCAAAAATATTTATACAATTAGACAAAGACTGGAAGGAAACAGACATAATCAGAATTGGTGCACTTGGTTGAGGGAATGTGGCAAACAATTATATTTCCTTTGCTATTCTAGATGTTCACTGGGGTCCTTGGGGCACCTGGGTGGCTCAGTCGGTTAAGTGTCTGCCTTCAGTTCAAGTCATGATTTCAGGGTTCTGGGATCAAGTCCTGCATCGGTCTCTCTGCTCAGTGGGGAGCCTGCTTCTCCCTCTCTCTTGGCCTGTCTCCCCTCACCACCCTCCCCTGCTTGTGCACTCTCTTTCTGAAATGAATAAATAAAATCTTTAAAAAAAAAATACAAACAGGTCCTACCTTGTTTTTTCTTTTACCCACTTGCCCTCAAATCCTCACCAAATGAATTTCGTATATTGTGGGGATGGGGAGAAGGAGGAAGAACTTTCCCTTTGCTATGCAACCCTCTGTGATGTCTGCGGTGTCCTTCCCCCGGTGTCCTGGACAGGGGAGGCCTCGCAGGAGGCCCAGGTGCCCTTCAGGAGGGTGGAAGCTGCTGCTGGTGCATCCCAGACTAAGCAGAGTGTGGAAAGATCAGGGACACTGGTCAGAGACTGGAAGAGGGCCCTGAGATTGTGACACACTAGAGGCAGCTTAACCTGGTGGCATCAGGTGCAGCCCGGCCTCCTGAAGGCCAGGCAAGCAGCTCGGGCAGCTTCAACAATCTCACCCAAACCCTCTGGGCAAGCGGTAGTGGGTAAGGGAGAACTTGTTAGAAAATGGCTAGGGTGACGATCACGCACACATTTCTCCCATGGCCCTGTGTAAGAAACCTAGATCCAAGCTAGGACCAGCCTTCTAGAAGCAGCAAACTTATGCTGAATGGCTGTAGTTTCATTCCACAACTGCTTCAGTTGGAGATGGAATTTGCTGCCCAGAAATGAGCTGTGCTTATCCCCATTCTCCACCAAGGGTCCGTTCCTTTAGTAAAGGGGAGGGATAAGCACACAGTGGCTGAGTGTTTGTTTATTAAATTGCAATTTTGAGGGGTGGGTCGAGTCGGGGGGGTTCAGTTCATTCATAGCTCATTTTTATTCCCACTGCCTGGAGCCTGTAGTTCCAATTAAAAAGCAAGGGGAGGGGGAAGGGGGGATGTCAGGTTGGAAGGTTGGGGGGTTGAGCTCATTCGCCTACTAGAACAGCCCAATAAAAGGAGGCATCATTCTGGAAGAAGGTCTTTTAACTGCTGCTGGTGTACCCAGTGCAGTGAAAGCCTGACAGGCACAGACCAGCCATGAGCATCAGAAGGGAGAGAATCTCACAAATCTTTGGGAAAGTTGGGAGAGAAAGGAGGGACAATTGCGGGCATGTGTTCTTGAGACTAATTCATGAAAAGGGATTTTTATTTTTTTCCCCTGAAGTCTTACGTCACCTCTCACTGCAGAAATGGATATTAATAAATGCTTCAAAATCATCCTGTGGGGCTTCAGTGACTGCAGAAGCTGGAGGCAAAATGGCAGAGGGCGTGAGCACGGGGCTGAGCAGAGAGGCGGGGTTCAGTCCTGCTCCAGCATTCTGGGAACCCTCAGTACCCGGCCTCAGCCACAAGGCGGGGGTGAGCCGCCCCGGGGGAGGAGGAGGCATGCGCCTGGCACCTGGGATGTGTCAGCCACGGCTACTAGCTCAGACACGATGATGTTGTGGTTAAGGATCTGGGCTCTGGAGCTGGACCCCCGAGTTCCGTGCTCCGCCCGCTTATGTGTGTTCAACCTTGGCCTCATTATTTAACTCCCCGCCCGCCTTGATTATCTCACGATGCCTGCCTCCAAAGGTGTGCTAATACTCGGAAGGCACTTAAAACAGTGCCTGCTACAAATTCAGAGCTAAGTGTCTGTTAAGCCAATAAATATCACTATTACTACTCCTATTATTTGGGCATCCAAAGCTAGGACAAGGGCAGAGAAAAGACACAGCTGATTGACCAGTGTCAGCTTTCAGAACAAACCCAGAAGAGACTGTAGAAACGACAGCTTGGAACACAGTAGTTGTGATGAAGCCGTCAATCTGTGATTCAACTTAGGAGCAGGGCCCCCAGACCCCTCCCCATGGGTGGCAGTGTCCCCTGGGTGGCCACAGCTGGCGGGGCGGCCGGGGCTTCTGTATTACCGTGCCCAGCATGCTGGCCCACAGCCCCACTGAGAGCAGCCAGAGGGGAAGGGTCAGAGGTTGCCGGGCCCTGAGATGGCTGCTACAGAAGGCAGCCTCCAGCCCCCTACCACCCTACCCAAAGCAGACAAAGGGAGCCCCGTACCCGCTACACGGGTTGTGCCTCTTCACATCTCCTGGGCCATTGTGGCCGGCGTTCTGGCTATCCTCTAGCTGGACCAGGGAGCCCCGTGCACATGGGCCACAGCAGCGAAACTGCTTTCAGGAATGCTTTCTTGGGAGGGCCACCTGCTTTGCTGGACTGCAGAGCAGATGGCCTGAGCCTCTTGGAGCCCGGGCTCCCAGCCCTGAGGCAGGGGCAGCATCTGCAGCCTGCGGGCCTGGTGAGGCCCCTGCCCACAATAGCCCAGTCACAGCCCCCATCAGCCATCTGCTCCACAGCGCAGACCTGTGCCCCACAGAATGTATGGCTAATTAAAACGATTATGGGGGTGCACACGGGGTTATTCTTTCCCAGCAGAGGTGGCTGAACTGATCTCAGCAGCCTTAAGAATTTGTGTTGGTTTTGTGTTTTGTTTTTTCCCTTCTTCTTTATTTGAAAGGGGAAAGCCTTGCAAGCCCAGAGAAAGGAGGAAGGAAATTTACCGGGATAACAAAGCTCCCCAAACAAATGGAGCAGTAGTGACCATTTGATGAAGGCAGCACACTTAGGTGTCTTAGACTGTCTTAGGAAGTCTCTGGAAAGACCCACACAGAGATCAGTTTAGAAGAGTGCCTATAACCAAAAACTTGAGACCTTTCAAAACTACAGCATCTATGGGATATGTAACGAATAGTCCTAAATGTCTATAAGCCCTTGCTCTGAGTCAGGTCCTGGGAGCTCAGGACGCCCAGCAGGGACACCCTTCCTGGGACTTCAGTTCCTTTCTGCCGCCCCGCCTTTGAAGGCACACCGGGCAGTGGAGGGCCTGACCACCCAGCCCCTGATCTCTCCGCTCGGAACCCAGGGACAAGCTGCTCAGTTGCCAGTCTTCTGCCTCAACCACAAAGCCAATCACTTCCTTTATCTTCACCAGTAATTAAGAGCTACAGGTAAGGACCGCCGACAACAGGAGTTAATATAGGATTTTTTTTTTTAAAGATTTTATTTATTTGACAGACGGAGATCACAAGTAGGCAGAGAGTCAGGCAGAGAGAGAGAGAAGGAAGCAGGCTCCCTGCTGAGCAGAGATCCTGATGCATGGCTCAATCCCAGCACCCTGGGACCATGACCAGAGCCGAAGGCAGAGGCTTTAACCTACTGAGACACCCAGGCGCCCCTTAATGGAGGATTTTTTTTTTTAAAGATTTTTTTTTTTAATTTATTTATTTGACAGACAGAGATCACAAGCAGGCAGAGAGAGAGGAGAAAGCAGGCTCGCTGCAGAACAGAGAACCCGATGTGGGGCTCGATTCCAGGACCCTGGGGCCATGACCTGAGCCGAAGGCAGAGGCTTTAACGCACTGAGCCACCCAGGCGCCCCTTAATGGAGGATTTTTAATGGCACACACAGGTAGAGGAGTCCTGCTACACTGTCAAAACGCCTCCAGGACTGCCAGTGTGAAGAAATCCTGAATTTAAGAGTTTGAGCCTTAAGTCTCTCCTCATACCAAGGTTGGGGAGTGTTCTTGGTTCACTGGGTTCTTAAGTTCCTAAGGAAAGGGGTTTTTAAACACATCTGCTCACCGTATCTTACTCATGAGAGCCGCTCTCGGTGGGTAGTAAACACTGCTTTTCCATTTGGAAAATAAACTTAATGGTATAGTTGGAAAATGTTACTCTTATCATTAAAATTAACTTGTTGATTTTTTTATATGTTGTCTGTTTTATTTTCTAGTTGGAGAATAATTACTGGAAACTGTTGACCTGGAAGGACGTGGGGGTCGGGGCTGGATGCCAAAGGAATTCCCTCTGGAATCAAGTCAGGAAGGCTTACCAGGATGGCAAAGCCTCAAAGTCTGAAAGCGGCAGTCTGTGTTCGAACGAGAGATACCTTATTAGCTTTGAAGGGATGTCTTTATATCACTTTCAAGTGGTCTACAATCGCATCTTGAATGAGCGTTTCATCTCTGGGAATAGCCAAAGGATCTAATAGACTTAAGAAAAAAGAAAAGGAAATGCTGGAATTCCATTAATAATAAAAAAAAAAAAACCTATCCTGATGATGTCACATCGTTTGATGAAATAAATGGCATCAGTAACTAGACTGCTTACTTTGTCGAAGACTGGAACAAGAAAATCTAAAGGGAGGAAGGGGGAAATTTCAACTACCAAAGTTCTTGGCAGACCTTCTCTCTGTTATTAACATGTTTGCTCCGGCATCAAATATTGCCTCTATACAATATAAATGAATAATTCATGAAGGTTAACCACAAAGTTATGCACATAAGAAAATGAATGTAAGGGGACCAGAAGTCAGTTTCCCACTGCTTGGCCAAGTTTGGTTTTCTGTAGGGTAGTAAAACCAGTTTGGGGGGGCTGGTTTGTTCCTTTCTGAGTTCTTAACCCCCCAGCACCCCTCCTCTCCCTCCCTCTACAGGCCCAACACAAAGCTGTGATTGCTTGGCCATTGTTGAGCAGACGAAGCAAATGGCTTCCACTTTTCTCTCAGGTCCTCACTTAAACTGCCCGGTTTTGGCTTACATTCCAATTGTCTATAGTTGAAGAAATCATTGTTTAAAGCCTCCTGCTCCCGATAATAATCTTACTAGACCTGCTTTACTCCCTGTGGAGGAAAACAGTTAACAAGGTGTCCCCTGTTTTCAACAAGGGCAGAAAGCAAAGTGGCCCTGCCCCAATTATATTCACGGAACCGCCTCGCCCACAAGGTCTGAGGAAGAGACTAGAACTGGGCATTAGTTTTGTTTCTCCCCTTTTCCACCTATCCTGAGAAGAGAGCACAAAATTAAAATTCAAGGTCATTTCAGTAGCCACTGCAGGTGTGCATATAAAAAGGTGGGAAAATGTACCCTTTGGACCCTCAAATCTCATTTCTGTTTCTTAACCAAGTGAAGCAAAAACCACCACCAAAATGGTCTCACTAATCACATCTTACACTGGAATCAAGAATGTGCCCTTTGTTGATCTCAGTTAATTCAGAATAGAATGTCCAACTGAACTGCCTTGAGTGAAAATAATCCCATAAAAAAAAAGAAAGAAAGAAAGAAAGAAAGAAAAGAAAAATCACCACTTTCCTTTCAATGCCACCTGAGATGAGCGGTCAGACTCCCAAGGGGAATGCATTTGCCTGATAAAAAAACTAAATTGGAAGGTGACGCAGAATCAGCCGACAGTGGAAAACACTTGTCATTTGTGAATCATCACATTCTGCTTCCGGGTTTCCAAAAGAAATTTTGAAAGACACATTCTAGCACTGAAAATTTAGGAAGATTCTAGGTCTTTCCCTATGCGATAGTTTTATGGCCTTGTGAACCAGACATGGCAGGGGAGGCGTGCTTAATAGCTAGGTAAGAGACTTTCTGTTTCAGCAGGAAAGAATCAAATTGCTGGAATAAAGCTGGATTGAGAGGATTAAAATGTGTACCATTTTATTCGTTCACCGTGCACGAACTACACCATCAAAAGCACCTCCTAACAAAGTTTATCCTCACATAGTCCATTCCGAGGATGAGGCCAAGGTGGTGAGTATTCGGTCCCCCACCAAGGCACCGCAGCACAGGGGTAGACCATGAGTGGTCATGGGAGGCATTCCAGGTAATGAACCAGGCCTGAAGCTTCCCATAGGACTTACATTAGAAATAAATTCAGCTGCTTGAAAGCAAAGTTTACAATGGCATCCCTCTCATCTGTCTTCTCGGGTGGGAGGGAGGGCAGGAGTTCCAGAGAAGTACAACTGTGCTGCATTTGGACATATGGGAGAAGGCTTCCCGAATAAGGATGCAGAAAAAATGTTGTGAGCCACTGACCCCGGAGAGAGGAATGGACTGTCAATCCATGGCAACTTCCCTATTATGGAATAACCCTAGAAAGAGGGGGGGAGGGGCACGCGGGAGCATTACTGTTTATCCCTCCAGATGATGGTCCGCTCACTTACCCCTATAGGAGGAGTTCCTAGAAGGAAGAAAGCCACCCTGAGGACAGCTTTCAGAGGTGTTTGTGACACATTCCATTCAGTTGCCCATCCCCCTCCATGTGCTCAGATAAATAAAACAACAGATTCATCCAAGAGCAAAAGTTGGTCTCCTGTTGCATAGCAACAGAAGGGCTTCTGCTCCAGGTAACTTTTGACAACAAGTTCAGGCCCTTTCATTGTCACCAAAAAACTCTCAAGTCACTTTACAGAAAATCAGGCGTGTCTGAGAGCAGCAGGGATGGCAGAGACAGCAGTCTGATGGCAAGCCAGTGTTCTCACCTTTCCTGAGCCAGCTCCCAGGCATCGAAGGAAACCCACAATCGAAACCAAGAAGGCCCATCTCCAGCTCCCCGTCTGACA
Organism: Meles meles; assembly: GCF_922984935.1. NCBI lineage: Eukaryota > Metazoa > Chordata > Mammalia > Carnivora > Mustelidae > Meles > Meles meles. The sequence goes on from NC_060071.1 coordinate 103,156,106, forward strand.
ACCCCTTATGAATTATTCACGTCAGGAGACAGCTCCCCCACCCCCGCTCCCTCCTTCAGGACTGCCCAGCGACACCGAGATGAAGTCTGAACCACTGGTACCAAACACACCCAAGAAATAAATTTTTAACACCCGAGGGCAGGAGACAAAAGGGCCTCAGGCAACCCCAAGGGAAAAAAGAAGCCAATGGAAGAGTAAAGAACTCCTGACAGATTCCCAACTGCTTCTAAGTTAAGAATAAACAAACCCTGCAGGTTATTAAGAATGTTCTCCTCTCCCCAGTTCCTGCGTGGGGGCCACTCTAGCATAAGGAGGACGAGCAGGCACTCCCAAAGACACAAGGGCACTTTCAGGACAAGCTCGAGCCACCCAGAGCATAAAGCTCTGTTGGCCCACTAGTGGCCCTAGATCTCTGAGGCTCCTGTGGAAACCGGCCAGAAAACAGGAATGCTATCCTGACAGGACAGTGTGCCGCAGGACCGGCATCCTGAGGAAACGACGTCACTGGACTGTACGGATCCGTGAAGGCAGCGAGGGTGACGGACGGCGGTGGCTGGGACAAGAGTTGACAAGAGGAGCTCCAAACACGTCACTCGTGCAGCTCTTAATGTAAGGAATCCCTTTGAGAACTGAGAGGCTCAATTCAGCTCACAAAACACTTCATTTTTAGGCAAGAAAGCATCTGGATGAACTCTGGCTTGGGTCCACCTTCAGCAATTTAAAAAATGGTAAAAGGGGGTGATCCAATGCCCCTGTAAGGCTTTTGGGGGGCGGGATACAATGGACTGGCCAAGTCAGGTCAGTAGGGGTCCTCTGGGAGAACAGACATGGAGAGAAAGGACCCTTTGGGGCCTCTATCTGCTGTTCTATGGAGAGGGCTCATTGAGTACTAAAGCGTCTCTCTACAGTGTCAGAAGGTCACAGTGTCAGAAGGTCTCACCTACAAGGTCCTGGAAGACTAAGGGAGCGGAAGTACCTGGCGCGGTGGGGGCTGTGAAATGGTTCCCCCAATGTACCCTTTTACTAAGATTTTGCCCAAACTAGGCTTCAACTCTTACCTTTATGTATACATGAGCCCAAAGTCTCACTTTTTTTAAGATTTTATTTTTTTTTTATTTGACAGAGAGAGAGAGAGATCACAAGTAGGCAGATAGGCAGGCAGAGAGAGTGGGGGGGGGGAAGCAGGCTCCCCGCTGAGGAGAGAGCCCAATGCGGGGCTTGATCCCAGGACCCTGGGATCATGACCCAAGCCAAAGGCAGAGGCTTAACCCACTGAGCTGCCCAAGCACCCCCAAAAGTCTCACTTTTAAACAGTAAATCTCCCTGAAAGTCGGAAGATAAAGCAAGAATATAAGAAATAAGCTGCCAGCAACAAAATCAGCTCTGTCCGAGAACTTTCTGGGTATCTCCAGGTAGTAACTAGAAATCACCTTATCGAAAAATTAGTAATCATTTTATTCCTTACCACCAAATAATAATGCCTTGGCTACTGAAAGTCATTGGGAGAAAGAGATACTAGCCTTAAAAGTGTGTTCCACATAATGAAAGCTTACCCCCATAAGTGTTGAGACAGATTTTAACCATTGTTTCCCCATAGAGAAGTGTCTCAGATACATTCCACAGTACTCAGGGCTATGATACAGACTTTATGAAATAAAATGGTACCCTTCCTGACAGCAACACAAACATTATGGACACAGCAATAACTCAAGTAGGAAAACCACTTGCATCTCTGAAACTGGATATGCAAAATTTTTGTGCCTGTGTTTTGCTGGGGAAAGAGCCTGATCTAAATCCTCACAGGGACCCGAAAAGGGTCTGAAATTGAACCCAAGAAGGGAAGCAGCCTCTGCTCCAAACCGACTGGCCCTGTGCTGTGATATCCCAGGCAGCGTTCTCTTCTTCGCGTCTTCTAGCCTTTTCTGTCTTCAGCTGTCACCTCTCACCCATGACACTCTTACACCATTTTCGGGGTCTTTCTATCTTTCTCTGTCTGCTTTTCTTCCTCTTGTCTCACTCACATGTCTGACACTGTTTCTTCACTTCTGGTGCGAGGACAAGTATTCCTTTTTTTTTTCCTCAAAGATTTTATTTATTTATTTGAGAGAAAGAGTAAGCAAGAGAGTATGCAGCACTAGCAGCAGAGAGACACAAAGGGAGAAGCAGGCTCCCCTCTGAGCAAGGAGCCCGATGTGGGACTCGATCCCAGCACCCTGGGATCACGACCTGAGCCGAAGGCAGACATTTAACTGACTGAGCCACCCAGGTATCCCCAGGCATTCCTTATGTTTAAAACCATGGTGGCCACCTCTTGGGATGGGCAGACCAGTCCTGTGTCTTCTAGATTACAGTACAGTGGCTGGTTTCATTTCTGCTCATTGCCTGCATTCTTTTCAGTTACCTCGGGGTTTGTGGGCATTCTGCAAGGTAGAAGATGCTAGAGGTCTGGCTGCTGGGGGCGCTATTGGAGCAAGTCTCCTGCGGGCTTTAAGGAGCTGAACACGGGCGTCAGACAGCAATGAAGTACGCGCATGCACGGGAACCTCCACCAACCCTACTGGACAGACCGCTTTGAGAAGGTTGAGGCACTCTGTCTCTTCCCCAGCTTATGTTAACATCTGAAATATTTGCATCCCCAGTTGGAGCTGGGATTTGCAAGAAATATTTAGAGCTTGCTCAGCATGGCCTTCTCGATCACATTCTATAAATGGCATGCTGGTAAATGAGCCGTAAGGAAAGAATAAAGAAAATGCTACTGCTTCCCCTTTGCGGGTAGATGATGGTGACGTGCATGAGGAAAGGCAGGGAGATGAGCAAAGCAGGCAGATTGGGCTACTAGAGGACCAGGCTGGCCCGGGCGCTCCTCACCCAGGAAGGAGAGCTGTGGCGACGGCCGAGGCCACAAGAACCAAGTCTGAAAGCTGCCTTCTGCTGCCACGAAAGATAAGGCGTGGCTCTCAGGATGCCCACGCACTCCGCCTTCCTCTCACACCTGCCACGGATGCTGGTTTATGGACTGCAGGGTGCCGGGGCTGGGGGGCAAAGGGGGCAGCTTTTTACACAACTAAAAATGGCAATGCCGTGAGGAGAGACATATCCCCAAGCAGGGCTGAAAGTGGCAGACCCCAGATAACGTGAAAGTCATTGAATTTTAAAACACATAAACATAAGGCTGGCACGGAAATGTCAGCTCTCCAGAAGAAATACAGACGAGACGTTCAAACGATAGAAAAATCGGCCATATATATCCCAAAGGCAAGTAATAAGATTAGCCAGTGGTTGGTAACGGACAGAAGCCATGACCCCCGGGTTCACCTGTCCCCACACCACCGCCCTGGGAGCGGGTGGGGGTGTCCCCACCGCTGGCCAGAGAGGGTGCACCTGTCCGACTCCTTACCTCGTTGCGGTCCCCGGCAGGGGTATGTGAGGGCCGAGCTTCTCCGTCCAGAGGCTCGATCTCTGCAAACTCTTCCACGGATTCTTGAAACTCAGGTAAGGATCTTCGTCCGTAACGCTTGCCACCTTTAACATATTTGGGCTGAGCTTCTAGTGAGCAGTCTAGGCGAGGAGACAAGAGTTGAGGCCACATTACATGACGGACTCAGCCCGGGGCTGACAGTCACAGCTGTCAGACGCAGCCTCTTATACTAGCCCCAAAATAAACCACCGCTGTTGGCCAGTTGTGCTGGCTGTGGGCGGATCTGAGCCATCAGGTCAGATGCAGAGCACGGCTTCTAATTCTGAGTGACTGACAGCTCCCCGAGCACATCCCTGCTTCCAACGGGAGAGCTGCGATGCCAGCAAGGAAGGGCTCCCCTGGGAAGGACAGGACTAAGAATGGGATAAAGCCAGATGTCCTATCTACTCTTCTGTTGACGAAGCTGGTGTCTTGCAAAGAAGGGAAAAGGGACAGGGCAACGGAGGCACATTGGAGGAAGTCTTGGAGAACAATGCTAAACCAAATGCCACATCAGCACCGTTAGTATTCCCACACCCCTCCTGTACCTCAGTGACTCCTCTGTTACCCATCCCACCTTTGGATCCGTCAGACAAGCGGGATGACAGAACAAAGAAACTGACACAGTGGCTCCTAATAAATTAATGACAGCTCATCGCTTACATGAAACCTGGCATCGAGATCTCATTATAAAATTAAATCCTAGGGAATAAAATAAAATAGTCAATGCAAAACTGCAGAAAGGCAAACAGTAGGTGATGTTTTTTTTCTCCTCTTCATGAACTTTGGTGCTGTACAAAATCAAAAGGAGTGTGCACTAAGGGGAGATTCATTCTTGACCTTAAAGGAGGACCTCAGCATTCTGCTGTAACGTGTCCCAGGTGCAACAGTCACCACCGTCACCTGCCACCGTCACCCACCACCGTCACCCGCCACCGCCGCCACCACATGCTAACCTTTCTCTACAATGGGTAGCTTTAGAGCAGTAGAATAAATACTTCACTCTATGCCAATGTCATCTTAAGAGATTTTTTTTTAGCACCTTGCACAGAATTAGGAGACTAAGATATTCTATTAAAGTACTAAAGATTGGCAAAGCTTTGATAGCAGTTCTTATCATCCACAACGCACTGGGTCTCTCTAGAGAACATAATGTTCTGTTTGAACAGGGCAGTCTTCACAAGATGGGTCTGAACTCAGACACGCAGATGTTCCGATGAGCTGCGGACACCCATCATCAAAACTGGGGCGTGGCTGATTAGAGAAGGACTGGAAGAGTGAAACCCTACCTTGACCACCGCGGAAACCATGTTCAGGGTTAGCCATTCTATTGTCCTTTCCCTAGGAGGCCGGGTGATCCTGTCTGGCTAACTCTGCCCTTCCCTGAACCCCCCTCCCCTCTCCTTCCTGTGGTATCAGCTCAGATTTCAGAGATGTGGTCAGAAGCATCCTGAAAATGCTCAGCAGAGCTCAGAGTGAAGTATTTATGCTCGCTCTATAATTTCCAGCGATATTTATATCCAGCTTCTTACAAGTCCCAGCCAAGTCATCGCATTTGGTTGAGCGATTCTCTCACAGAGAGGCTTTAAGCAGACACAATTTATATTGAAAAATCACATGCATGCTTGAAGGTACCTTTCATCAGGAGAGAGTGGGTCAGCCTGCGCGCATTCAGGAGCGGCCCAGATACCCGAGCTACGTGTTGGCAGCTGACCCCCACAGATGCTGGTCAGACAAGAGGCAATGCAGAACCATTCTTAATTTAGTACACATTCTTAAATTTTCCTGGCAGACAAGATACACCATTTGTGACGTTGCGGGGGGTGGGGGGTGGGGGAACCAGGGGGAGTCGAAAAAAATGAAAAGAAAAACTTAGGATGTCAGAAACGGGAACGTGACATGTCCCCAACATGACAAGGTTGGTGGTCTCAGGATGGGAGTGACAGAGGCGCTCTCGCTGCGTGTTGTGCTTTTACAGAGGTAAAGACTGGTGGGACAGGGGACTGATCCGCTTAAAACAACTCCTGGGATTTATTCCAGAACCCACCTTTGGGGAAAGGACTCACCAGTTATGTGGAGAGCAGCCGGTGGATTTGGATAAGGGATAGAAGGTAATGGATTATGAGCCATTAGGAACCCTACAAGGTTTGGGTTTATTTTATCTATTTGAGCACTGCCAAGAATTTTTTATAAAAAAGTATTTCATATTTTATTATTATAAGTAATTTTGAGCAAACTTTAAGTTAGCATCTTTAACAGAATGTAACTACATCACAAAGTCAATTTCTAGAGAACTCTATGAAACTGTATACTCTTTGGGGATACTAAAGATACCAGCCCACAGAAAGGAAGAACGGGGTGTTCATGTGACCTGATAGTGAATTTCTGAAACCATCTGTGACCAATAAAGACTAATTGAACTAATTATCAACAGTTACTTCTCTGACTTACATGCTCACATCTCTATTTCAAGCATGAACTAAGCAGCGAAGAGAGAGCAAAAGTAAGGACATCTGGAGAGAACATTCATGGGCAACAGTCACTCATGGGTTAAACATTTGAAAACTATGATTTTCTTCACCAATCTCAACCAGACCTTTAGAAGGCCATGGCAGCAGCCCACCAAATGAACATTAAGACACTCTCGTACCCCTAAATTAAAGAATGCTCTACCCCCATCCATACCACACCCAAGAGAGACTCACACAACTGCAGCCTGGGGGCAAAGTTTCTGTCCTTTATGAGTGCATCCAGCTGGAAGACGCACATTTCAGGGTTCCATCACAGAACAAGTTTATCTATGCCAGATAATAGGGTGTAGCTTGATTTATTTAGAAATGAAATCATTTATGTCAAACAGCTTTCTTTAACATAAATGTAAGTGACTGCTCCAATCACGTGCTCCAAGGAGGACCATGAAATGCCAGTGAAACAAACAATATGTAAAGGACTGCCAAACTTTCAGCATCTATTTCCTTAAACACTAAGTTATGTCTCTGCCTGAACTGCCAAGCTTCAGAGTCACTTTTGCTTCTTTCAGTTTTCTGTTTCTCCTATTTGAGAAAAGTAAAAATGGTCTTTGAAGGAAAGAGGACAAGCCCAGACTGCCTAGAGGAGTCTTAGACCCCATCCTTGGAGAATTTATTGTGAAATGCACCAGTCCTAATAAGGTGGCTTTGAAGCAGTCCTACGTGACGTAGTGTAGATGATCTGGGTTTTATGCCATAAGCCAAACACTTGGTTATGAGTAAGGGACAGAGAAATCCTGATTCAGTTCCCTAAAGACTGCTAGAGAAACACAGAACCAACCAACAGTCTCTACAGAGCAGTTGGAAGGGAGGAAGATCTAAACGGGGAGTTCCAAAAACTAAAGAACTACCATTTCTCCCAGCCTCAGCAAGGAAACAAAATCTGGATGCTAGACACCGCATTCTTTACTCCATATCCTATCTGTCCCAAGGAGAGGAACTCCAGACTTGTGATAATGTCCACCTTCCAGAATCAGGATGAACCCGCACGCATATGTATGACTTGTAATCACATGTCTTGCACTTACAATAAAAGGAAAACTGAAATGCAGAGTCAGTGAGAATGACTACTCAGTGGATGAGCCAGCTGCCGGCAGGGAAAACCACGGACACTCACTCACCCACCCACCCACCCCTCTCGACTCCCTTCCCTGCCTCAAGCTCTAGCTGAGCATTAAGGAGGGACTGTCCACCCCTCCTCCTTGAACTGACTGCAGCCTGAGGGGTGGAGGTCTCCACTTGGAAGCTCTGCCCTCCCAATGGCCAAAGGGCAAAACAATGAGGATCCAAGTGGAAGTTCACAGGCAAAGTATTATATCTATTGAGGGATAAGATGGATATTTTATCACTTTTTGATTTAAACCTCCCTGTTCCCAAAACTGACCTCAGGATATTTCCAGGATGAAGAAGAAAGCTCTGTCTTTTTGATGCTGATATTCTTATTTTTAAATGCTTGTATGGACCTTTGTTTTCTCCTTCCTTTCCTGCCCCATTCAGTTAGCCTGGGACAATAGTTCCTGGGGACAGCAGCCCCTTCCAAAGCCAAAGGCCCTCAGCACAGGGTAACGCCAGTCTGGGGCCCCTGTATTACATTTCTGCTGAGCTCATGGGATTCCTGAAACTCATTTAAAAATAAGGAGTCCAAGACGAAGCACATGCGACCCTCAGGACAAGAGGCCCCAATTAGCTTCCCTGGGCAAGGGCAGCCAGGCAGCAAACGAGCACCACCCCAGCCCCATGGCCCATCCCCACCTCCTGGCCTCCTGTGAACACCCTTACACGCACATGACACAGAGTGCAACCCCATACCTGACCCTAAGTAAGAGAGAGAGAAGAGAAAGAATTAAAGGGAGACCAAGACTGCGGGGTGGGAGGGAGAAAGTGGGAGGGGCAGAGGGAGGGAGAGAGAGACATGGACAGACACAAGTGGGGAGAGGGTGAGGGGGTGGGAGGAGGAGATGGGCAGGGACCCAGAGGCCTATGGAGGGTGGGAAGCAAGAGGAACAGATGGGGTGGGGATCAGAAGTTGGGGCAAAGTGTGGCAGGGGTCCAAGGAGGAGGGCAGAGGTGTGCTGGAGTGGTAGAAAAAAGAAAGAGGTGAGGAGGGGGATGTCCCAAGGAGGGAAGGGGAGAAGAGAGTCCAAGAGAGAATGAACAACATAAAGACGTCGGGGAAGCCTTCGGACGTTCCTTCCGCCTCCCGGCATGCTCTCTGCCTCTGTGGGAGGTCACTAGCCAGCAGGGTCTTCCCCCCACACCTCTGTGCACATACGGCCCTTTCCGGGGCAGCTGTTCCCTAGCTGCCAGCACCCCACTCCGCAGCTACCCCTCTCTCCTGGAATCCGCACACAAGACACAGGGGCTCATCTGGGGCTTTCAGTGAATGTGGTGACAGAATTTCAGGAATGGTCGCCACCAGTCTGCATTGATGGTTCTTGCTGGAGCACAGGTGCTTCGGGGCACAAAGTTAATGGAGGAGGGGGGGCTCTGATTAACCCTGCCTGGGAGGAAAGCTCTGAGGTGAAGGTCTGCACCTCCCCAGGGTGCCCAGGATGGTGGAAGGGTGCAGCCGGCAACCCACAGGACTAAGCGGTCTGACTAGCTGCTCTGTGGAGCCCTAGAGCCCTTGCAGATCCACAGAAAACCACTTTGAGTCGCTAACAATGACATGACTGTTTCCCCAGCCTTCTCTTGGGGTGTCTGCCTGCTGGATCCCTGTTAGAAGGCCATGCAGCCTAAGCCATTTTGGGGGAAGAGGCGGAGAATTCACATTCACTTAAGTGAATCCTCCCCATGGTTCCAGGTTCAACTCACGATGTACTTCTCTCAAGTCACTGCTCGTCCCAACTCTCATGGAACCTTTTCTTCTATGAATTCAGTGCCACCCACACTGTTGATAGCGCCTGACTTTATAACAATCACGGTCCTCTTTTCCTAAAAGCATTTTACCTGGTAGAATTACCAACCCGGCGGGGCTGTGATGCTTTCTAGGGCAGCAGAGCTTCATGGAAAGAGCTTGGGCTTTGATTCAAACAGACCTGGGGGGCACCTGGGTGGCTCAGTGGATTAAAGCCTCTGCCTTTGGCTCAGGTCATGATCTCAGGGTCCTGGGATCGAGCCCCACATCGGGCTCTTGGCTCAGCAGGGAGCCTGCTTCCTCCTCTCTGTCTCTGCCTGCCTCTCTGAATACTTGTGATCTCTTTCTCTGTCAAGTAAATAAATAAAATCTTAAAAAAACAAAAACAAAAAAACACAAAAAACAGACCTGGACGGGAACCCTCAGTCCTTGTAAAGATCAGGAGCACTTAATGTCATGAAGGCTTAGCCTACTTATCTGGAAAGGCAACCGACAGGAGCTCAGTGGGATAGGTCGCTGCTCTGTCTGGCAGCTCATGCTCCAGAAACCCCCATGGGGTCTCTCCCCACCTCCCAACTTCTGTGGGGCCTACAGTGGCCTGGAGCCAGTGGGCCGAGCCAGGGGAGCAAAGTCAGAGACTCCACGGCCCCCAAATCTGCAGCAAACTTGCTTAACCTCATTTTTTTTTGCAATGGGTAAGATTAGCGCCACACACATAATGTGATTCAGTCTGTCCTCTCCCAGAAACTGGAGTCCCCTCCGTGTCATTCTTGCCTGAATTTTCTTTCTTGTCACCTCTTTCCCCATTACCTGATATAGGAGGGACACTAAGACTCCCTAACTCTCCTCTTCATGTCCCTGCTTTGGAAGCCTTCTCCAACTCTGGAGCAGACACAAACTTACAACACTGGCACAACTCCTGAGTCCATGGTTTTGTTCACAGGAGTATTTTGGGTTTTTTGCACAACATATGTAGTTTTTTAAAAAAAAATGCCTTCCTGCCCTTAGTGAAAATAAAGCACATGCAAGATCATCATAGCAAGCATTCTTAGTAAAATCATCACAAGCATTCTTCTCTGGCACATTTGAATTGCTATTTATTCTTTGATTACAGACACATCACAATTTGTCTAACGATACATTATCAAATATTCATGCTTGATATATATTTTTCCTCTATTTCAAATGACTATCCTTAAACACACATCTTTGTGCACGTCCATAAATATTTCCATGGCATAAAATCTGCAAGCTGCATTGATTAGCCAAAGGCATTTTTATAGTTTCTGGTGCCCATTCATTGTTTCACATAATTCCAAGAAGGTCCTATCATTTTATGTGACTCGCAGTGGGCGTGAGTGTTTCCAACTTCCCCTGACGTTAGGAAGTGACTCCTCACTCCTTTTTTGACGGTAGTGTGGTGATTTTTTTTGCTTTTAACTTTTAGAAAAAATGTTCCGGTTCCCCATTGTTCTGGTCTTCATACACAACATGGGAACAGGGAACCAAGTTCTTACTTACTTGACTCAACCAGACAGAGCACAACAGAACCCAACTCTTGGGCCATTTGTGTGTTGTGTTCATCTCCTAAAAACAGGGCCCTCGGCCAGACTTCGGTGCCCGGCCCAACGCCTCTGAATACAATGGCAAACACCACCTCCAGCCCGATGCCTGACCATAAGACCTGCTTCACTGCAAACTTGGTGAGTGAATGAAAAGATAACTGTTTATTATTATAGCTTCCTCAAGATATAAGAAAAATAGTTAAACTAGGGCAGCCCCTGGAATTAGGAATATTATCTAAAAAAACAAAGAGTTGGCTGCACCAAAACCACGCAGAGTCTTATTTTCTTCATGATTTCGCTTTTGCAGATCTGAGCTTTCCCTCCCCAGGTAAACAAAGGGAAGATTTTTACACTAAGCATATCGGGGAAAGAAAGGGCTTCCTTTCTTTGCTAACATCTTCCTTTCTATGCTAACATCTACTACTGAACAGAAATCTAATGCAAGATGCATCAAACAAGGATAAAATCTCTGGAGAACAGACCCAGACGGTACGTTGATAGCATACAGCGTAGAGCCCATGCCGGCATTTCCATTACAAAAATCCTATAATCCAAAGCCAGAGCAAATTGAATAACCAATAATTAAGCTTTTGTCCCTCTCTTATTCGGGGAAAATAGTTTAAAAATTAAATTGTGCACGTAGATATGAAGGAATTAGTCACTGGTGTTAATCAATTAGGAATCTGCAAATAATTCCCTACAACTTAACCCATTTTTCTGTCCCTATCTCAATATCAGCATTTTTCATTTTGTTGTTGTTGTTTTTAGGGAAAAATCTCTTCTCTAAGAGTCTTAGAATTATAAATTATCAGAGTAAAACAGATGCTGAAAATCATCTAGTATGAAAAATCATCACACTAATTTTAAAAATAAAGAAATTGTACCTCAGAGAAATTATAAATGGCAGATCCCAAGTCTATGAAATAATGACTTAATTCCATCTCCTCTCAAATTCTTTTTTTTTTTTTCTTCTTTCTTTCTTTAGAGGGAGAGAGAGAAGAGGCAGAGAGAGGGAGAGAAAAAAATCTTAAGCAGGCTCCATGCCCAGCCTAGAGCCTGACATGGGGCTCGATCTCACCACCCTGAGATCATGACCTGAGCAGAAACCAAGACTCAGACACTTAACTGACTGAGCCATCCAGGCGCCCATCCTCTCAAATTCTAATAGAGGTTTGTTTTTGTTTAATTTATATATAACTGTCTTTTATTAGAGGAACATGAAAGCATGAGGTCCGCTAGGTATTTGTCCTGAGCAAGCAGAACTTCACAGTGTCAGTTTATGTTAGGTAGAATCTGGCAGAAACACAAAGTTAGTCATTTTCACGAATTTAGATGTCATTTAGAGATTCAGAGTGACATGACTGAATCCTGGAGCTGAACAGATTTTAAGTATCTTCCAGTACAACCTCTTTCACATTTGAGATGACTGAAGACCACAGAGGTGGTGACGTAGAAGGCCACCCAAGTAGAGGGGCAGAGCTGGTATTTTGTAATTCCTGGCTTGAAGGCCTTTCCACCATATCAAGCTGGGCTTTCTATATTATAGTCTGGTACTGCATCCGGTATTTTTAATGAAAAAAAATCTCAGGTGTTACAAAATATCCATCTGTGACCCATTCCGTTTCAAAGGCAGTGCACTGTGGCCCTGTTTTTTCAGTCACCTTGCACAGTTGAAGGGCAGTCTTTGCTCTCAAAGTCTAGTTGGTCCATTGATTGATTTCAAAAGACAAGACAAAAATACCACAGGTCTGGCCCTTATGGTACAAGATGAATTAAGTGCTGAAAAGCCAAAGAATGCTGCAGACACAGGCATTCCTGTCACTAATGATCAGGTGAAACTTGCTCTTTTCAGTCCTTCCTGCTGACTCGGGCCAATTGTCAGAATCCTTGGGGCTGGGATGCATGGACTGAGGACTGGGTCTGCCCCCCAGTTCATCCATCTGGGGGTTGACATTCTTAAACCAGAGCTTCCTCGAGAGGAGAAGCCCCCCCCCACCCCCCACCGGTTACACAGCGGCAGCGACCCCCTCTGCCGCACTCTGTGAGACTTCGATGAAGCCATGTGTCTCTTTGGGCCTCGGTGGGCTCATGGGGAAAATGTCAGCATTCTCTCCAGCCCTACAGGGAGATGGTCTAGGATTTAGGGGACAGGCATCTTCATACAGAGGAAGAAGGGGGTGACCTCAGGTGGACTCCCGATATGACATTTGAGTCCTGAACCTTCTTTCTCTGTCACTTGCCTGCCAAGCCAGTCAGCCTGTGGGGGCTGAATCACATTTTCGAGTGGGTGGGAGGATGCTGCAGTGGAACGGACTGTGTGATCCCCAGGAACAACTGGAGGGGCCAGAGCGAGATGGGCCAGGGACAGAAAAAGCAGAGATGCTTGGGCACAAAGCGGGGAGTGTGGGAGGCAGGGCTGACTCACTGGCTCCGAGGAGATCAAACACTCTTTAAGGCGCTGGCTCAATCTTAGCTTTGATCCTGCAGGCCAGGCATTGGGGGTGGGGGGGGCCACAAATGCTGTACAAAATGCTCTCGAGAGGTGCTCGGCTACTTCATCCTGCTGATTTGGGACGGCTCTCTCCCAAAGGTCTGCTGCAGCTTCCCCAAAGGACGGAGCACACAGCGACATGATGAAACCCCTTCTGTGTGTTCTCCTGGAAGACTTGTCCAAATTATGGTCTCGACCTGCACAGCAGTGGGGCACACCCATAACTCCAAGCCCACCATCTGGAGCCAGATTTGTAAATGTTACTTCCCGGCTATGACCAAGCTCAGCCAGCCTTTGCCTACCTTCCCCATCCTATTATTTAGATCCCAACACCAAGCAGCTCTAGGAGGTACCCTTCACATCTGGGGTCACCATAAACTGGCACACTTAGTATGACCTTCTTCTGGCAGGTGACCATACAGGTTTCGAGGAAAGAGCAGCACTGAGATCATGTGGACTGCTGGCAGGACTGCCCATTCCAAACCCACATAAAGGCACGGGATCAACACAGAAGAGCAGCAAACTGGATTCTGAGGTTACGGAGGCTCTCATGAACTAAAATATGGAGATGTCAGGTCCCTAGCTCTACTCAGGTCCCTAGGATCTTGCCCTATTGTTATCGAGATGAAAGACAACCTTAAATAAGTAAAAATACCAACAAAATGTGAGGACCCCCCCCCCCCCGGAAGAACAGAAGCCCAGAATGTTCCAGCAGTGGTTATCTACAGAAATTCTATTAGTGGTCTGGAAAATCTCCAGAAGGCAATAACTCCCCCACAGGCTCACTGTGGGCTTCTAGAGAGCGCTGGCAAGCCTCAGAGTTGATGATAACCTTCTTAGAGCTGGCGACGATAGGCAGAAAGAGGAACTTCAGTCTGGGGTCCAAAACACTGCTAAATGCAATGTTCTTACATACGACACCAATCTTGACCATTCCAGAAGGTACAGTGAAGAACTAGATCGCCAGTGAAGAAATGAAAGTTCCCATCTGTGCTTTATTGAAATAGGTCACACTGAATGAGTCATTGTAGTGACAAAACGTTAATGAGTTCTCCTCAATCTCAAAAACTGGATTATATTTTTATGTTATCTTTTCTAAAAGCGGGTTTATAGAGGTGGAATTCACACAGCCTTTCACTTTCAGCATACAATTCTACGGATTGGAAAAACTCATAGTATCTCTAACAACCACCTCCATCAAGATATGAAACAGTTTCATCACCACCAAAATCCCCTCATGCTCCCTTATAGCCAACCCCTAGCCAAATCTGACAACCAATGATTTGATAAAACTGGACTGTATTATGATACAAATATCAACCCTGTTCAGACTTTCCTTTAAATATTCACCATATTTCACTGATCCTATGACTGACAGACAGACAGACAGACACACACACACAACACACACACATACACAGACACCCTCCCCCACACACATTTGAACACTGACTTTAGGGGTAAGTCTTACAATCAATGGTGTTTTACTAATATACTGGCAAAAGATGTTTCTTTACAGAGATACATAAAATAATGATGTCTTATAATCTATGGTGCTTTCGAAAAGATCAGTGAAGTGTAACGTTAAGTCCTTTATTTTTTTAACATTCGTTGAATATTTACTATGTGTGAAGCATTCTCCTAGACACTGAAAATACGAAAGTGAACAACATGGTCCATAAGAACTACCGCTGGAGACAGATATTATCAATTACGATATAATGCGATAATGTCTATAGCAGAGAGTTATCCACCTACCAGGACTAAATAAGATTATCTTTAGATTGACGACTCTTCTTTCAGGCAAAATCCCCCCCCCCCCCCAAATCAGATCCTTCCATGAACACAGGAAGTAGGATGAAGGAGGTACGGTCCGCCTTCACTCTGCTCATTCCGGGAATGAGTTACAGGCGCTCCATCTGACATATTGCCTAGGAACAATCCAATTATTTCTTCCATAATACACTGTTGTGGTAGGGAAGCCTCATTTTAGTGTTCAACAGCTGCAAGGCTTTTAGGATAATATCAGAAGACAAGTCACTGAAAATAACTATTCAATCTGTAAAAGGCAGACACCCAAGCTTTCATAGACATGCTTCAAGGTCCCTGAATTCTTCCCTGGACAATTTTTAAAGGGGAATGTACAGAAGAAAAGTGAGTGAGTGCCCTTACCTGGTTCTTGAAAGTGCTCTTCATTTGACAGAGTTCTAGACAAGATCAGTATTAATGCTTCTTTAAATTGGTCAAAATGTACCTAAAAATAAACAGCAAAAAATAAATTCAAAATAGTTTCCACAGCCTTAAGGAAGTAAATCCATCTTCAAGGTACCAGAACCATTAGGTAGCATCCTGACAGCCTCGAAGTGAGTCATAACTTGCTTTTGTCCCCTTTCCTTCATTTCTGTAGAGCACTGAAGGCAAAGTGCGCTGATCATTTGACACCCCAGCATCATAAACACTAACGTCAACACCAATATTTACTCAACCCTGAGGGGGAAAGCTATAGAGCAAAACCCTCTTTATAAACTCAGGAAAAGATGTGTTTTGAACTCCTTTTATTTTTCTGAACAAGACCACAAGATAAAGAGGTTAGGTGAGATTTTAGGAAAAACTCCCCAAGGAAATGATCCATTGTAACAATGCCCCCGGGATGCTTTCATCTCTTCAGACATTCTAGAGGAGAACAGCAACCAGTTCAGGATGACTTGAGTATAGTCTTGCCTGAGGCAGGTATATAATATTTATCACCCAAGGCCCCTGTGATTCTATAAACAAAAAGAAATCAATAGCAAACACGAAGAATAAAAGAACCTTGGGAAGCATTTTCTTGAATTTTTAAACACACAATTACCTTGATAGAAGGATGAAATACTCAGAATTGGGATATTGCTGTGGCTGAAGGGGTAAAATGATTTTCTTTATGGCCAAGTGTATTCTTCTGTAACTTAAATTTATGTGACCTCACCATGGGACAGAAGGAAAAGATGGTATTCCTTCTCGTTCGATAACGGGGCACCTATTTATACCGAAGCCCGTATATTTATACAGAAGTCCGTCGATTTGATGTTCGTGCTGCTGTGGGTCTCTCTGGACGTCATTATAAAATACTGCCTAGAAGCTGGAACATAGCTGACTGTGACACTGCCAGATTACACGGGGAAAAGCAGCAAACCTCGTCAGTTACCTACACGGTGGAGAACGGAAAGCGTGTCTCATCCATGCAAATCGATGCGAGGGAGAGAAGTCCATCCAGGTTCCTATGTCATAAAATTGTGTATGCTTGCCATTCACCACATTCTCCCCAAGCACATGTGCTTTTTCTACCGCATCCATTTTCATCTCTTACAATTACTTTCTAAAATCATGTTCCTTTAGCCAGTAGAGACTCAAAAGCAGCATACTCTCTGGAGACAGAGCAGAAATCTACCAAGGCAGGGGTGCCTGGGCGGCTCAGTGGGTTGGGCATCCGACTCTTGGTTTCAGCTCAGGTCAGGATCTCAGGGTCGTGGGATCAAGCCCCGTGTAAGGCTCTATGCTCAGAGGATGGTCTGTTTGGAAGTCTCTTTGTTCTTCTCCCTCTGCCCCTGCCCTCCTCCTCTCCCACTTAAAGAAAAAAAAAAAAAAAGGGCACCCCATCAAGGGAGGCAGGGCATCTACTAATCTACTAGAGAGCCAGGGCCCAGCAGTCAACAGAAGGTTAAGAGACTGAAAGGGACAAATGACTACGGAGCCTGCAGGAGGGAAGAGGGCCAAGTCCTGCTGCTGGCCCAAAGTCTGAGCATGGACTTCAGGCACTGGGGCATCCTGGCTCCTGTTTCCAAGGGCAAGGCAGTCTCCCCAGCACCAGCAGTCCACAAACAGCACATACCCAAGGGCTCTCCCATCTCGGACACTTGCCAGGCATTTACCACTGCCGACTAGAACCATCCTTTCCCCTCAGGGTGGGCAGTAGGATGGTTAGGAGCACAGGCTCAGCGCTGGAGCCAGCTGGGTCCAGGATCAGACCCTGCCCCAGCCACCGCCTTCCCGCTGAGCTCAACAACTAACCCTTTCTGCGCTTTAGCTTGCTCAGGTGTAAAAATGGGGACCTCTAACAATTTTTTTTTAATTTTTTTACAACATTTTATTTATTTGACAGACAGATCACAAGTAGGCAGAGAGGCAGGCAGAGAAAGAGGGGGAGTCAGGCTCCCTGCTGAGCAGAGAGCCCAATGTGGGGCTCGATCCCAGGACCCTGAGATCATGACCTGAGCCGAAGGCAGAGGCTTTAACCCACTGAGCCACTCAGGCGCCCCACCTCTAACAATTTTTATGATCCATCCAACAAATATCTATGGGGCAGCTGCTATGGGCCAGGCACTATCCTAGCGAACAACAGTGATGGAGATCATGCCACCACAGGGCACATCTACCAGAGACAGCACAGGGAGCCCGGGCACCCACCGTGTCAAGAGTACGACACGTATTTCATGTGATCTGTAACAACACCTCCCTCACAGCGGCAGGAAGAAATCCAAAGGAGAGTTACACAAGGTGTCTAGAATTTCCAGGGACTTGGCAGGTACTCAGCAAGTGGTAGTAAAGCCACTTGGTAGTTAATTACCGATAGGTAAATGCTAGTTACTACCAATCGGTATATGGCATGACTGCTTCCTCGACTTGTACAGAGAGACAGCCACATTTTCAAGCAAAGCCTTGAGAGTAACCAGGACGGCCACGGGGCGGGATGACAGCCAGGATCTTGCCTCCCCACCGAGACCTGGACAGGTGCCCCCCATCAGAAAGATGTATCCAGCGTGCTGTGTTTAGGGACCTCAGTTCAGGGGTTTCTCTGCTTGTAGGATACTGATGGGAAGGGCCTGAAGGAAAACTCCGTCTCTCCTTCCCAGCTGTGAGCTGGACAGAAAGGGGATCCTATTTCAAAAGGAAGGTAACTAGCTTTGAAAACTTCCGAGTCTTTTACACTTCACTCATGGGCCTCTGCTGAGTCTTCTAAAGGCCTAAGCTTTGGCAGAGGCTACCAAAAAGAGCCCTTCTGAATCTAGTCCTGACATAGCTCAATTCAGTGAGTATGAGCCGTGAAGGTCGCCCAGGAGTCTATGGACCTCAATCTTACCCTGAAAAATGACCAAGGTACCTACACTCTGGGCGTTAATCCCATTCAACTTTTAAGACTTCATTATACCACATCTGAGGGACATTTAGGCCTCCTAGAAACACACCAGCCTCTGAGCCAGTAAAGCCTCATTTATACAGAGACTGCTTATCACACAACGCAAGAGCAGACAACTAGAACACAAACAAGTGGTGTCCAGAGCTGAGGAAGGTGCTAGAAAGCCCACACACTCTTCTCACAGAAAATGCCCACAAGCAGCTCAGGAACTATTTATGTCACTTTACCTGATTTATTAGTAGCTCTGTTGTCCTGCTTCCCCACCCACCACAGATGAGAAGCAGCGAACAAGAGACAGGAGTACTCCGGGGTAACCACTCCAAGAAGTAACGACTGACATCTTGGGATTGAATAAAAAGACATGAACTCTCTTCCCTCAAGGCAAAATACAGTACTATTTTTACACTTAAAACACCTGGTTTTAAAAACTATACCAACTGTTTAAAAAGCCATGGTGTCGAAAACCTAATGGGCTTGTTTAGTGCTGAGGCAAGGATTATGTGCCACGAAGTAAATCCTGAGAGAACTGCTCTTACAACACAGATGAGTAACTGACAGACCAAGAAGATTTTACATGATTGTGAATAACCTTATTTTGTGTCATATCCTCTTTGGTAGGGTAAAACTTTAATAAAATGTTTGTAATCCCCATTGGTTAACTCTTTTTTTTAAGACTGTCACTAAATGGGGTAAGAGATCCAATTATTAGAAAATTGAATGAAATGTGGGTCCTGGATCACACGAGAGGAACCAGGTGTTATTATTTCTGGTTCAGTCTTGCCCAGGCATTTGGTCATTTGGATCTCACAACATCCACGGGAGTCGGTCAAGGCAGGCATCTCCCCGTAGAACTGAGGAGACAGAGCATGAAGAAGACATGTGCCTTGATGGGGGCCTCACGTCTTGAAACCTTGGGGTTACCTGCAGAACCCAGGACTTCTGACTGGACTCAAAGCCCGGCAGCCCTGCCCGCCCCAGACAGCCTTCACTGCTGGTCTGACATCTCAGGAAATCCCTGTGGCCCTCCTGGTGGTCAGATCCTCGACACAAACCCCACTAAAGCAACATGCTGGGACGACAGGGAGTAAAAGAGCAGAAAGAGAATCTTAACTGTGGGAGGGCAGAAGAGAGGAACGCGGATGGCACCTAGAAGGTAGGGTCTGGTGAGAGCTTTGAAACTCTTGGGGCAGGGGCGCCTGGGTGGCTCAGTGGGTTAAGCCGCTGCCTTCGGCTCAGGTCATGATCTCGGGGTCCTGGGATCAAGTCCCACATAGGGCTCTCTGCTCAGAAGGGAGCCTGCTTCCCTCTCTCTCTCTCTGCCTGCCTCTCTATCTACTTGTGATCTGTCTCTGTCAAATAAATGTTTAAAAAAAAAAAAAAAAAAAAGAAACTCATGGGGCAGTTTCAGGACATTTGGCTTCACGAAGATATTCCCAGGCAGAGCTACACCGTTTCCAAAATGGACCTATTAGATGGGCCACATTTTTTTTTTTTAAAGGAAAAGGGTCCGTAAAAGACTAGACATGATGAACTCAGAGGTTCTTCATAATCCAACAGTGCCTATCTGAAGGACCTCTTCAACACACACACATACACACACGCACATCCAAAAATCCCAAAATGAAAACATGGCAAACTGATCAAAACAACTGTCGTTAAGTCTTAAACTGATGTTTATTTTTCCTTCTGCAAAGGCACACCTCCGCTTTAAAGAACAGTAAATTCTGCATCTTCCAAGAAGATAATTCGCTCATAGAGGCAGGTGACTGCCATTTTCTGACAATGCTCATGAATACTGATGTGGTGGAAAAGCCCCTGAGGGCACATCCCAGAACCCAAACGTTAATAAATGCCCTCTATTGTGAAGAAATGTGCACCAGTGGGCTCACTAAGCTCAGTAACTGGAATTTTTAAGTACCATTTTTCTCCTCCAAGGGAGCTTTGCTGTTGCCTTATGTTAAAATTTAGAAATCTTCACAAATATACAATCCAATTAAATCTCATGCGGTAACAAGCCTCCAAGCTGTGCTTCCCCGGGTTGGTACCCCCTCATTTGAATAATAATTGCTGCCATTCATTTTACAAGCATTCCTCTATCTTGTATGCCTCAAAGGGCAGTTTGCAGCAATGGGAAAATTACCTGACGGACTAAAAACACACATGACATTTAAACTAAATTAACAGAAGACCAGTCAAGTCTGATTTTTTGTCATGTGTCACCCCGCCTAATAGAAATTTACCTCATCATCTTTCCTCTCCACATTTTATTCGAATGCTTTTTTAGAAACACAATTTGCCTTTCTGAAGAAAGAAAGTAAGCATGGCGTAAGAAACAAATGTTACTTCAAACCACACATGCACACACACACACAAACCCTGTAACAGGAAGTAGAATAAGGAACTTAACGTTGCATAAAATTGTCTCCTGCAATCATGGAGATGAAATACAGAGTTTCCACATGTGTGCAGGCAGCACTTCAAACAGCCCCAGGATGAGAGGCTCAAGCCAAGTGTTCAACCAAGTGATCTTATTAAACGAGACAAAGGCCTGCGTAACTATCACCACACCAAGGAGGTTCGGATCTCCTAATACAAAGGGAAATCGATGAAAGAACACTCCACACATGAAGGGGTAGCTGCCACGGGAAGAGAAAATTGGAAATTTCCAGAAGGTCACCGTGCAGAAAAATGATGTGCACAGCATTATGCAAAAGAGAAAGGATACAGATAAAGAGACACAGTTTCATAATGAAAGACATCGTTGTGAAATGTCTGATTCTAAGTAACACACTCAGGTTATTGTAGTCATTTACTGCAGACAATGTGAAGAGAGGCAAAGGTGAGTCCAAACCTAGAGCAAACGTTTGAGGGCGTACTCCAAGAGTGAGCCAAGGAGCCCTGCCTACAGATGGAAACAGATGCAAACCACGGCCACACAAGAGAATTTCTAGCAAATCCATTCTCCACGCCTAGGAGCTTTCTCAGGAAATCATTACTGGGAAGCCACTATTTATCAAAGACCCATTCTGGGTATGTAAGGGAGGGAGGGAGGAGAGAAGCATACAGGCCGACCTAGAACATGGTAGTGACCTGTGTGCCTGGCTCTAGGATAAGTCTTTGACACACACAATCCAATTCAACCCTCATCACAATCTCGTAAAGAGGGGCGCCTGGGTGGCTTATTCGTTAAGCCTCTGCCTTCAGCCTAGGTCATGATCCCAGGGTCCTGGGGTCAGCCCTGCATTGGGGGGTCAGTTCCCTGCTCAGCGGGAAGTCTGCTTCTCCCTCTCCCACTCCCCCTGCCTGTGTTCTCTCTCTCGCTGTCTCTCTGTCAAATAAATAAGTAAAATCTTAATTAAAAAATTTGTAAAGAGGGTATTATTTTTCCCATTTTACAGATGAGGAAATTGAGGCTCAGACTACTTAAGATAACATGCCCATAGGGCTAAAAAACGGCAAGAATCAGTACTTGAATCTGGGGCTGACTTCAAAGACTGTGCTCTAATCCTATACTGTCTTGATGTGGTGCTAGCGGTGATGGGGGTGTGGGTGGGGGTGGGGTGTGGAGAATGAGATCCTTTCTTGCCTATATCTGGAGTCTGAGGAGGCTGTGAAGACATGCACTCAAATTCAAGGATGGAGAATTTGGGTTCCTATCCTGCTGCTGCCTGAAATGAGTTGGAGAGGCCAATGTACTTTTCCAATTCTGGGTTCCAAGGTTTCTCTGTCATACAGATGAACACTGAAGTCTAAACTCCGTGATGGACACTAAAGAATTGTAAGTCCCCTCTGTCCAAACAAGAAGCTACTCATAAGAGAATCAGTGGGATACTGCAGAAATCAAACTGGCGGTCTGGACTATACTTTCTCCAGAGAAAGAGGCAGTCATCACTGAAATCAAGCAGGTAGGAGAGAACAGCCTTTCCGCACTTGTTCCCACCTCCAGCCCTCCCCTTGCTCTGGCTTCCCATTAGACTCAATAGTTCTAAGAGGCTCGAGGTTTGCAGCATGCAAAATCGAAGTTAATTTTGCAATGAGTTTGACAACAAAGTATTAATACAGAGTAGAAGCAAGTCTTGCAGCCTCGTAGTCAAAATGACTTTTTTTTTTTTTTTTTTTTTTAAGAATGTCTTCTTGTCTGTAACTGAGAACCACTGGCCCTTCGGAGTTCAAGTCAACCCCAATGGATACTGTTGTAAAGGAAGGGAGTGATGGTTTACAGAGTCACAAGACCAAATGGGAATGAGATAATACTCCCCTCCCCATTTCAGGTTAAACTATGGTGGCTAAACAGTAAGATACAGCAACTTTCAGACATTGAATAAGAGATGCAATGAGAAATGCTTGCCACCATTTCCTCCAATGCATTTAAAAAGCCTCAGATCAATACTACGAAACAGAAGCATGAACGTGGGGTAGTTGTAAATAGACACTATTTGATGATCAAGCACAATTTTGCACATGGAGAACAAGCCCAGATAATCACAACCAGAAAGTACTTCTGTACTTCTGATTTACTTTTCAAAGGGTTAAAATATGTATAAGAGAAAGAAATCTTAAAAAGCTTTTAGGGAACTGGAAACAAATAAACAAATCCACCATATGAAATTAATCACGATATTCATAAAAGAACTCCCAAGCACTTTAAAATGAAAGGTAGGAAAAGTGAGCTAAATCATATATTTGTAAAGCTATAAGATTTTAACACCAAAAATTCCAAAGTGCCTTTGATGACCAAAGTCCACACACCTATGGGACTCTTTGGAAGTCAGCTGTGGGTTCTGCTACCAGGTGGCTTGTTCAGATTCTAACCCGTGCCAAGGGCATGGAGCACCTCAGCATCCAGATTCCCATCAAAGAGCACAGCAAGGAAACTCCTTAGAATCTCAGGGAGCTGTTATATCTCAAAGTTGCTATATTCCTCAAGTAAAGGAAAATGCATTTTTTAAAACTGATACGACAGCTTCAGTAAAACCAAGGTAGACTATCATAGTTATGTCCTAATTTCTAATAAAAGAGAGAGGCATATGACAACATTTAATTTAAAAGACACATTTAAGAGACAAAGCAGATGAACAGAGGGGAAGGGAAGGAAAAATAAAATAAAAACAGAGAGAGAGACAAACCATAAGAGACTCTTAACTATAGGGAACAAACAGGGCCTCGGGAGGGGAAGTGGGTGGGTTATGGGGTAACAGGGGGATGGGCATTAAGAGGGGCACGTGATATGATGAGCCCTGGGTGTTACATGCAACTGAAGCAGCCCAAACTCTACCCTGAAGCTAATAATACACATTATATATTAACTAATTTGAATTTTTAAAAAAATAACAAAAATAAAAGACAAAAAAGAGGAAGCACTAGGACCAATATCAGTTGCTTAGATGAAAACTTGGTTCCATAAAAGAGCTAATGCTGTTATGTTTTCTTATATGTTTGTAGTATCTGCTCTCAGGGCTGTTCAGCTGGGGATGCCTGGGTGCTCAGACAGTTGGGCTTGTGCCTTCAGCTGGGGTCGTGATCTCGGGGTCCTGGGGCAGAGCCCCAGGCTGGGCTCCCCAGCAGGGAATCTGCTTCTCCCTTTCCCTCTGCTCCTCCCCTCCCAGGCTCGAACTCTCCCACCCATGCCCTCTTTCTCAAATACATAAAACCTTTAAAACAAACAAACAAACAAACAAAGGGACTATTCGGCTGCAGGTAAACATTAGCTGACCAGACTAAAAGTTCTTCAGTGTCTTCAGGAGTCCCTGGGTCTTGGAATCCCACCCACCTGACAGGTGCTTAACTGAGGACAAAGATATGGATAGAGCTCTTTTGATAACCAGCAGGAAACACCCACTGTTGTCCTGCTTCTTTCAAATCAGTGATCCACAATCTTCAGGCATTTCAAATCCTTAACTAGTGAGCACCATACTCAGGGGAATATGACTTCAAGTTATAAAGCCAGATCAGAGAGATGAATTGAAACCAATTGGGGTGGGGGGCGTCTGGGTGGCTCAGTGGGTTAAAGCCTCTGCCTTCAGCTCAGGTCATGATTCCAGGGTCCTGGGATCAAGCCACGCATCCAGCTCTCTGCTCAGCAGGGAGTCTGCTTCCCCCCCCCCCACACCGCACCTCTGCCTGCCTCTCTGCCTACTTGTGATCCCTCTCTGTCAAATAAATAAATAATTGGGTTTTTTTAAGTAAAAAAAAAAACTTTTTTAAGTAAAAAAAAGAAAGAAAGAAAGAAAGGAAAAAGAAACCTGATTTGGGGGTAGATGGCCTAGGAGTAAAATGCATGAAAATGGCGAGTCAATGAGTCAATTTCAGTTACCTTTCTCAACAACTGTCAAAAGAAACATTAGACCTTAAAAAAAACCCAAAAACCCAGGAAGTTTTACAGATGGATTTGGAAATTAAAAAACAGAAAATATTCATTTTCTTATTGAGGAGGGCAATGCCTTTTATTTCTTTTTCAAGAAAAAAATGATTAATTCAGCCTGATTCCAACAAGGGTAAACTTGGGAAGTTTTGTTTCATTTAGAAATTATACTCATTAATACTTAAAGATACAATTAAACCCTAAGCCTCCAGGAAGCTGTTGGATACTACTGTACCCAAAAGCCAATTTAGTGGAAAACCTTAGTCTATGACAAACATAAGTAAGTTGCACCTCCACAGACTAACAGAAAGCCTGACATGCGGGACCCTTCATTATGTATTTGTTGAATTACTGAATAGTTGAATATATTGAGATTTGTCATGCTACTATTTTCTTCTCCTTATTTATGAAACCAAACTGCAAACCCATACAAGTTTTTCTATAAATACCATCTAAAGAGAACAAAGGTGACTGGCATTGGAAACAACATATAATTTTACAACTTAAGCTCCATACTAATAGATCAAGAATGTGTTACCGCTTAGAATTCCTCAGTAAAGTGTAAGGAATTTTTTTCCTTATAATTTAAAATTATAGACCATATAGAGTATCTTACCAACATATGGCCAAGTTTATGTGATCATCTGAGGAGAATAATTTCAGTTTCATAAAAAATGCAAATCGAACAGGAGTGCATTAATTCATGCCAACCCTGCTCTCCAGACAGTCCCCAGGGACCTCCCACATGAAATCAACATGCATCTATCTATTTAACTTTTATCACTGGCTCACTAAGTAAATATCAGGCTCTAGACCACTTAGGTATTCATTATTCATAGGCAAATAGCAAACGGAAAAAGCAGGCTGATAGTGTCAAGTCGTTAACAAATCAATCGATAACTGTTCCCCTGCTTTAGTTTGCCGAATGGTTGGGGGGGGGGGCAGCGTGCGAACATGGGCAACATCTGGAGAGGGAAAATGTGAACGCGCTGCCAAGTCTCGGTCTGTTAACAGAGGGCTGTGTATTTACGCGGACTTGGAGACAACGTCCCGAGGAAGCCTCAGGTTGTACCAGCTCTTCCCAGGCTTTCATCAGCCTTGAAACAACATATCCACTCTTAATACTCCGCCTTTTCCCCCAGGACCACAGTGGGAAACTCGGCTCCCCTGACTCCCCTGGGTCCCCAAGGTGTCCGGGATTGAGACAGAACAAAAACACATCTGAAAGCATTACATTACGTGGGGGGTGGGGGTGGGGGCAAATGACTTCATCCTCAAACCTCTCATTGCTAAGGCTTCCGAAACAAGGTTTCCAGCACTTTTTAGAGTCCACAAGAGCTAGTCCCCACTCCCAGAGTGACCAAGAATGGTTCCAGTTTTGTAAAACACCTCACATTTGTTTTTCTTTAAGAGGAAGCCCTGTTGGCCACGACATTCATAGTGCCAAGCCCCTGAGAACAGCATCCTTTGTACAGTAATTTCAGGATAATCGCTACTCCTGTCTCGTGTCGCAGACAGCCAATACATGGTACTGTCTCTGAGGTCACTTAACCAAATTGTCAACTCAAAGTCAGTGAAAATGAAATGAAGAAAAGGAAATTCAGTCACCAGAATAAAGTTGAATTTCACAACTCCTTCCTCAGTTTGCACCATGTGATAAAAACCATTGTCCACGAAGTGTCATCGATGATAACAGCAGAGCTCAGAAAGCGTTCGCCATTTTCCCCCTCATCCATTCTAACAACCAACAGCAAGACTCAACTCAAAGCCGTACAAATGATGCTCTTAATTAGAATTATGAAAACTGAAGGCAATGGGAGGTTGAGACAGATCGAGCACCCTTCCCACTAACAGTAGGAGTTAAAAAGGCCCCTTCCCACCCTGTACTCATTCCTGTGACTTGGTTTGTGGGGACCACAGGACTATTTGTTGTCAAATGCAGAAGTTACCACCAGCACACACTCGCATATCCCTACTGAAGTCGTGCTGGGTTTTAAATGAACCTGCCCTGTATTTACTAACCCTCCTGTCATATTTCCCAGGTGAAAGGTTTAATTAATCCTTCACCCTAGAAGCAATCTGCACAAGAAATAGCTTTATTGGGAGTAAAAGTCAGAGCAGCAAACTGTTCATCCTGTGAGTAGCAATTTTCTTAACTCTGTTTTCCTGTTCTTCAAGGGAAACCTCGGTCCCCTCCCTCTGCCCCCGTGATGATGAATGCTAAGTCCACAGAATGATCCACCATGAACAAGAGTTGGAAAATGAGCTCCTATTGCCTCTTTTCCTCCCTTCATCTAAGATGCTCTGGGCACACGTACACTCCAGAGCACAGATTCGAGCAGGCCCTCCATAGCAAACCACACTGCTGGTCCCGCCCATTATATTTTCTCTTTCTGTTTATCAGGTTAACAGCTCCGGGCACACACAGCCAGGATGTGAGAGGCAGGTCGCCACACGTGCTCTCCCCCTACCCAGCCCCCCTCCCCACAGAAGCCGCACCCACTTCCATCCGCCTGCCTTCTTCCCCAGACCTTACCCTGCCCAAGAGGTTGTCCTGAAGCAGCGTCTCCTGGAGCACCGGGGCCACCTCCTCCAAGCTCAACATGTGGCAAAGGTCGGTGAGTTCTTCCTGCCCCAGGGACCCGGTGCCCGTGGTGTCAAAACTGTCGAACAGCTCCTTGAGTCGGGCCTCATGCTGGTCCTGTTCCACCTCATCCATCCCATAGCCCACGGCGCTCACCTGTGTGGGACAGAGACAAGGGGGGTCGTGGCAGCCCCCGGGGCTGGCCGACTGGGACCTTGGTGGAAGCCGGCAGGAGAGGCGATGCTGTACCCCGCCGCCCCTCCCCGCCTCCCCCCAGCGAGATTGCGGGGCTCTCCTGGAGCCAGCCCTGGCCAGTTGAGCTTCCATGGCCACTGCCACCAGGGCCCCAGCCACAGGTTCGGTCATGCGGGGTAGCGTGACCAGAAGGAGGGGGTCTCCTCTCCTGCCTGGTCCTTGGGCGAGCGGCCGGTCCCAAACTCAAGACCGAAAGCAGTTCTCTATCAGCTCGTCTGGCCCTGGACTTACAGTGAAAGTCCACCCCGGACACTCAGTCCTTTCCAACTAACCGGTAGTACCCACAGCTTCCACGTAAATCGGCGAGCTGTGGACCACCTGCCCAGATGTCGCACCCCACTCCTGGGATGGGGCTATCTAGTTCCCCTTCGTTGAGCCTAGATGCCCCCCACCATAGTCAGCCTGCAGGCAAGCAGCCAGAGAGGCGCCAGGCAAACCACCTCCCTGTTTACAGGAGGCACAATGCCTTTTACACAAGTTCCTCAAAAAGCAGTGCAATTAACTTCCTTGGAGCAATTACTTAAGGTGTGATGGGAAGAGTATTCCCTGAAGCTCACTTTAGCCCCCGGGAGTTTTAGGTAATGCCTAGTTGCCTAGAGAAAGGGGAAAACACTACTCCCAGCTTTCAGATGGGGAGGTTCAGAGGAGCCGCAGACCACACGAATCCTACAGTGTCAGGGAGCCTCCCCCATCCAGACCACCTCCTGTCTGCACACCTGGTTCATCTGTCTTCCATCCTTCCAACCCCATTTCTCCACCTTCTGTGGGATCAGTGGAAATGTGGACTCAGGATTAACTCAGAATCACTTCTGCTAAAAATATACATCATTAAATTCTCAGTCCCTCATATATTAACAGTCAAATCTTCGGGAGTGGGGTTGCTGGCACAATAATTCATTTTTAACGTGGTGGGGCTTCCAATGAAAGCCTGAAATGAGCCCATCAGAAGCTACCCTCACCCGGATGCAATGGAAGCCAAACACAACATCGCCCTCAAGACGGTGACCTCAGCCATCTGAAACCAGGCTCTCAGAACCAGCCCCAGGACCATAAAAAGCAGCACTTGCAAAAATATTCTTATCTTGCCATTACGTTTTTTACTACGCTAAAAAAGACATAACAGGACGTCTAGTCTAACAAAACTTTATTTAAAATTTTACGTGTACAGGACAGCCTTCTTCACTCTATGTGCACCGCTGCACAGCAGACTTCTGGCATGGTTTCATCTTGCACAGTGGAAACTATACCCTCTGCAGAGCCACGTCCCACCACCCCCTTCCCCAGCCCCTGGCAATCCTCACTCTAGTTTTAAAAGCAGCACCTTTAACTAATAAAAGCCCTGAGTAAGAGAACTCTCTAACTTAGAGGTGATGTTTGTTCATAGAGCAGATGGGAAACACGGGCAATGTACAAGTTCAGGTGTGGAATGTGGCCAGAACTGAAAATGAGAGAGGCTCCCAGGACCCATCAGTGCTGCTCTCTCTCCCCCACAGACAGCTGTCCAGAACAGCACGAGCTCACACAGAGCCGTGACCATCCCAAGAGTTTCAGCAGAACTGGATGGACTCAAGGTGGATTCAAATAGCTCAACCACTCCTCGGTTTTCACTGAGGTCACTCCTTAAAGCAAAGGAGCACCACTTATGTCCAGGCTGCTGCTCTGGGTGTGTGTGTTGGGGGTGAGGCGGTGAGATGGGGGTTCTTCTCCTAATTATCAGCTTTTCTATTACTAAGGTGCTGCTGGCTCTGGCTGTCTTCCCAGAGTTGGTCTGTTGGGTTAACTAATCACCATGCAAATGTTTTCACAATTAAGTTGAGAGTGCTATATAAACATGAGAGCGCCAGAAAAGAAACACCAAGGTGTTAATGCAAAGCCACCAAAGTTAGGGATTTAGACAAGGCCAATGCCTGGCTCCTGAGATTCACTTACAGTCAGCCAGCCCGTTTGCTGTCGGCTGAGAGCTGAGAACCACACCCCGCCCCCCCCCCCCCCCCCGCCCCTGGGTGCTCTGGAGTTTTCGGGGCTTTCATACCTCTTCAGTACCCCTACCCGGGCTACAATCTGACTAATGTCATAAAAGGCAGTCTATTCTGCTTTCACTTGATTTTGCTTATTTAAAAAAAAAAAAAAAACCTCAAAAGCGAAAGAATTCTAACATTTCCTCTTTTTTAAACTATTTTTAAGGCATGGGGATTGGTTCATTTAGACCAATGAAAGAGGGGCATAAAACTCCTAACACACTGAGAAATCCTATCTTACTTATCCACAGCTGTGAATCTGATAAGCTATCATGCCCTGTCTTCCGGAGGTCATTTGGACTTTTGCTAAAGCAAATCTCTTTCACTTTTTTTTTTTTTAAATCTCTTTATTTCATCTTCCTTCTTCCCAAGACACTGTGATTTGGAAAACATTCTTTTGACTGAAGCGGGAAAACAGTCCCAACTCTGAGGAACAAATGAGCATACGGAAACATCCAAACGGTGTTGCATATGGTGACAAGTTGTCAGATCTCGTTTGGCACAGAATGCCTTTTTACTGGTTGATATTATCCCCCAAATGTTCATGAGTAATTTCATGTGCAAGAATTTTTTCCCCCTGCTTGGCAGAAATTTCCTTCAGGACAAGGTCCACAACTCATTTCTTTTATATCCTCCCCCAAATGCATAGTACAGTCTGTTCCTCACACCAGAGACTCAGTAAACACCAAGGACTGACTTAGTGTAGGGAGATCCCTTGAGCGGAAACTTCCCCTGGATGAGAGTGACATAATGAGCACAGGAAGACTTTGAAATGCCTATTTCTTCCAAAAGCACACCTCTCCTTCCCCCATCCAACGCGTTCTTCAAAGGCATTTTCAGTCTTAGATGTACCTACGCAGAAGTAGAAGCCAGGACCTCCTCCCAAACTATAGCATCCAGAACCATCTGGAGTTGGATTAAGGAGTTAGTGATTAAGCCAATGGAGTCATAAACTTCAGCTGCATTTGGGTTTTTTGTTGTTGTTGTTGTTGTTTGGGGGGGGGGGCGGTTATAGGATGTGACTTTGGAGGAGAGTCGGTACTAAAACACTTTCCAAGTCCCCTTGTTTATAAAATGGGAATAATAATACCCATCTAGAAGGGCTATCCTGGGGGTTAAAGAGGGCAAGCAAGTGACAGGATAAGCCCAGAGAAAGTTGATACAAGAGGGGAATTGAGAAAGCAACCATGAAAATAGAAACAACTGACCAAGGAAGAATAAACTGAAGAAAGGTAACTTACAAGTCAACCAATGATGGATCTGCCTTCAAGGAGCAGAGCAGAAGCTGCAGAGTGCCTTCCAGACAGCGAGAACGCACAGGGCAGGGAGCAGGACTATAAACAATATTATACTACTAACGGGGCAACGGGTATGGCTCAGGGCTACCTCCATCTTTAAAGGCAGATTACTGATAAATTTAACATCAAACAAGAGCAGAAAGGCTGAAATACAGTTGGGACTTAAGATGAAACTTTTTTTTTTAACTTCTTGTTATCTACTAGAAGTCTGGCCTATGCTGAGTACTTTACATAAATGAGCTCATTTAATCCTTCTAATTCTTTAAAGTAGACCTCACATTCCCATTTAAGATGTAAACATTGGGGCTTGGTGAAATGAAGCAACTTGTCCAAGGAGAGAGTGCTAATACGGGGGTGGAACTGAGATCTGAATTCTGGTCTGACTCTAAATCAGACCCTCTCTCAGGGCTATGCGTGCACACAGAACACAGGAACAGGACGACTGAAAGGACATCACGTCAAATCCCTTATCTCCACCTTCATGTGTTAATCAGCTAGACTCTGAGTACCAGGAAAACCTGATGGCCACAAACTCCTCCCAGTCGGAGTGGGGGGAAGGGTGGGGATTCTCCCTGCCTACAGCTCTAATCCGTTTATTGAATAATTAGAGCCTATAAGGCACTAGAGATATACGGAATAAGCACTCTTTTTTTCCAAAGCAGCTTTGGAATTTAGGGCAAGGAGGAAATATATATATATAATTATATATATATAATTATATATATATATATATTTTTTTTTTAATAAAAATGATCGGAAGAGCCCCGTATTTTCCAACAGCAGGCCTGGTCCAGAAATTGATCATTGTTAAATTACTCCCTCAAAATATTCAAGTATGTCTAATCTGTGCCATCAGTGCTTTCCAGAGTTAAAGACTAATGGACACCCACCAGTGATAGAAATCTTCCTCAGAGATGAAGAACATTGGGTTTTGAGTGACAAACCCTCCTTCAAATCACAAAGAAAAATTCCAGTTTTATAAAGCCCCCCCCCCCCACCCTGGCCAAGCCGAGGCCTCTCTTCACCTGCTACCTTCCCCATCACACTGACAGAAGCCTTCACAGTTCCTCTGGAATAGAAGGGCCAGAGTGGGCAGTATTTGGGAGTTCTAACTAGGGACGGTTAAATAAGAGGCAGATGCACAGAGCCATTTATCAAAACATTTACCACCCAATAAGCACCCATAATGAGAACTATTTGGAGCGTTTTCCCTCCAAATAACTCAAAACAAGGCTGCCAAAATGCGTAGACCAGGACGGGGATGTCCATCACAGTCTGTGCTACTGTGTGCTACTCAGCAACCCCGGCTGATCAGCGAAATCAGCGCCACCTGGAACTGGGAAACACACAGGTGAGGAGCCGCTGGAATAATGAAGTCCCCAACATAAGGCCACCATGAAGTGGCTATGCGAACTTCTGAACTTTCCGGCATGCAGGGTACAGAAAGGAGCTTGTAAGAATGACATCCCAGCCAAAGGGGACGTCTGTTCTGGGCCAGAGGGAGTGAAAAAGGGACAAAGTCTGGCAAGGGAAAACCAAATAATAAATGAGCACAATGCCAGAGCCCCTAGTCCAGGCCTTTTATTTCCCTCCAGATGGTCCAGCAGCTGAACAGCTATGTGGAATGTCTGGATGCCCCTCTTGGCTCAGCCGCTTTCCTTGGGTATCACAATAGATACTTTTAGGTTTGTGTTCAGACATAGCTGCTGGGGATCCACAGACCAGGCAGTGACCACCAAGTGACTAATTTAGTTACTTTATAACTAAAGTGGTCAACATGGAAAAACTCTTTTCATTCACTTTTCATTCACGCCATTAGCTTTCACCATTTGGCAAGTCGGAGCCTCATAATGCCAATGATCAAATTAAAATGTTTCTTTTTCTTCTCTCTCTTTTTTTTTCTTTTTGCAACCACTCTAATTACAAAGATTTCCATTCTTAACATTTGGATTCATTTCAGTATAAAACGAAATAGTGACAAGAATAAATTCAAGTTGAGCGAAAGCTTAATAGAAAAAGCGACTATTTACATATCTATATAGGATATTTCTGCCAGAAACCACAGCTGCTCATCACAACGACTCCTGTCAGGTAGCCTCCTCTCGGCTCTGACAGTACCTCATTCCTAGCTGGATACCACAGGTACCCGAGTATCACCAGGAATAAAGTCACGGGATAAAGATACAACAGTATCTTTAAACATAAAAGTTTAAATGCCACTACACAGAAACAAAAATGACATCACACTTATTTGAAAGACAATAACTACCTTGGTTAACTACACTATTAAAAAATTTAACCAAGGACGTTCTCCTAGCATTTATTCTAAAACGTTAAAAAAAAGTTTTAGTATGTGACTATCCTGAACCATGTGCCAAACCCAAGCTTTTGTTAAACCTAACAGTGAGGTGGATTACCAATCAAGTAGTTAACTCAGGGTAGCTGGAGGAAAAAAATCATTAGCCTCGCACATTGTGGAGTCAATAACCTGTAATCAGCTACTAAGTAAAATTATAGAAGCAGAAAACAGAGCTCCATGTTTGTTACTTTCTTAAAAGAGACTGCTCATAACCACTTGCACTCCTTGAGCCATATTTACTGGAATTAATTCAGAATGCCTGCAGCTAGGGGCACAGTCCCCCCCCCCCCCCCGAGAATTTCTTTTCCCACCTATAAACAATGTTTTCTCAACTTTGTATCTTATGTGAATGGTAGGACATAAATACTTTGTAACTGTTCCATTCCAAAGCTTCAATAAATGATTAACTGCTGATATACATTGCAACAAAGAAGTGTCCTAATTTAAAAAAAAAGTTGCTCACTTGCATATTCCCATAATCTTTTTAAAATTCTATTTTATTTATAAATAAGAGAAAAACATCTTTTTGCAAGCCTTGGTTTCTCCACAAGTTCCTGCCCAACAGATGTAAGCTCAATAGCCAGAATTCAAACCACATAATTTATTGGCTTACAGATGAATTGGCATCTATAAAAATAAACCTCCTGAAAAGGCTTTAGGCTGCTTGAATCCAGCTAACTTGCCAACCCTTTATCAACGTGAGACTGATAAAATGTATTTTCATTATCAACACAAAATGGAAGCATCAAGACTGGTGAAATGTTAGTTTAGAAAGTCATTTGCAGTGACATTTAAAACAATTTATTTTAACATTTGACTTATGATAAGAATATTGCCCATTAAATTAAGGTTGGCTGTTCAGAATTCACTGGGGCCCTCTTCTCCCACTCTGTGACAGTCAACATCGTTTGATACGAAGGGTCATCGCATATCTAAAGTGAAAAAAGATGAAGAAAGAAACCAGGCCATTCTGCGCAAGTGCCTATTAAAATGACTGATCCTTGACATTTTTAAATGTGAAGACTGTGCCTCTGATGGCGTTCTTTCCACTGCCCCTGTAAAGCCTTCTCCTGCCTTGGCTATATCTTTATTGATGCCCGACCCATTTGGAACATCTATAAGTCCTTCCCTTTATCTCTACTGCAGTTCAGAATGGTTTCCCCTGCAGAATCACCAGGGAACAGGTGAAAATAAATCTGTAAACGAACTCCCCAGGAGTTCACTTCACCTCCCCAAGAACACTGACAACAGCTGAAGAGACAACAAACTGCTTCTCTGCCAGCCTGTAACGTTACTTTTACACACAGTCTGGAAATCACAACCCCCCTCCCCACCCCAACTCCAGAGCCAGTTATCTGCCAATATTTCAGGTCATCCACTAATATGCTAGCCACTAGAGAAGATTCAAGACAAAATTAAGCTGACACAGGAAAAATATATTTCCTTGTAGAATGGCAAGCCTCAGGAAACAAGCAGACATAAATTTCTGTCAAGCTATTAAAGGGAGCCCCACTGAGAAATCCTCCATGGCCTCAGGAGCTCGGCTCATATGCCGGTATGGACTTTACCAGGATTTTAATCCTAAAAAGATACTATGGCAGTCACAAAAGACAACTAGGCTATCTGATTTGATTTCATAAATTAAGAGTTAAGTTGTATGGCAAGTCCACCTCAGGAATTCCGCTGCCCCTGTTGAGTAAAGAAGGCCCGGTTCTCATAACAGCTAAGTTGTCGAAACAAGGTACAGGGTAGAGCAATCTTTACACCCCCAATTTTCTGTGCTCCTTGACCCCGGTTTGTCAGGGCTGGGACTAGGAAAACGCCTCTTTCTGTGTCTCTCAACTTCACAGAAAGAGCCTTCTGCAGTCAAGTGTTTCCATCAGCTTTGTCCTTTTGTCAGGGACCGGTGTGGTAGTCGCAGAAGCCCAGCATTGGGAATCCTGGAAGCTTCTCCCGCAGCACGCCACATTTCCACTCCACTGGTCTGGCGATCAAGGCTTTCAGGCAACAACCGCGTGTCATTTGGTCCTTTTCTCCTTAGTTTTTGCTCACTGCACTGGGAAAGTCTTGCTATATGAGTTCCCCCCGCCTCCGCCTTCTGAGATGCCCCCCTTTAAGGGCCCCAAACAGCTCTCCGCTGCTCAGACAGCCCAGGCTTATCATCTCGGGCTTCCCCAGACAGGTTTCTCTTCCGCGGCTCCATCACGAGGCTGCCTTGGTGGCACAAGGCAACAGCACCACCACCCTTTCTGCTCCCTCCCGGGGTCAAGTCCGCTCCTGGGTCTACACACAGAAGCGGCTTTCAGCCGCCGCTGGCGGGCCGGGACCGCGGGGGCGGCGGAGCAGCCCAGACCCAGCAGCGCAGCTGGGCGGAGAGGCGGAGGTGCGGCCGGGGGGGGGGGGGGTGGGGGGCGCGAGCGCGCCGCCCGAATCCCCGGGCAACCTGTGATGCCGATGCGTCTCCGACCTGTCTGCCCGTTGCACCCCCAGAAACCTCAAACACCCCATTGTGTCCCCAGGCGGCACGCCGCCTCGGCCCCCGCCGTCCTCGCCTACCTTCTGGCGGCCTCTCCGTTGCGCCCGCACCGCCGGCCGCCCGCCTCCAGTGCTCTGCAAAGCGAAGGAGGACGCTTTGTTAGGGCTCAAGAAGCGGGACAATACTTCGCAGCCGGCGCCGTGGTTCCCGGCTAGCGTCCTTCAAAAGGACGCGACTGGGGACCGGCGCGAGCGTCATTTCCATATGTAAGGAGCCAGCGCGTACAAAAGCGCGGCTCTCGGGGGCTGCGGCGCGCATCCTCCCCGCCCGCGGGCCCGCCCCCCGGCAGCGCAGCCCGCGCCTCCAGGACCGGCCCCTCCTCCAGCCCGTGAAGCCGCCCCCTCCCCGCCTTGTCCCCCGGGGGCGCCCCGCGCGCAGGGACAGCTCCCGCTCGGGCCCCGAAGGGGAAGCCCCAGCCCGTCCCGGTGCGGGGTCCGCCCTGGGCGCGCAGGGCCCTGCCGACGGCGCGGGGGCGGCGTGAGGCCTCCGCGCACCCCCAGGCCGCGGGGCCGGGGACCCCGGGAGCGGGATCCTCGCTTACCGCGTTCCGGGGCTCAAGCGCCCGGCGCCGCCGCGGGGACCATGGTCGCGGGCGCACTCAGGGCTTGGAGGCGGCGGCAGCGGGACAGCCGCGCCCAGCGCGCTCGGCTCCCCGCTCGGCCGCGGCCACCCGGAGCTTTGGACGCCGGGGAGGAAGGGCCAGGCCCGCGCGGGGAGGAGGAGCCAGGGCGACGCCGGGCCGGGCGCGGCTCCTCCTCCGCGGCCCGCGGCGCTGGGGGCGGCCCCGGGAGGAGCGCCGAGCGGTGTCCCGGCCCCTACGGGGTCCTTCCCCCCAGGCCCCACCTCGACGCTGACTGCGCCCCGGCTCCCGGGGACTGCTCAGGTCGCGGGAACACAGCCCCGGTCCCGGCTTGGCTGCTGCGTGACGCTGGGGTGGTCGCTTTGGAGATTTGAACTTGGAAAAGCCAGGGTTCGCGGGGTGCAGGTGGAAGAGGTCGCCGCCGAGCAGGGGCTAGCGCGTCCACCCCGCGACCCCCCTGCCTTCTAGCCTCTCCTTCCAAACCCACCCGCTCTCACTCGACTGCCCCTAGGACTCCCAGCCAGCCAGGTCTCCGTGTGGAGGAAAGGCCTCCTCCTCCAGCCGCGGGACCTTAAGGTAGAGACTCAGGTGCCTCTCTTGCCCCCGGCCGGTCCTGGATTTCTTGGCTCTTGAGCGCTCTTTGACCGTCCTTGAAAGAGGGCTCCAGAAGACAGAAGAGCTCTAGACTTGACTGAACTCTGGAAAGAGGGTGATCCCCTACCAGGTCTAGACTGGGCTCCGCACCTGCCCACCATGTCTTCAGAGGCTCCCGCCTCCTATCTAGCCTTCCGCGGGTACATCCATCCCTTGGTCACTAGCCACACCGGACGAAAAATCCTTGGAACTGGTAGTTCTCCAGCCAACGGTTGTTCAGTATTTACCGCTTCCTACCCCTACTCCACAGCTCCCCCAGAGTCTCTCCTTTTTCACTCCTCCCCCCACCCCCATCTCTACACTTCTGATCTGGATACAAATAGGATCCCAAGTCCAGGCCTTCAGGCAGCAGCTGTGGGCAGGTGACATCCACTTTGCTCTCTTTGAACGGCAGGGCTAAATGCATTGACTTTGAAGAAGAAGCCGCCTGATTTCTTTTAACCCACAAGTCTGGTTATTTCTGCAAGAAACTGGAGACTATTCCCTTGCTACTGAGAGAACAAGGGATAGATGGGAAGGAAACCAGCATTTATTGAGAATCTAGTGTGTTGGAAACTTAGCAGAAATGATCTTACTTAATCCTGGCACCATCTTTAGAAGACAGACATTATACCCATTTTTCAGGTGAGGAAACTGGGCCTCAGTAGCTAGGGAGCTTGTTCAAGGTCACACAGCTAGTACTTAGCTGAGATTCAAAAGCAGATTACATATGTGACAAAACTGCCCCAAATTAAATACACAAATGAGTTCATACAAAAGAGGTGACATCGAATAAGGCCCTAGGACTGTATGAATGTCAGTTTCCTGGTTGTGTTATTGTACTACAGTTATTCAAAATATTACCATCAGATAAAAGGTCTGTAAGGGGTCTCTCTATACTATTTCTTAAAACTTAATGTGAATCTACACTTGTCCCCAAATTTAAAAGTTTATTTTTTAAAGCATATCAGTCTTATTTTAGAATCAAGTTCTCTTTCAACACATACTCACTCCTCCCCCCACCCCCCGCTTTTAATACTCTTATCACACACACAGTTACATACTTTATGCGCGGTTCATCCAGTAGTAATTAGACAACACACAGACACACTGTTAAGTGGATAGCTAACTTGTGACCAGAATACTTATGTAGGTGTCATCTTATAAATAGAGAAGATTGTTCACTGGGGAGGGAAACAGCCAATAGTCTTGAAGGTAAGAATGAAGAGATGTTTCCTTTTTTCACCTAATCTTGGCCATAGGAGCCTCATCCTACGTTCTCTGAGCATCCCTTTTTACCTGCAAGAATCCTTAAGGTTGGGATTGCTCATTAATTCAAAATGGTGATTCTTGGGAGTCAGGGGATTCTGGAGGTGGTATTCACTCCCTATGGAGAAAGATCAGAATTGGTGGGGGTTGTGTGGTCTGAGAAACAGAAGATACTCTTTCTTGAGGGGGGAGAGTGGGGTGGAGTTAAAGCTGGGGCTAGAAACCTGGGATGACATCCAACCTCCAGCCTTGTGGCAGAGGAGGGAGAGCCCGGAGCATGGCTACTTTGCGGTGTAGTTTTGCAAGGACAGTCTTACCAAGGCAGATAATTTAATACCATGTGCCTGCAATTTGGGTTGCACGGGGTGGGGGTGGGGGCTAATCTTAGTGCAGTCTAGAGTCACTGGAAAAAAGCAGGGACTTACCTTAGAACCTATTACTTGCGCTTTTCTCTGTTAAAAATGAAGATAGCAGAAATAGTAGCCAGGTTCCAAATCTGGATGATACGCAATAGAAGGAAAAAAGAAAAGAGCCAGAAACATTTACCCAGCCTTCACAGACCACATTTCACTTTTATCCATTGCAGTTTATCTGTCTCTGATAT
The DNA here is from genome assembly GCF_922984935.1 of Meles meles. NCBI lineage: Eukaryota > Metazoa > Chordata > Mammalia > Carnivora > Mustelidae > Meles > Meles meles. Next base: position 103,194,674 of record NC_060071.1, read on the forward strand.
TAACTCCTACCTTACAAAGAGCCTTGTTCAGGGACTCAGGATCCTTAAAGTATTAAGGTGGGTGACGTTTTTAAGTGGCTTTTGGCAACACTTTTCAGTATTGGATTGGCTTTCTCAGGTGGCTAAATGCTCTAAAAAGTTAACTAAAGAATAATCGAGAGAATAATCTTTCTTCTTGAAGTAACTTTGTAATGATTAAAGTCAGGACAACAAAAGTGAATTTTTTTTTTTTTAAAGAGAGAAAATTCAGGCTTTGTAAATTTCCTGGGATCTACAGAGTTATCTTTCTTTGCTGGGCAAGGAAAACCCATAGTTCTAACCAGGCTCAGTCTACCCTCCCCCAGAGTCGCACTCAAATACAAGTTATTTCTTTCACAGTACAGTTAAAAACAAAGCGAAACAGGTGGCGCCTGGGTGGCTTGCTGGAGCATCTGCCTTCAGCCCAGGTCACGATCCCAGGGTTCTGGGATGGAGCCCCATATCAGTCTCCCTGCTCTGCAAGGAGCTGCTTCTCCCTCTCCCTCTGCAGCTCCCCCTGTGTTTTCAGTCTCTCTCTCTCTCTCCTCTCTGACAAATAAATAAATAACATCTTTAAAAAACAGAAACAAAAACCAAAACAAAACAAAAATGCTTCTGTCCCTCCATGGTAACTCCCAGCCCCTTCTACACTTCTTCAATAAATGCCTTTCTTATTTCTCTGACCATGTGAACTGATCAGAAACAATCTTCAGGGTGCCTGGGTGGCTCAGCGGGGTTAAGCCTCTGCCTTAGGTTCAGGTCATGATCTCGAGGTCCTCAGATAGAGCCCGCATCCGGCTCTCCGCTCAGCGGGAGGACTGCTTCCCCTTCTCTCTCTGCCTGCCTCTCTGCCTACTTGTGATCTCTCTCTGTGTCAAATAAATAAATAAAATCTTAAAACAAACAAACAAACTTCAGGTAAGTTACAGAGCTGCATCAAGGAGGACTAAATGGTTAAAGCACATCATCATTTCTAGTCCAAGCCAGGGACTGTCTGGGTGGAAGGGGCACCATACTCTCCCCCGAAGAACCTAAGGAAATGGGTGGTGAAAGGAGGCAGGGGGAAATTTGGGTTCCACCCATATGCACAAGTCAAAGCCCAGGAGAAAATTTCAGTGACCAAATAATGGTGGTAAGAATGGAGGAAAATGCTGGGAAGAAAGGAGATAAATACCGGAAAGGGACAGGAAATAGAAGGCAAACTGATTTACACTTTTGTCCCTGAAGAACCCTCATTAAGAATTAGGATTCCCCATTTTCCCTCATGAAATATATGAAAGAAGAGGACACAGGGATTTAACACAATTTAATTCATTATTACTACTTTTAAAGTAAGCATTGAATTACCTACCTTGTGCCTACAACTGTCCTGGAAATCATGAGATATTCAAAAGAAACATCAACCTTGGCTCTTGCCCTTGACTGTGTTATTCTCCCTCGGGGAAGCAAAAAACATGCAGAGGAGAGAGTAAGGGAATAACGTTAGGTAGCACTGGATTGTTCTTCTTCTTTTTTAAAAAATTTTATTTATTTGAGAAAGAGAAAGTACAAGCAGGGAGAGGGGCAGAGGGAGAGGCAGACTCCCTACTGAGCAGGGAGCCTGACCAAGACCTCAATCCCAGGACCTTGGGATCATGACCTGAGCCAGACAATGACCTGAGGCAGATGTTTAACAAACTGAGCCACCGAGATGCTCTTAGGTAGCACTGGATTCTAATTAGTTCCTCCAGTTGGGGGACACACACATATAGCATGACAGGGAAGAGAGGAATGAGTCCCCTAAAACATGACTTCCATTAGATGATTCAGCCCAGCATCTGTCATGTCACGTCCTAGATCTCCCTCCTGATAGGCAAGGCCCTAGTTGATCCCTGCAGATGGATGTTTGCTCAGTGTCCCCCGACAACACACCCTCCTTCCACTCTGCTCTTATGTGCCTCTGAATCTTCCCTGTGCTGCTCCTTCTGCCCCGATCATCAGTCCTAAGTCATATTGTAATACCCTGTCTCTGTCTACTGTTCTTTATTTGACCCAGCAGTTAACACACAGCAGGAAGTGGTTATTGAACATGTGCCTTCTGGAGCTCATGAACTGAGCATTTAGGTGCTTTCCAAATATTTGGCACTCACATGGGGAAGAGATGTTGCGTGCGTGTGCATGGCAGGGGAGGAGGGCTGCTCTTTACTTTGGGTAGCATCTATTTTCATGTCTCTGCAATCTGGAAATGTTCTCCTGTTCTAGAAATTAAAGACTGACACTCGAGCTTCACTCAAAGGAGAAGAAAACGAAATTCTAGTTTAAGGAACATTGCCATTCCTTCCCCCCGCACTCTCTTCAACACGTAGCCAGCATGACATGAAATTTTTACCTCTTTTTATAAAAAGACCTTTGCATGGAAAAATGATAGAACATTTTTTCCCAAGCAAGACTACTGCAAGTTTTCTAGAATTTGAGGAGCATCCAGATGAAATGGGAATCCAGAAACTATATTTTTTAATAGTTCAATAAATAAATAAATTTATAAAACCATTCTGTCCCATAGAAATGTAATATAAGACACATGTATAATTCCATAATTTCTAGTAGCCACAATTTAAATAGTAAATTAGTAAAATTTTTATATTCTATTTAACCCAGGATATCTCAAATTGTTAGCACTTTCACACATAACCGATATAAAAATTTTTTAATGATATACCTGACATTTGCATTTATACTGAGACTTAGCAATCTGGTGATTTGGGGCACTGGCCACACATTTCAGTTTAGACCAGCCATATGTGGCCAGTGGTTACTGTAACTCACAGTGCAATGTTAGGACAAGAAGAGGATTCCAATTTCATCTCACCTCATTCCTTGTTGTTACTAGGAACTTGGGCTTGGGACGGTTGGGTGCCTTGCTCCACATAATCTCACAGTGACCACATCAGATGCCCAGGCAAGTTCAGCCCCCCTCCCACTCCTTTCCGTGGTGAGTTTGCCTGTCAACATTTGCCTCAAAAGAAAGCCTGGTGTTTAGAGACTTTTTTTTTTTTTTTTAATCACTACCCTCTAAAACCTTTGGACTCCCCAAAAGTATCTTAAAAATAAAATTTCAGAAGAAAATAGCCCAATATATATTATTTTAATACTTAGAAATGACAGCCCTGTAGGCCATTTGCTAATGGGTGCACCACAACCTACCTGATTTCTGCTCAGCCCTATCTGAGTCTGCAAGGCACCCGGCAGAGAGAGAGAGCTAGAGGCTCAGAAGGCACTACTGAGCATGGCCTGTCCCCCAGGGATATGGGAAGTGGTCCTTCTCCATCATGTACCCTTCATCTCCCCCACATTGGCTCCTGCCAGCCTCCCGAGGACCAGGATGTTGTTTTCCATGATTAATCTCAAAGACCTTCAAATAACTGAGTGACCCTTTGTCTTCAATCTGCACATTTCGCAAGGCTTTATATTCTGAACCAAGCCAGAGCTGCTTGTGGGGAAAATGACCATTTTAAACACAGAAAATGAGACCCATGGAAAGAGAGCATTGCTTCCAATAATGAGGACATCTGGGAGTAAGCCGAATAATGAGGGCATCTTTGCACCTGGGCTGATGAGAAAGCAATTAGACACATCATTGCAAAAAACAACATAAATCTTTGATTTGTATTTTGTTTTCAATTGGGAGAAAATGGGTACAGTTCTCTAGGGATAGAAATTAGAGCTCTTTACACAAAATGGTGAGGTCAAAGAGATGATAAATTGTATGGTAGCAAGCTCTGTGAGTCACATTTCAATCTACCAAAATTGCCATCTTAGAGGCTGGGGTTTGGGGGCTACTGTTGAAATGCCCAGATATTATGTTCAGACTTTAATAAAAAATGTATTTTGTCTGATTCTTGATTATTGATAGTCTATATGATGGTGACATCATTCAGCCTTATCTCTGGGTCCTCTGAAGTATAAATAAGATAGAAACAAGATCAGCAGACAGAAAAATCAGGGTCTATTTATGTGTCTAGTCACAAGTCAAAATCAAGAACAGGATGAACTGTGTGTGTGTGTATGTGTGTGTACGACAGATGAAATAGGTAGGTAGGCTGGATAGCTTCTGTTTGTCCTTCTGGATGCCCTTCTCTGCCTTTCTCCACCTGCCCTATATCCTTGGGGGCCAGTTTAGATGTGCTACGTGATGGGGCTGTTTTGCACCTGACTTCCCATTAGGTTCAGCTGATGGGATCACTGGTAAAAGACAGGAGGAATGAAGGAGCATGAGATCGGGGTATTTGGCCAGCTTGTCCCGTTTGGGGTCCCTTAGGCTGGCTGGCCGCATCCCTTAAAATCACAACTTCTATCCCACAGCCCTCTCCATGCAACTTCATCACCAGTTCTCGACTTTCCAGTGGAGCCTAGGGTTGGTAATGGCACCCCCTGTTACCAGTTTCCAGGCAGGCACTCTCCTTGTTTCTCTGCACCCAGCCCACCCCTTTATAACCAGTCCTTTGATTAACTATTCTCCAAATATCTAATTTGAGTGTATCCACGATTTCCTTCTAAATTTTGATTGATAAAGTAGGTATGCATACATTTCTTGCCCCAGAAACATGGCCCTTCTCTATGTCAGCATGAAATGCCTTGAATTTTCGCCCTGCACAGAATTTTAAGCCATTTCCCCAGAAGCAGACCCCGAGATAAGGATTTGGGTACAAGAATGTTGTTAAAGAAATGTCCATTAGCTCTGTAAGGGAGTTCAGGGGAGGAGAAGGATGGGGAGGGAGGAACAAGACAGGGAAAGTAGAAGAGAAGGAACCAGCCCAGGGCACACTTTCAGGCAAAGTCCCAATCTCAGCTAAATCTTGAATGGAGCTCTGGAATCAGGGGAGCTAGGCTTTCAATCTCCTGGAAGGAGAAAGAGTCAGGGACCCAAGAGTGTCCAGGCAGAGCACCATCAATTTATATATTTCATGTATATTCCCTGTAATTTGAAATTAGCTAGGGAGAGAAAGAAAGAAAATAAGTAAGTAAGTTAGGGAGGGGAGGCATACTGATTATTAATTGGCCTAATAATGGAGTTATTGGTAGAGAGGAATAAGAACTACCTCCAGATACTAAAAAAAAACTTACAGCAGATGCTAATGAAAGCAGATGCTTTGAAAAACACTACATGTAATCAACTAGGATTTACTTTCAATGGACTCAGTAAATACACTTTGATATTCGTAAAAATCAAGTCAGGGCTCAGTCTTCTTAAAAAGCAGAGGCATCTTAAAAAAAAAAAAAAAAAGCAGAGGCATCTTTGTGGGAATCTTAATTACCAGCTGCAGGTAGTAAGTCTGTGGTGTGTGCATGTGCTTGGGGGGGTGTATCAACACTTGCCATCTCCCTCTGAAGCTTCTAACGCTTGGAAATTTGTCATAGAAGCTTTTCTCATCTGCAGTTCAAACACTTTTTTCAGCAGGAATTTAGCTGAAGTTGAAATCACCATCTGGCATCTCATATTGAACCAGGTCTTTTGTGTGCCAAGAACTTCTTCTTTTGGCAATGATGTTGACTGTGATCTTTCGAAAATGTTTCTTGGGTTGGCAGTCTTGACTGAGCAGAGCAAGCAGCCTGTCTTGGAATTTAGGAAGAGATATGCTGAGCAAATTGTTGCCCTGGGGAGGAAAGTACAAGGTGAAAAGTTGAACCTTAGGTTTTGAAACCCCAGAAGCCCTATCTTTTATTAGTGAGCTAAAACCAGCAAGGGGAAGAAAAATCTCAGCAATATGATTATTAGTAGCAAAATATTGCAAAAGACCTACAAAATGAGTATTCAGTTCAGACCAATAAACGCTATTTAAGCACTTTCTGGGTGTGAAGTAATATCTTCACTGCCGTAGGGACATAAGGACGACTAAGAAGGGGGTCTTCCCTCCCAAGTAACCCACTATCCCGGGCTGGAGGCGCAGAGGTGCAAACAAGGCAGACTATACCGAGGAGCAGAGCTGACACTGTCTGACTCCTCCCAAATGCCTGGGGATCCCTTTTTACCATTCCTATTCCCCTCCTTTCAGTTCAGACATACTTTTGCTTCCAATGGCTTGCACTTATAACACCTTGAGTGGCTGTCCTGGAGTACTGCAAACATATTCAGGGAGCAGAAAGTGCCTGAGAGCTGAGTTCCTTGCTAGTAACTGCTTGGTTTGGGGGCAGGAAGGCCCAGCCCCCTTGCCATAGAGCAGGACATAAATTAATGTCTGGGCTTTCTCTACTGAATGAGGCTCAGCCACTAACTCTGGGACTTTGTCTAAAGCCACCCTTGCTCATTCCCTTTCTCTTGCCTGTCTCCTTTTCTCCTGCACTCGCCAATCTCTTCTGAGAGTATTTCCTTAAGGAAACGCTTCCCTGGGGCACCTGGGTGGCTCAGTTGGTTAAGCACCTGCCTTGGGCTCAAGTCATGATCCCAGGGTCCTGGGTTGGAGCCCTGAATCAGGCTCCCTGTTCACTGGGGAGCCGCATCTCCCTCTGCCTGCTGCTCCCCCTGCTTGTGCTCTCTGTCAAATAAATAAAATCTTAGAAAAGAAGGAAGGAAGGGGGAAGGAAGGAAGAAAGAAAAGAAAAGACTTCCTTACAAATCCTCTCCTCAGGGTCTGCATCCAGGAACCTGACCTAAGATAGGGGTACAATAAGATTCGAAACAAAAGGATATGAGAGCAGAGAATGACTGACTAACTCTGCCTGGATACCAAGGAGGGTATTTGAACCAGGCCTTGAAGGGTAATTTGGATTTTGCCAGGTAGATAGAACTGAGGAGTATCACATAAGTCTGAGGAGGATACATATATGTGCAGGTAATGATGGGAAGTGATAGGAAATGCGACTGCTAAGGCAGGCTGGGAGTAATTGAAGATGAGTCTTGAAAGTTGGTGTTTTTTTTTAAGATTTTTTTTCAAGATTTTATTTATTTACTTGACAGAGAGAGCACAAGCAAGCGAAGTGGAAGGCAGAGGGAGAAGCAGGTTCCCAGCCCAGGGAGCCCAATGCAGGGCTCAATCCCAGGACTCTGGGATCACAACCTGAGCCGAAGGCAGATGCTTAACTGACTGAGCCACCCAGATGCCCCAAGTCTTGAATGTTATTAAAAAGTTTGGACTTTTTAAAAATTGGCAATAGTGAACCATTGTAGGTTTCTGAGCAGGGAAGAAACGTGATGTATCTCTTTGTTAGAAAATAACTGAATGGAAATATAAAAGATAGGTTTGGGGAATAAGACATACACAGTGGAAGCTCGTTGTTGGGGGTGGGGGGTTGCTGCAATATTTTGGGTGAGGCTGATGAGGAACTGACTTAGGGCGTGGAGTGAAAAGGAAAGGGTGGATCTAGATACAGGTTGAATGAAAGGACTCATCAACGAACTGGATGTAAGTGGGAAAACAAGAGCCATCAAAAGTGCTAAATGTTGGTTTGGATCACAGAGTGAATGATGGTGCCATCAACCAAGGGACAGAACCTAGGAGAGAAAGACAGATGGCGGAGGGAAATTAGTGAGTTCATTGATATATTGAAATTATGAGACATCTGAAAAAAATCCCTAATAACTCAAAGAAATTTGAATGAAATCTGAAAATCATCTGAGAATAAAGAACAAAGAAAAAAATGGAATATTGGGGAAAACTGGGATATTCAGGGACTCATGAGCTCTAGTTCAAGGTTAGATCATAGACACGCTTTTTAAAATTAGCTCTCTGGATAAGAATCAGAACAACAAAGTCAACAGTAGAAACTTGGATACCCTTTACGAATAAGAACAGTTAAAATTCACTTGTGACAACAGGGCAATGATTCAGTTTCATCAGGATTTTGCTTTGTTGATTGAAACTAGAGTGGGGGTCTATGTGGTCTAAAATTAGGTCTAATGTATTAAATCTGTATGACTGGAACATTCTACGGAAGCAGCCCCCAATGATGCTGGTGCTAAAATAAAGAAGAAACACGGTGTTTTTAGTGGTCCCAACCTATTATTTGTCTCCTGAAACGTGCTGCTGGTGGAGGGACTGCTAGAGTAATATTTCCATCTACTGACGGTGGCCATTTCTTTAATTATTGCTGTTCATTTGTTTATGGCCTCACATTGATTTAAAAAAAAAATCAATATGTCCATGCATGGTATTGACATTTCAAGCTGTGCACAGTTAGAAGAAAAAGCATAAGTCCAAATTCCTAAAAAATGTTTCCGTTTGAGGGAAAAATCTACTTTAAATAAGACACAATGTTTCAAAAGCCAAATGAATTATAGACCCGCAGAGAGGCCTCCCTACCCTGTAACAATGTTACATTTAAACTCTTCTCTTTGAGAACCCTTGATACTTAGAGAAACTAACACTTCCTTCTACCTTAGGTAAGATGTAGATTTTAGACACCAAATTATCCATAGAAATAAACAGGAAAAGGGAGCATAACAAATAACATGGAGGACATGGGGAGATGGAGAGGAGAAGGGAGTTGAGGGAAATTGGAAGGGGAGATGAACCATGAGAGACTATGGACTCTGAAAAACAACCCGAGGGTCTTGAAGGGGTGGGGGGGGGGGTGGTAGGTTGGGGGAACCAGGTGGTGGGTAATAGGGAGAGCACGTGTTGCATGGAGCACTGGGTGTGGTGCAAAAACAATGAATACTGTTACGCTGAAAAGAAATTTTTTAAAAAGTGGAAAAAAAGAGAAATAAACAGAATCAGAACAACTTTTCTACCTTTTCCAAAGGGAGAAAATCTAAGGAACAAGAGAAAGACATTAACTGTGTTTATTCATTTGTTCCCTCTTCCTCCCTCCTTCTCTTTTTTCCTTCCCCCCACGGTCCCTCCCGTCCTCCCTCCCCCACTTCCAGGAACACATGAGGACCTACTGAGTGCCAGGAAGTATACTGGGAGATAGAGACTCCATACTGAGCAAGGGAAACATATATGCTCTCCACCCTCAGAGAATTTAAGTGTATCATACTTAATTTCAAATTTTACATGTAAATAAAAGACAATGTCACTTGTCCTTCACTCCTGTTCTCTGACACCTTCATATTGTGTAATAAAGCATATTGGGTTCACCCATTTTGGGGGCAAATGTGCCACACATAACCCAAGTAGGCTACCTTCATTTGAAATTCAACTCTATCAGTTAATAGTTGTATACATTTGGTCAAATGACTTAACCTTTTTACCCTACAACTCTTTATGTATCAAGCATAGATAATAGCATATGCCTCATGGGACAGTTGTATTACAAGAATCAATTCATTTAGAATTTAGAACGGGTTCTGGTACACAGTGGGCAATCAAATGATGTTACCCATTATTCTTTTTAGCATGCACAGGAATAAACAAATGGAACAGGCCACATCTTTCAAAGAGCTTATCGTCTTGCAGTTGGCGACAGGTACACAGATAAAAGCAATGAAGTGTGCGGGTGAATGATGAAGAAAGAACATTTAAGCTATAGTCCAGGGTGGCCACAAAGAAGGGAGTGGTGAATTCTTTTGGTCAACTCTTTTGAGATGGATGTAATATCAATCCAAAGTAGTTTCTTATTTCCCTGTCCCTTAGGTAAATGATCCTTCCCTGTTAGATGCCTGTTTTGCTTGCTTTATTTGCCCATAGTTATTTAACTGTGAATAATTATTATGTAAGCACTAATGTTGGCTTTTCATAAAGGAATTGTCCTTCTTTACTTACACCCTGAATAAAGGAGCTTACCATAATTGGTAAAACTGGGTTACGTTTTCCTGATTTCTTACATTCAGTGGCATATTCCTTATAGGAATCAGAGTTGTTTGTGCAAAGGGAAACTAGGCCTTTTCTTATCCCAGAAAGTCGTCTTTCCTTTTGCTCATGATGGGCTGAGTCATGGTCATGTGATTTAATTCTGACTGATAGGACCCACCGTAAGCTGGGGTTTCTGGGAAAGATTTTCGCAATGCTATGAGACTAGTGGAAGGAAACACTTCCATTCTTCACCGGTTGTTACTTGTCTGCGTGTGGTGGCTGGCACTGCTGCAGCCATTTTGTGACCATGAAGAGATATATTGCTGATTTCCTAAGGATGGGAAAGTAGAAAGATGGCAATAAAGTGGGTCCCTAAAAACATCTTTGAGCTACTGGATTTATCAATTTGAGCCTTGACCTACCTCCAAACTTCTTGTTGTGTAAGAAAATAACCCCTTAATTGTTTAAGTTGTAACTTTTGGAGGGGGTTTTCTGTTAACTTTCAGTTAACTCCTTATGGTAATTTGTCCCCAAGTACTTGGGGCACTTCCTGTAGAAAAATTATACATGTTCTCCCTTTTAAGCCCAGGCATGGCCATATGACTTGCTTTGACAAAAGAAATCTGAGCAATATGATGGGTCATATCCAGGTGGAAGCTTCAAGAGCCAACGTGTGGTTTGTCATGCTCCTTCTCCCCTGCCCCTATGATCAAGGAAGCCCATTGAGATGGGGCCGCTGCAAGTCTGGTTCCTCAGTAAGTAAAACCTTCTGTCCCTTCCATGGGGGACTTGTAGCATGAACATGAAATAAACTTTATCATCCTAAGCTGCTGAAATGCATTGTGACCACAGATAAATCTGGTTTACTTTGACTGCCAAACATCCCCAAATCTCCAGTGAAACAGGGAAGGGAAGGCAAGAGATGCAGAAGCTTAACTCTGAGTTACTGCAAAAGACAGCCTGCCCCTGTCCACTCCACACACTTCCTGCTGAGTGAGATGAACCTCGGAATGGTAGGTAACTTAATCTGAAGAACGCTTTAAAAATGTCTTCACATCGATGCATTATTCAGAGTAAATTAATCACAACTTCTTAAGTGTCTCTCTAGTATCTCTGAGCTCACCTCATCACTTTGCCCCACCAAGCTTTTCTGTAATGACCCCACTGTCCTCTCCCCTAACCACATCCACATGCTGCTCAACTTCCTAGGGGGCTGGGTAACGGCTCCATAATCATAGTGCTGAATTTCTATTGCGCAAATAAGAGAGGAGGGTGACGCCTCGGTGGGTGGGACAAGAGAATGATGAGGGTGAGAGCTAACACTTAGAAAGCACTTGTTCTTTGCCAAGGGCACATTCTAAGCACTCTGTGCACAGTAGCTCCCTTACTCCCCACCTCCTGAGGCAAGCATTATCATGTCTTCTTCATGTATGAACAAACAGAGGCACAGAGAGCGAGGTTAAGTGTCTCATCCAAAGTCAGGCCACTAAAATGTGGTGACACCTAGATTTGATTTTAAGCAATCTGGCTCCAGAGCTGTGTTCTTTTTTTTTTTTTTTTAAGATTTCATTCATTCATTCACACATTCATTCATTCATTCATTCAGAGAGTGAGCAAGCAGAGGGTGAATGACAAGCAGATACCCTGCGTAGCACAGAGGCTGACACAGGCCTAGACCCCATGACCCCGAGATCATGATCTGAACCCAAACCAAGAGTCCAGTGCTCAGCTGACTGAGCCACTCAGGAACCCCTAGAGCCATGTTCTACGATGCTTACCTAAGTTCTTGGGGAGGCAGTTCTTGGAGAAGCAAGAGGTTAAGAGCCCAGTGGAGCTTCACCTGACTGAAAACCCAGATGGGTATTGTTTCTTGATATGCAAACTTGTCTACATCCTGGTTTTCCCAACTGTGAAATGTCACTGTGTAGGTTTCTGTCCTCTGTGAAATGACTGAGGTTTGTGAGGACCCCAGCATTGAGGGGGACCGTGATAATGTTACCGGGGGCTAGGACAACCCCCAGAGGGGGGGGACTCTTGGGGATAACTGTGTGTGAATTTCTCTAGGAGTCTGGAGGAGGGTATGGATGGTAAGGGGACAGGAGCTAGGAACAGCTGTCTGGAGTCTTTTCTAGGATATGCAGACAGAAAAGCAGCTGAAATGCACTTGGTACATTCAAAGGAAAGCTGGATAAGCCATTTGGACCAACTGTGATTTAAGAGGGTTGGGGGCAGAGAGCGCCTGGGTGGCTCAGTGGGTTAAGCCTCTGCCTTCAGCTCAGGTCATGATCTCAGGGTCCTGGGATCGAGCCCCACATCAGGCTCTCTGCTCAGCAGGGAGCCTGCTTCCCCCCCACCCCAACTTTCTGCCTGCTTGTGATCGCTGTCAAATAAATAAATAAAATCTTAAAAAAAAATAAGGGGTTGGGGGGACATTTTCCTGAGGCCCAAAGGGCCTACTCATATGCATATGAGTAGGGTGGTGAGGGGCAAGGAGCTTGGACCTAAAATTGTTTCAGAAAAGCTTTGCAAATGTAGCTCAAGAGAGAGAACTTAGCTTGGGAAAATGCAGTTAACTACCAGCACGTCCTTTAGGTTGTATCTCTAAAATATGTTTTGAATTTGAACACTTCTCACCATCCCCACTAAAGCCACTGCCAGCAGCCCACTTGGGGTCACCATCGTGGCTCTCCTAGTGTCCCACATCCATCCAGCTGGTCTCCCTGTTTCCATTCTTGCCCCGTCCCATTCATTTGCCTTGAAGGAGACAGACTGATCTTTAAAAGAGTGCAGTCTGTATGGACTCTGAAAAACAACCTGAGGGTTTTGAAGGGGCCGGGGTGGGAGGTTGGGGGAACCAGGTGGTGGGTAATAGGGAGGGCATGTATTGCATGGAGCACTGGGTGTTGTGCAAAAACAATGAATACTGTTACACTGAAAAAAATAAATTAATTAAAATTAAAAAAAAAAAGAATGCAGTCTGATCCTACCGCTTCTTCTCGCTCTTAGAATAAACTCCAAATCTTTACTACAAAAGTTGGCTCTAACACCTGGATCTTGTCTCTCACTACTCTCCCTGCCAAGCCAGCAACACCGGCCACACTTCTGTTGTATGAGCACAATGAGTTCCTCCCTGCACTCACAGCTCCCTTTGCCTCCCCCTCCCCCAACCCAGGGCCCCCAGCACTTTGCTTTGCTGACTCCTTCCCCTCCAGTGATCTAAACACCACTGCCTCCAATTTCCCAACCACCCTGCTCCCTGCCCCTCACCCATCTCACCACCTTCTATACCGTGAGCTGATTTCCTTTACAGGACTCATCACTATCTGAAATGGTCTTACTCATTCATTTGCTTATTTACGGGGCTTTGCCCTTACCTCCCCTCTCCCGCCCCCTCTTAGCCTGACTGGGCCTTGTTCACTTTGTTCATCCCTACCACCTAGATAAGTTCCCAGTGCGCAGAGTTTCCAGAAACTAATAAGTAATTTACATTTAATTTCCATCAGTAATACATTTCAAACAATTTACTTATATGCCCCAGTGGAAAAAAGGAGAAAAAAATTAATTTTATTTACATTTAATTGAATATTGATGTATTCTTTGGATGATGGCAAAGGAATAGTGATATTTGAACACAATTTTGTGAGGTTAATCTACTCTTTGAAAATCTGAAATTACATGCGGTTCAGAATAAATTAGTTTTACATAGAAAATTAAAAACCCAGGAGCCATGATTGATAGGTTCCTACATTTAAATATTACAGAAATATAAAATTTAAATGCTATGAAAATGTAAAATATAAGCTACAGCATGTCCATAATAAAGAGCTTATAGTTAGTAAAAGGGCAAACAATACAGTGTCAAAATCTATCTCACCATATTCTCTTCACTGGTTTCTTTGAATAATATAATGGTACTGAGTGTTTATTTGAAGCCCATTGAAATACTAAAATTTTACCCGGGTATTGATTGCATTTGCCCGTTTGCCTTATTTCTGGATTAGAGTCAACATTTTTATATTTAAAGATTCTTAATGGAGAGCTCTCTGGGATATAATCATCTTCAATCCACATATGACTAAATTTGGTCATATTTGCTGATTGTGTATAGAACCCTTTCTGAGAAGTAAATATTAATGCTGACTGCTTTTGAAAAAAAGAACCCTTGGGGCACCTCTTCTTTCCATTTTTAGACACCTCTGTTAGCTGCTTTAGCACTTGGGTAGAAGTGTTTTTAAAGGAGCCTGTGAAGATTTGGAAAAGATTTTATTTTTAATATCCCAGATTGCATTCTCTGCATTTGGTTGGTTTTGTTACATGTGCTCCATCTGTCTTGGAGATACAGAAAATTCAGCAGGGGAAAAAATGGAAAGGGCAAAATTGTTTCCCTAGCTCTATAAAATCTCTAAAAATTACTTCACATGCAAGATTTGGCGCATGGATTCCTTCACTTCTAACATCTACATTACCCAGGTGCCTGTCGATCTTTCCTCCAGAGCAGGGAGAGGAGAAATTGTCTAGTTACTCCCTGGTTAGAAAATGTGCAGGGTTGAAAGCCTTTTTGCAAAACCTCCACTTTGGAAGACTTCTGTGAGACGTCTTATCATTTCAGGTGAATTTAATGAACATACAGATTGGTTCTGTTATTATGAATACCCTTAAAGTAAAATCAATTTCCTGGCTGGCTACTGCTGATCTGGGATTTCTGATACCGCTCTTTAAGGTTTCAGGCTAAGTACTGAATGAAAAAAGTCTGCAAAACCAAACAAAACATTTCTTTGCCTATCCCCAGCTGCACCTGACATTGAAAGAAGTTGAAACCTTACTCCGCACTGGACATTACATCCAATTTCAAGCTTCTCTTATCTATGTTAAAAGCTCCTGGTGAATATCTGGTAAAGTTCTTTGTTTCTCTGAAAATCAATTGGGTATATCGGTAATTGGAGCACTTCATGGACAGGGTGTCTGGGAGATATAAGTGCTTTTATCCATCCTCCCATTGTTTAGCATCATATTTATGCATTGACTGAGGGGCTTGTCACCTTGGAATATGAACTTCTGGAGACCACAAGTCTCTTATGATGTGTGTAACACCGAATAAAATATGGGTTCTTCAGTATCATCTTAAAAGGGATTCAATCTGGAGCTGTGAAGGAACATTTCTTTCTTGTGTGCTTATCTGCAAATGAACAGAATTAATCCTTCAACAAACAAAACTGCCCCGATTTTATAAGCCTACAATCTACAACTGAGATGATGCTAGGAGCCTGGTTTGTTAATTTGGGGAGGGTCATTATTTTAGAATTATTTACAGATAAAGTATTGTCAGTCAAAAGTGGAGTATTGGAGAAGGTGATATTTTAGGTTGGCTTTACAGTTTACAAATCATGGTTCAAGCCAATGAACTTATACATCGGTGCCTAACCCACATCCTATCAAATTTTCTCATATCCTATGACTCATCTGAGAGCTGTACTCACCTGTCATCAATATCTCCTATCCTGTTACAAGACCTTGTCATCACCTAGAACTGTTTCACCTCTGACATCTTGAACTTGGAAATTCCACTCTGACCTCAACCCTATACCTTCCTCCCCTACACCACCATTCCGCCCATCTTCAGTCTTTTAAAAAAATTATTTATTTTAGAGTGAGAAGGGAGGGGGCAAAGTGAGAGAGAGAGAATCCTGAAGCAGATTCTCCACTGAGAAAGGAGCCTGACATGGGGCTCCATTCCAGGATCCTGAGATCATGACCTGAGCCAAAACCAACTGTTAGCTGCTTAACAGGCACCTCCCATCTTCAGTCTTACCAAGGCATCTGGCCTTTGGTCTCCCCAGCTAACGGCCCCCAGCCCTCTTGGTTTTCAGGATATTGTCATCATCAGATACAATCTCTTTCCTCCTTTGACTTAATGGCACAGCCAGTCAATAAAGCCTCAAATTTGGATCCATTTATCTGTTTTCTTTGGGCCCTGAATATTAATGGAGAAAATCACATAATACATACTCACGCCATCAGGAGTTAGTATAAATTTTGAATTTCAAACCTCAACTGGGCACTCAAGATCATCTGAGTTTCAAGACGATCTGATCACCCCTCTTGGTTCCCTGTATAACCAACCTGATCTGAGAGACATGGGATGGGAGAACATGAATCACAGACACTTAGAACAGAGCCATAGTGAATGTATTATGTATATTCAAAATACATAATAAATTTCATTTTCTCTCCTGGATTTCATGTCAGTCAAAATTCCCCCCTCCACCCCCCACTTTTTTTGGTATGCACTTCCTCTAATTTTCACTTTCTTTTGCAGTTTTCCAAAGATATTACTTATTTATTTATATTCTTCCAACTAGAATACTTCACTCAAAGAGTTTAGAAAGAGTGGGGCATCAGGGTGGCTCAGTCTGTTACATGAGCATCTGACTTCAGCTCAGGTCATGATCCTGGGGTCCTGGGGAATGAGCCCCACGTCAGGCTCCCAGCTCAGCGGAGAGTCTGCTTCTCCCTCTCCCTCTGTCCCGCCCCTCCCCCACCATGTTCTCTCTGTCTCAAAAACATACATAAAATCTTAAAAAAAGGCTTAGGAGAATACTAAAGAATTTATGATAAACAGAAAATGTTTTATTATATGCCTACTGTGGGCTCAGCATTATTCCAAGTGCAGGGAGACAGCAGTGAGCAAAAGAAACAGTTCTGCTCACAGAAAGTTTATATTTTATTATCAAGGGACAGAAAATAGGCAAATAAGTGAGATATATACTGTCAGAAAGTTATAGGTGGGACTGCAGTGTCCTAAGGGGCCACGGAGGTTGTGAGCTATGCTGTGGAGAGGATACTTCCTGTCCTAGGTACAAGTATGAGCCAGACTGCCTGGGTTCAAATCCCAGGTCTGGCACTTACTATAGGCGTGACCCCAGGCACATTGCCTAATGTCTCTATGACTCAGTTTCCCTATCTGTAAAATGAAGATTTTTCATAGTACCAACATCACAGTATCATTAAGAGGATTCAATGACTTAATACACAAGTAACATTTCCCCCAGTAAGCTGTCTTATCATGGCTCCCACCCTCCCCTTCACAGCCTGTGCCCCCCAGGCAGAGATCAAATCACGTGGAAGGGAAAGCTCCTTGCTTGGCACAGTCACTCACTTCCAGGCCCTGAGAGAGGTCCTAATGATGTGTTCCTGTGGTGTTTTTGTCAACTTTGCAAATGTAAGATATATACATACACACACACACACACGTCAAGTTTGCAAATGTAAGACACACACACACACACACACACGTATATAAATAGAAGTAAGATAATTTAATTCCACTGGTTAAGATGTCTCTGCGTTAGGTAGCATTAGGTAGCTGTGGCATTTGGGCATTCAGCTAACGGAGCTGAGTTGGAGACACATTTAGTTGGAGTTTAGTGGGGAACATCTACGTGTTTGGGCCACTTTCGTATCAATGTCGGTTACTGCCGGCCACCCTGGGGTAGAGGCAGCTCCCAGGCCTCCTCCTACTCACTGTGCCATAGGGACAGGGTGGGACATGGTGAAGGGAATGTGTCCCACACAGGCTGACAGCAGGTGCATAGTGGTTGAAGAGAAAACAAGGGTTTGAAATGTGCAGAGCCAGAAATCGGTCTTCTGGAAAGTTGGTAAGTTCGTATAATTCTCTGATGTATAAAATTATAAGTAAAGGATTTGGTTCTCAGGGCATAGTCAAAACAGGAATTCTTCCCTATTGGGAACATGCCAGATAATGCAGTGTTAATAATTATTAATGCATTCTCATGGACTGAACGTTTGTGCCCACCCCCCCTTCCCCCATGTAGGCATTGACACTCTAATACCCAGTGGGATGGTATTTGGAGACGGGGCCTTCAGGAGGTAATTTGGTTTAGATGAGGTCATGAGGTCATGAGGATGGGGTCCTTATGATGGAGTTAGTGGCCTTATAAGAGAGCAGAGAGCTTGTTGTTTTTCTCCTTGTCCTGGGAGCACAGAGTGAGAAGACAGCCTATATTAGCCAGGAAGCCGGCTCTCACCAGAACCTGCCCCAGCTGGCACCCGATCTCAGACTTCCTGGCTTCCGGAGCTGGAAGAAGTAAATGTCTGTTGTTTAAGCCACCTTGTTTGGGGTATTTTGTTATAATGACCTAAGCTAAGACACGCATTGTACATTTTTTCCCCTTTTTTAATGGGCATCACGTTCGAGCAACTATAATTCCTGCAGTTGCAGACCAGAAGCCCATGGCAGTTCTACAAACACCAAGTGGTCTGTGTTGAGGTTTTGAGCTTTATGCATCCCACCCATCAATATTAAAAAATCAATTTCTTGGGGTACCTGGGTGGCTCATGGGTTAAGCCTCTGCCTTCGGCTCAGGTCATGGTTTCAGGGTCCATGGGATTGAGCCTGCTTCCCCCTCTCTCTCTGCCTGCCTCTCTGCTTACTTGTGATCTCTCTCTCTGTTAAGTAAAGAAATAAAATCTTTTTAAAAAATTTAAAAATGAAAAACAAATTTCCACCAAGCATATGAGAAGCATTGCATTCTTCTTCTATGATTTCTTTAGAAAATATTACAAAATTTTCTCCATTTTAGAGATGATCAGAATCTATGGCCATAGATGTCGGAGCAAATAAAGTATTGGAGAGGTGTGCCAGTCAATGAATAGAAATCATATTGTTTTCTGAATTGTATAGGGTTTGTGGTGTAATTTGTGTGACTCCTTTTCTCATTCTAAATAATATCCATTTTCTCCCTAGTTTTGATTTTGTAAATTGTGTTTTTTTTTAAAGATTTTATTTATTTATTTGACAGAGAGAGAGATCACAAGTAGGCAGAGAGGCAGGCAGAGAGAGGGGGAAACAGGCTCCCCGCTGAGCAGAGAGCCCAATGCGGGGCTCGATCCCAGGACCCTGAGACCATGATCTGAGCCGAAGGCAGAGGCTTAACCCACTGAGCCACCCAGGTGACCCAATTGTGTGTTTTTTCTTCTTTCCAAGGACTTCTTTCCAAACTGCATGCGTTTGAGGCCCACGAGCCCTGGACCCCCCTCTCCCAGGAGGAAACCAGAATGAGAGGATGCATTTTCTCTCCTTTCTCACTTCGTCCAGACTGAGCTGTGTGTTCTTTTACACTTAACATCTTCTGTCCCGCAAGAGGAACAGATGGCTCCACTCGTTCCCTCCACATGTGCCCTGCTGGGCTCCGGCCTCTGACCCTCCGGCCTCTGACCCGACTCACCCACCTTGTCCAGCAGCTCTTTCTTCCTGCTGATGTCCCCACCTTGGGACAGCTGTTCACTGGCTCTTCCCTGTCACACCACAAGCTTGCTCAGGAGTGTCGTCCCCTGACTCTGCCCACCCACTCCCTGCCTTCCTCTGTTTTAGAAGCTTCCTGACTCTTGTCCTCTCCCCATTAAATGGTTTGAAAGAGAAGCTCCTATATATGGCCTCTGCTTCCTCTTTCCTTACTTACTTACTGAGATCCGGTTCCTCAGAGCTTTTTTTTTTTTTTTTTTTAAGATTTTATTTATTCATTTGACAGAGAGAGAGATCACAAGTAGGCAGAGAGGCAGGCAGAGAGAGGAGGAAGCAGGCTCCCTGCGGAGCAGAGATCCCAATGCGGGGCTGGATCCCAGGACCCTGAGATCATGACCTGTGCCAAAGGCAGTGGCTTACTCCACTGAGCCACCCAGGCGCCCTTCCTCAGAGCTTTTGAGAACCACCCCCTGGGGTCACCAGGGCCAGCCTCTGGCCTCTGGTCCTCATCTCACAGGGTGTCTGTGCTGCCTCTGCCAATGTCTTCAACACAGTCCCCTGCATCCTTTCTGTACTGGCCCCATGGGATGGCCAGTTCTGGTTCACCTCCTTGCCCTCTGGCTGCTTGATCTCCATTTGTCACCTCCTTCCCAGGTTCCCTTAAGTAGCTACCAGTGTCCCCCAGGCTCCAACCTCTTGTCTCCCCATCTCACAGGCTTTTCCTGGATATGCCTGTTGATTCCACGACAAGTCTCTGCTGTTGACTCTACAACGAGATTTCCATTCCCACGGTTGTACCCACGTTTCCAGCTTTCCACTAGGAAGCTCCAACTGCTTCTTGTACCTGCCATTTTCACAAATGAAGATCCTGCTCCCCATCCTCCCCAAACCTCTCCTCCCTCTGTGTACTCCATGGTGGAAGGTGCTGCCATCAATCACCCAGGTGCTCTCTTAGGCTCCTTGTTTTCCTCCTTTCCCCTCACTCCTCATCACCAACCATTAACAAGCATAACTTATCTTACCTTTCAGTCAGGTTTTTTTTTTTTTTAAGATTTTACTGATTTATTTGACATAAAGAAAGAGAGAAAGAGAGAGAGAGCGTACAAGCAAGGGGAGTGGCAGGGAGAG
Organism: Meles meles; assembly: GCF_922984935.1. Classification (NCBI taxonomy): domain Eukaryota; kingdom Metazoa; phylum Chordata; class Mammalia; order Carnivora; family Mustelidae; genus Meles; species Meles meles. The sequence continues at coordinate 103,214,792 of NC_060071.1, forward strand.
GGAGAAGCAGGCTCCCCAGTAAGCAGGGAGCCTGGTATGGGGCTCAATCCCAGGACCCTGGGATCAAGACATGAGCCGAAGGCAGATGCTTAACTAACTGAGACACCCAGGTGTCCCCTAGTTAGGTGCTCGTAACATTTTTTTTTTGGAATCATTAAACCACCTTGGCAGCATGGTGAAGACTTTGGATTTCTTCAGAAATAATGCTTTTTAGGGGTGCCTGGGTGCCCCTAAATTGTAATAATGCACTAATATAGTATTAGATACTCAGATCTGATGTCAAGTCTAATTACCAATGTTTTAAAGTAGTGATGAACACAAATGATACTCACAGATACTTGGTGAAATGTGATGTAAAAAAATCTGTGATTTCTATGCGTGACAAAGCCATAAATATTGCTAATGTTGCTACAGTCGTGTTTTTATATTAATCATCACAGAATAGGATACATTTTAGTAAGAGAAAGGTAAAAATAAAAATAAAGATAAAACATTTCTCCCCTACAAGTTTACAAACCCCTTGAATTCTTTCCAGGCTAAGAATGCCTGCTTTAAAATGATCTCTGGCACTTGTCTCCTCTCCTCCGTTCCTCCTGCCACTGACCTAATTAGGGTCCTTCTGTCCACATGGAATCTCCACAGACCCCTGATTGGTTCCTCCCCCACCTTCCAAGCCTGATCTTATCATTGCCGTGTCCCCAGCATACCTGAGCAGAACCCCCCCCCCCACATCCCATCCCCTAAACTGGGTGCTGAATATCCAGGCCTTGTCTCCTCAGTAGAGCTCGGTAATATCCACCTTCTCCACCTGGCTTGACTGCCTCAGTCGTCCATTAGATGGCTCACAGCCACCTGGCTGCTGCCCTATTCGCCTCACCAATCCTTCCAGAAGCACAGATGTCTCTAAATCCTAGATCTGATAACGACACTCCAGTGTTTCCAAGCCTCTCCCCATCTTCAGTATAGAATGTGGGCTCCTTGGCATCCTGTAGCTCTGCCTACCTTTCCATCCAGTTCCTGACACTCTGTTCCAGTCACCTCGTACTTCTGGAGTTACCCAAACTGAAAGATAATTGGGGGTTAGAGCAAGGGCTCTGGAGCCAGACTGCCTCAGCTCAGATTCTGACTGCCCTGCTCATGACACATGTGTGACCTTGAAGAATCACTCCATCCTCTGTGCCTCAGGGACCTTGGCTTTGACATGGAGCCATTAGAGCACTTGCCCCACTGTGTTGTGAGAACTAAGTGTACGACCCACGCGGTGTTTAGAATGGGGGGAACAGGACATGTAGAGAAGCTCAATGACAGAGGGACCCCCTTTTTATTTCATGTTTCCCTCATGGAGAATGGCCTTTCCCATGTTTTCTGCTTGGCCAACTGGTCCTTTCAGACTCGCCTCAGGCATCTCCTCCACCTGAGAACCTTCTGGGACCTGGGCTGGCAGGGGCTCTGTGGCCCCACCCATCCCTGAACTGTATCCCACACAGGTGGGGTCCTCTGGGTGCGGGATATGTCTCCCTCCCTTTGTAACCCAGGACCCGCAGAGAGCCAGAGAGCCGTGAGCAGGGTGGGTGTTCTGTTCCGAGGCTCAATGGATTAAGGAGAGATTGCAAATCAGAGGACAAAGTGTTAAAGAGGACAAAGTGTTAAAGAGCAGCCAGTTTGCTCCTGCTCTCCTGACAATTTGCTTTTCAGAGTATCATATGCAGCATGGACTTATCTGACCGTTTTTCTGAGAGGTCCTGTATGTAGTGAGCCCTTCCCTGGCCAATTCTTGGGCCTGATAGCATCATGCTTCTGAAAACGAGGAAAAACTGCAGCCTGCTGGGTGGGGGGTTGGGGGGGGCGGGTAGGGGATGCAGGCCTCTGGTCTGGGCCCCTAGGAAGCCCTTCAGCCTGCTCCTCAGGAAGTAGGCATCCAAGGACAGGTTAGGCACTGAATACTCTTTTAGCAAAGGAGACTACAATAGTGGGAGCAAGAATTGAAGCCTAGTTTTAAGAACAGAAGAGAAAAACCGGCTGTGTGAGCCCTGCTTTCCAGCGTGGCAATGACCCTGACTTTGGTCAGAGCTGCAGAGCTGTCCTCATTCTTTCCTTTTCAGACATGATGAAATAACAAATCAGAGAAAGGTGAAACAACGCAGAAGGGTAGAAAGTAAAAACAAACAAACCCCCCAGCTGCCTGCTCCCCATAGACAATCTCTGCTTCTATGCGGATTTAAAGACCCACTGAGGGAGGCTTGCAGCTGTGTTCAGCCAGGCTCAAAAACTCAGAAATGTAAAATTACGCCACAATTTGTCCAGAGAGGCAGACTGGATGGAAATCACCCAGAAAGGAGAGCAGGCTTTGGAGTTGGACGCTCTGCGCCATATGGCTGCCCACCCTGGGCCTCAGCAGTTGAGTTCCAGAAAGGCCCAAGTTGGAGCCCGCAGGGGACAGGGGGGTGGGGGTCGGGGGCTGCGCCGGGGCGGAGCGGGGATTTGGGAGCACAGGCGGGAGGAGGGACCTCGGCCCAGGTGCCACCTGCCCCAGCCCCCCCTTGACAGCTGCATCCCTTTTGCCACTTGTCGGGGCAGATGCTGGTGAGGGGAAGCGCGGCAACTTCGGGCCAGGCCTTAGGCCCGCAGAAGCCACAGCTGTGCGAGGGGAAAGCCCGGAGCCAGGAGGGCAGCCCCCAGCGAGCTTAAAAATAAAACCGGGCCTGACCGCCCAACAAAGGCCTCTTGTGAGGTGCAGCAAGGGGGACGGCCCTGGGTGCTCCTTGAGGGAGCTTCTGAGGCCACGGCGGGAGGGAGCCCAGACCTTCCCGGGGGACGGGGTGTCGATCCCAATACCTCCTCTCGCCCCGGGGCAGACCAGCCTGCCCCCAGCCAACACCCCCCTCCTTCCAGGAGTCTCTGCACCTCGCCTGTGGGTGAAGGATGGACTGGGTGCGGTACCTTTGTTCACAGAATGCCTGGCCGCGGTGCCCAGTCCGTTTTCAGAGAGGCAGGGAGGAGACCAATCTTCCTCTTTGGGGAGGAAGAGGATTTTTTAAAAAAATATTTTATTTGTTTATTTGACAGAGATCATAAGTACACAGAGAGGCAGGCAGAAAGAGAGGGGGAAACAGGCTCTCCACCGAGCAGAGCGCCCGATGCGGGGCTGATCCCAGGACCCTGAGATCATGACCCAAGCTGAAGGCAGAGGCTTAACCCACTGAGCCACCCAGGCGCCCCCAGGAGGAAGAGGATTTAAAGGAAAGGAACCCTTTGGAAGCCAATTTGCTCTAACAGTGTTGTCAGCTGTGGTCCTCAGAGGGTTCTGCCCAAAGGCGGTCCTTGTTACCTTGTGCCTTCCCCACCACCCCCCGCCGAGAAGCTTGCTGTCTGCGCTGGTGGGCTGGGAACAAATTGATCTGCGCCCCGGCCTTCACCTTGGACTAGACAGAAAGATGTTGGAGCTTTAAAATGCTCCAACTCCTCCAACTCCTAAATGGATTAAAAAAGAAAATTGTCCGGGCTCCTGTCTGGCTCACTCAGTAGGACAGCAGGCCACGTTCCAGCTCAGGTTTGTGAGTTCGAGCCCCACGTTGGGTGTGGAGATTGCTTAAAATCTTAAAAAAGAAAATCGTCAGTAGGAAAAACAAAGACATCTGGGAAGTAGGGAAAGTAAGTACTAACGGGGAGCAGAAAACATATGCTAGAACAGTAAATTCTTTTAATGTTTAATTTTAAAGTCTCTTAAATAAAGTGTTTCTGTTTGGGTTTAAATGATTTTAAACAGCTAGCGGGTTTCTCAGTGTCTGGAGTCAAACTTTTCCGGCTCCAAGCTGTTACCATTGTTTATACTGCTCGTTGGCTCCCTGCTGCCTCCTTGTGTCTGAGCGAAAAATCACCACACAATTTTTGGCTTCAGGAATAAAGGGTGGAATCACCCCCCACCAGTGTATTAGCTCCCATGACAATAAAAAACGCAGACTTAAAGCAATGTTTAAGCCTGTTAGTGAGAGCTGTATAACCCAAGTGAGATTTTAAAATTTCGTTTTAGGAGATGTGATTATATCACCTTTTTTCTTTCTTTTCTTTTTCAATTCACCATGCCTTTGCTGGAAGGATACATTTAAAAATTTAATCCTTAGTGGGAGGGATTATGATTATATTATCAATGTAAGTCTTACTAATGATATCCCCTTGCAGAGAAACCACATGACTTATTCAATGATGTGCATTATATTTTATTTATACCATTCAATAAAAATCCTATATTTAGGATGGCTGAAAGTTTGCACAGAGTGTCTGATGTGAGATAATTTTGGGGAAATGGCTCAAACAAATGCAAATCAAAATGCAACCACCCTTGTGCTCACCTGCTACCTTTGACTTTAGTGAGCCGGTTGGATCCCCATCTTGATGTGAAACAGCCTGCCTCTGTGGGTTTGTATTAAGCACCAATTCTTCCTGTTTCTTGCTCATCCATGCAGTTTATTTCCATTGCTTCTCGCTTCTTACAAACTGGGAGCCACACAGAATATCATGTTGTCCTGGATGGAATTTGGAAAATGCCTTCCATCCTGAATAGATCAAGGAGTCACTTCCTTTAGCAGAAACATCACCTGCTTGGAGACAAGGGCCACCAACCCCTAATCCTCATCCCAGATTCTTTCTGTACTGCAGGGGCAGCCCTAGTGTCACTTCCCAAAGTCACCTGCCATCTACAACCTTCTGTGGTTCCTGAGTGCTTGTCTGTGGATCTCATGGATTTTTCGCTGCTCAACCCCAAAATAGCTCTAAGGTAGACGACATGAGCTTTACCTCTTCCAAAGTAATCAAACAAATCTAGTCAAATTTTGAGCCCACATAGAATGCTGTAGCCCCCCGGAAGGTAGATTGTCTTCCACCCAACCCCGTGTCTCCTCCCAAAAGGAAACTGTAAAGGGCACAGCGTGAACGGACAGGTAGTATTACCGAACACTTGAAGTTTGTGTTCCCACCTGGGCGACATTGAATGTGCTCTTCCCTCTGGCTGGAACTCTGTTCTCAAGTCTTGTTATTGAGATCTCAGATAAAATAGCTTCTCTGTGACCTGATTTCATGTTAATAGCCTTATCTGAATTTGTATTATGTGCTGGTTTGTAAGATTTTTTTTTGTCTCCGCCCTGTAGAATGTCAGCATCATAAGAGAAGGGAAGTTCTTTGCTTTGGTTAACACTGAATCCCCAGCACTTTGAACAGTACTTAGCCCATTATGCTCAATAAACACTTGTAGAATAGATAAAGAATAATGCAGAGTTTCCCTTACTCTATCTTGGCTCTTGAGATTAGGGGCCATATCTTATCATTTCTGCTCTTCTCCATGGTGCCTGGCATGGCATAACACGTGCAGTTGAATTTTTAAAAATCCTTGTTGAATGGAGTTGTGTGAGAGAATCAAATCCTCAGATGGGTCCAAGGCAGAGAGGGGAGGGACCTCCCCCTTACAGAGGGCAGGGGGACCATACCAAGCTTGCAGCGTGGCGCTGGGTGGGGAAGGTGAAAATAAGGCAGTGGACCAGCAGTAGGTGTCTAGACCTTCCAGCACTTTTGCCTGTCGTAGGTTCTATTTCTCCATCATCACGCAGTTCAGAATTTTACAGGGTGAATCAGAGAATGCTGGAGAGGCCTCTAGAGAATGTGCGGTGATGGGGACGTTGGAATTTTGTGGCACTGGACTGACTGCCGAACAGATTCAAGTTTTCCAGTCACCCGTTCATCTTGCAAAAGACTTACAGAACACTTGCTTTGTGCCAGGCATTATGCTTGGACCTGGGGGTACCCATGCTGTTCCCAACTTGACAGGGAATGTCAGACATGGCAAGGATTCCTGATTCATACATTGCAAGACTATGGGATTAAATGCTAAACCCTATAGCCCCTCTGGTCACCTCGCAACGGTATTCAATGCCCCCCCTCCCAGAGCTGGTGTTTGCTAAGTAATTAGTGATCGCTGCGTTGGGAGGGCTTCTTTGGGAGTCGCTACCCTTTTTGACACTTAGTAGGTGGGAGAGGGAAGAGCATCCCCTGCCCCCCCCCCCCCCAGGCTTTCCTTTGTCTCTCAGGCTGCAGGGAAGGAAGAGAGTCTCCTGTGATATCAATTTTTCATTCCTATTGGTTGGTGATGAAATAGAAGAGATCGGCCCCATGGTCTCCTCTGTACATCTATGTGTGTGTTCCTATTTATTAGTCGTTAAACTTCTATGTTAATCTATAAGCTATATTGCTGATGATTGCGTTTTTAAATGAATGCACGCAAATCGGAATAGGAGCCGGACAAAGACAGTATCAAATACATTCATTAATAAATAATATCGATACCGTGCATTTGCTGGCTGAAAAAATTTTTTAACTTCTAATCTCACACTACATATGATTATTCTAAAAGTCCTCTCTAGGGACAGGTTGTTCCATGCTTGCAAAGCCAGGCCGGCTGAGGATAATGAAGCCCTGCCTCGGGCTACCCGACACCCCTCCGCAGGGCAGTCTCGCGCTGCGCAGGCGCCTCGGGTCCCGTGGGGTCTCTCCCGGCTGGTTTAAGAACTAAGGGCAAAGATGAAACAGTACACTAATTTCAAGCTGCGCTGGGAGTGCACAGACGTTTGGGGCATGAACAGGGGAACTAAGGAAATGAGGCTACTTTGAGGACCGATTTTGGAGATTGTACAAACAATGAGAAATAGATGATTTCAAACTCCTGTCAGGCATCCAGAAAGCCCAGAGTTGGAAATCTCTGCTCTCCTGGGATTGCAAAGCCAGTTCCTGTTTACTCTATGTACAGCTGGGACTTTTTTCCTGTCTTCCACAATTTCTCCAGGAGTGTGCCTTCATTTTCAGGAAGATGAATGTATTTTCACCTAATCGTTCAGCTTTTCCTGTTAGGCTTCCTTGGGAATGAAAACCCCATGTCATTGTTTTCCTCAGGCTGGGCTGTGGTTATGGAAGTGCCCTTCTCTGAATCTGTTAGAGGCACATTTAAAAAATAACTCAAGTAGAAGTTAAAAAAAAAAAAAAATCCCTGCCAGTGAGAGTCTCCCCCAATGCTGTCTCTTTGTCCTAATACCAACCCATGGTGTTTGCATTTCACAAAAATTCTGGCCATGTCAGCTTCTGTGGACTGGACACTAAAGATTGCTTCAGAATCTCCTACCTGGCTATCTGATGGGATGACTGGCACTGTGGGTGGCGGTGGATTCTTCCGCCCCCATGACTCACCAAGGAGAAATAACTAACCTGTGATTAACTATTTGAATTCCTGTATTTTCAAGGGCAAGTGGAAGGACTCGTCACTCAGTTTCTAACCACAGTGGGTCCCACCATGTTGCCAACACAGCCCTGCTCCCTGGGGCCGCTTTGATACAGGGTATCGGGTCGCTGATACCATGTGTCCTTTGAGAATTACTCTCACTTTGTCTGCTCTTCTGAATGAGTGTGGCCTCTGCATGCAGTAGGAACTCAGTAACTACTGCTGAACATCTACCATTTGGTCTCTACCATTTGGGTCGGTGTCTCTGTTTCCTCTATGTAAAATGAGAGTATTGGCAAATGATTGCTAATATTTCTTCCAGTTTTAACATCTTCTGAGGCCTTTTGGATAGCCATTTTAAATTACCACCCATTACGAAAGCAGTTTCCAAGCAACAGAACAGTACTTCCCCAACTCCTTGTCTGACCTCTTCAGCCCACAAAGCTGTTGTTCCCTGAGCCTGCCCCATGATATTATCTGTAATGCATATTTATTTATTTACCTAGTGATAGAGCTCCAGGTTGTTATTCAGCTTTTCCTCGGTGTGGGTCCTGTCCCTGCGATTAAAGTGTAAGCCTCCCAAGCCAGATAATATCTAAAATGAGCTCAGTAAATGTTTGTTAAGTGAATGAATATTACAATAAGGAATAATCTTTCTATCTAGAGGGAATTCTAGGCTTTAGGGAAGCTGAAGAATCCAGGGTGAATCCCCGATTTGTGGTTTGGGAAGGCTGGTGTGTGATGAGCTGTTCTTCAAGATAGGACAGGTTTGGGGGAAGGAGGAGAAGAGACGAAGTTAGAGAGAAGAGGCATTCTATACCTCCTTCTTGAGATTCTCATAGAACGTTGGCCAAATAGCGATTATGAGACATGAGATTCTGGCCAAAGGAATATATTTCATTGTGTTGAGCCCAAAGCTTTCCAAATAGTTGCATGTGGTTTTGGAAACACTGATATAACACAAGAAGAGAAGCAGGGCTAGGAAGGAAGCCTACAGAACAAGTCACTTATTTATTTATTTATTTTTTTTAATTTTTAAATTTATTTGACAGATAGCGAGCACAAGTAGGCAGAGAGGCAGAAGAGAGATAGGGAAGCAGACTCCCTGCTGAGCAGAGAGCCCAATGTGGGGCTCGATCCCAGGACCCTGAGATCATGACCTGAGCTGAAGGTGGAGACTCAACCCACTGAGCCACCCAGGTGCCCCAGAACAAGTCACTTTTAAGGAATGGAGGGAGGAATTTGGAGTAGAGCATCTAGAGAGGGAGGAGATTTAACCGTGGGGCTTTACTCCTTCCTGGCTCAGGGCTTCCACAGACACAGGGAAAACCAGTGTCCCATCTCATGCCATGGAACACGGGAGCCCATGGGCCACGTCTGGGAACGTGCAGGGGGTTCTTGGGAAGATAGAAGGCACTCAAGCCCTTCACTTCCTGTTTCAGCTCTCCCATTTCTCTCTTCTCAAAGAAATCACCCCTTTGGCTAAAAGGAAGCTCATATTAACACCCTCAAGTTCAACTCGAGAACAACCACCCACTCTTGTAACTAAAATAAATCAGTCCGTAAATTAGATCTGATATAGGCAAAGACAATACAAAACTTCAACAGCATAGAAAAAATAAATGTTCTGAGTGAGTCACCTCACTCACTGTCTGTCATCTGGGAGGGTCCCCAAACTTCCCTGGAGTGTTTCATTTCAACCTCACAAGCATCAGTTTTTTTGAAACTCCCTATTTGCATATGGAAAGCTGAGGAGGGGTGAAGAGAGCAAGGGGGTATGTGAGGCGCTCATGATGGTGGGCTTGAACAACAGGATAGCCACTTTGGAAAAGAGTTTAGAAGTTCCTCGAAAAATTAAACCCAAAATTACCATATGACCCAGCAAACAGTAGGGGGCTTCCTTTTGGAGTGAGGAAAACATTCTAGAATTAAATCGTGAGGATAGATCCGCAACTCCATGAATATCCTGAAACCACAGCATCTACACTTCAAAGGGTGGATTTTATGGTATGTGAATTATGTCTCAATAAAGCTGTGATTCTAAAAAAGAAGAAAATGCAAGGGGGATGAATTCTTTGCTTTCAAGATAAAATTTTCTCTAAATCATATAAAATTGGTGATTTGTGGTTTGCTACTGTTTCGCTCCTCAAATGCTTATTACCAGTAGTTCGCTTTCCTGACTGTATGGCCGCTGAGAGGCAGTGTTACCTCCCTTTCCTTTTTTCCAGAATAATTATTTTTTCTTAAGTTTTTATTTAAGTAATCTCTACTCCCCACATGGGGCTTGAACTCATGACCCTGAGTTCAAGAGTTGTATGCTGTTCTGACAGAGGCAGCCAGGTGCCCCTTCAGAATAATTTCTGGGTGGTAGAATTAATCTATCTCTGAGATGTCTTTTTCTACCAGAAATACAAATAACACCCAACTACTGGTTTCTGAAGTATTTCTACCCACAGCTTTGTCTTGACATTTCTACAAAATCATGTAAGACATGTTTGTTTATATAATTTATTTGTACATTTCTTAGGTCACTTTTTCCAAAAGTCAGGTATGTTGACATATAATTTACGTTCAGTCAAATTCACCCTTGAAAGATTTCCAATTCTATGAATTTCGGTGAAAGATTATAGTCCTATAACCACCACCACACAAGATACAGACCATTTCCATCACCCTAAAATGTTCCCTCCTCTCCCCACATCCAGGCCCTGAGACCCCCTGACCTGATTTCTGCCCTTAGGGTACGCTTCAATTCCTAATCTGTGTTCTCATGATTTCTCAAGAGATAAATCTCTCTACCAGGCAGGATCCTGGTTTGTACCCAACCTGGTAGTTGGCACTTAAAAGTTGCTCAGTAAATAGATGCTAAGTAAATGAATGAATCATTTGTGTTTTATATTCTGCCAAATCAAATCAGAGACCCTGTTTTCTCATTTTCAGGATGTGCCATTTGTTGGGGAAAGCTTTCTCCTAGAGTTCCTAATTTATAGTCTTTTATGTTTTTATTATTTTTAAAAAAGATTTTACTTATGCATTTGAGAGAGAGACAGAGAGAGCATAAGCAGGGGGAGAAGCAGAAGGAGAGGGAGAAGCAGACACCCCACTAAGCAGGGAACCCCACATGGGGCTCTATGTGGAGTTTGATCCCAGGACCTGGAGATCATGACCTGAGCTAAAGGTAGAGGGTTAACCACATGAGCAACCCTCGCTCCCCAATATAGAGTCTTTAAAAAGGGGGGGGCATCGTGATTTCCCACTTCAGAGAATTTGTTTAGCATTTCAAACACTTCGTTAGACTTGGGGCTCACAACATTTTGGCTTAACCAGCATGTGGACCTCCACGCTTTCAACCTGAATAAACAGGTGGAGATAGAATCTGGGGCTGGATGCTGCTGCTGCTTAGTCCTGCCCCACTGCTCCCCAGCTCTGATCACTCCATCTCCACATGGCATGATCTCCTCGGGAGCTTCCCTAAACAAGTTCTGTGGGATTCCAGACCCAACTCGTGAACAACTCCAGGGGAGGAATCTTGCACCTGCTTGAGTGGGGCCTTTAACCTTGCTCATTACGCAGGGTGTGGCCCTCAGAAAATCTACCTGCTGCGGGCTCCTCAGTCAGGCTTAGGTCCCTTCTGTCCTTCCAGATGCGATTCCTCTTCTATCTTGATCTGAATCAGACAACTGACATCCCCAGAGCGATTACAAGAGGCAGTGAACAAGATTCATCCTTGTCTGACTAGTTATAGGAAATGGCCTAGTCATTGAAGAGAACTGCCCTTTCTTGAAAGGCCTGGGTGCTTTTCTCCAGACTGGCCTACCAGCCCCAAGCGGGTGGGTTCCTGGGCACTTTCCATGGCTTGGCAGTCCTCCATCAACCCATTGCCTCATGGCATGGGCACCACAAAAAACATTTTCCCTCTGGGGGAGGTTGCACTTTGCTTCCAAGATGAAGTCTTGATACTGGTATCAAATTTTAGCTGATGGAGACCTCATTCCCTTCCTTCCTCTTTTGGCCTCCTACTTGGCTGTCTGACTTCCCTGGGTGACATGTAAGCATGTACCCGACGAAACGTTTCAAGGTGTGAACTCCTTGATACAGTTCTGTTAGATGTTGGTAAATAAACCAGAGCCAAAAAGGTGTCAGTCTTGGGTGTTAATTGTGTAGTTCATAACCCTGTGGACGGATAAACCATTACTCAACGGCAGGGATGGAGGGAGGGGGAACAGAGAGAGAGAGAGAGAGAGAGAGAGAGCGCGAGCTGGAGATGGGTAAGTTTCAGAAAAAAGGAAAAAAAATAATAGTAATAAAAAAAAATAAATAAAATAAAAAAAAAAAAAAACAAAAAAGAAGACCGGTCCAAGGTAGAGGAAACCTTATTTTCCTCATGCAGATATTCGGCGGCTGTGATAGCGGGCTTCTGTTTTACGACTAGCACAGTAAGGAATCTATTTCAGATCCGCAGCGCGCACACGCACACACATGTATAAAATAAAGTAGAAAGGAAATCGTGCACAGCTAGCCACAAGCCTGGCGCACGGGCGTCTCCGGCACAGATGGGGGCGCGGGGGTGGGGGGCGCCGCGAGCCGCCGAACCCCGGCCACAGCCAGTCCGCAGCCCGGCAGCAGGGCCCCGCGCGGAGGAGGAGGGCGGGCCCGGGCGTCCGCGGGGGCGGCTCAGGCTTCAGGCCGCGGCTCCCCAGCGGCGGCTCGACACAAGGCGCGGGATGGAGACAGACGGGCAGGACTGTGTGGCCTCCTGGTGGGACATGGTGGTGCGGAATCTGCGGTGAGTGCTCGTGGCCCGCCGCCTGGCGCCCGATCCGTCCCCCAACCCCACCCGCGCGCCCCGAACCTGGGGAATGGTGGGCAGGGTGCATCAGGCGCCCCGCGGTGGTCCGGGGGCCGGGGCTTCGAAGACCCCCAAAGCTCTGGGAGCCCTTTGGGCCGCCTTATCTAGCAGGCTTCTGCCTCTCTGGAGTCTGAGCTTTCGGGAACTTGCACCCTTTGGGGGGCTTCTGAAATAGAGATTTCCAGAAAGATGGCTCAGGTTCCTACCCCAAGCCTTGACCTTTTCCGCCTTGACCGTTTTACTGAAATTCAGGAGGGATTTTAAAGACCAAAAATAGTAATCTATCTTGTACTCTTTCTTAGATGGCATCCTCTTAGGTCAAAGGTGTCTCTGTGTAGGTGGAAAAGGATCCCAAGGCCAGGTCCCCCAGGTAAAGTCTCTTGGATGTATTTAAAGAACATCCCTCCATAATGCTAAAAGTGGATGGTGCATCAAAACCATAACTGTGCCAAATTCTTACATCCTTTAACTCTGAAATGTCTATATCAGAGGGTTTTTAAATTTTCTTCCTACTTTTTTTTTTTTTAAGTAGACTCCACACCCAACCCTGGCCTTGAACTCATGACCCTGAGATCAAAACCTGAGCCGAAATTTAGAGTCAGACACCTAGCTGACTGAGCCACCCAGGCACCCCTCTGGCTCCCATTTTAAATCCTTGGCTTAAAGGGTAATGTTAAACTACCTGAGTTGACCCGCAATATATTGCTGGTCTCATTTGTGTTGAAGCCTGATATTGTTTAGAGATCCTGGACTCAGAAGAGTCAAGTATCTTGTTTTTTTGTTTTTGCTTTTTTTAAAGATTTAATTATTTATTTGACAGAGAGAGAGAGAGATCACAAGCAGGCAGAGAGGCAGGCAGAGAGAAAGGGGGAAGCAGGCTCCCGGCTGAGCAAAGAGCCTGATGTGGGGCTTGATCCCAGGACCCTGAGATCATGACCTGAGTGGAAGGCAGAGGCTTAATCCACTGAGCCACCCAGGCGCCCCTGAAGTATCTTGTTTTGTTGGGGTGGGAAGGTGTTGGCCTTTTGTTCACCTTTCTTCTTTATATTCCTTCGTTTTGTTTCTTGCTGATTACAAAATATCCAAGAGTCCTGTCCAGACCAGGAGACTTCACATTGGAATGTCTGAGTGATGAAGACAAAAACTCATATTCTCTCTTCTATTCCTTCTGTAGCTCAGGGCAGAGAGCAGAGAGCAGCTTTCGCCTGGCCCAGCAGTGTAGACCCACACCCCCCTTCTGTGTTGGATCTCAACATGAGTCAGAATATCCTGACTGACGGCACATTCTTAGGCCTTACCTCCTTGATATGGCTGTTCTGGGAAAGCTGGCATGTTCTGCCTTTGTCTTCTGTGCTCCCTCCAGAGTTGGTGGCTGATACTTAACGTTTATTTGGAGGAGAATCAAACCTGCAGTTCATGCTCTTAGAGAACAACCTGCTTTGTTGATAATGGAATGGGACCTTGGGTGTTGGGGACCCTTGCTACTTGCCTACTAAAGTAGGCAAAAAAATACTAAATTACTAAAAAATAGGTCTCAACAGATGTTTCCCAAAAGAATAAAATACAAGCACATTTCTTCATCTGAATGGAGAATTACTGCTTTAATTTAAGATACACTGAGGCAGAAGCACAGACGGAGATCCAGGATCCTGAATCCTTTTGTTTCTTGGAACCAAGTTTGCTTAGATCCGCAAACATTCACAGCTGCCTGTGGGTCTGGGGCTGCTGGAAGTCCAGGATCTACGTGATGTGTTGTGTGACTCAGGAGAACAATTCACCAAAACATGTTTTCAGTGATTATTTTTTAATGCCTTGGGGATCTATTTATTTATTTTGCAAAAATTTCATCAGCTGTCATTGCTACTTAAGACAGATGGGCCAGGGGGAAGTCAGTCTTCATTCACCACTGGTTTTCTTCAAACAAGAAACATAGAAAATGTGCTCAGGAAAGAAGCTGGGGGAAGCCAGTGGGCTAGTTCCTTCTTCGTTGCTCCCCATTCACCCCCAAGTCTTTACATTTCTGGATAGCGTTAAGGGAACCCCCACAAGCAGGCTGATAATCTAATTCATTCTTTCCATAGTCCTGGTCATCGCTTACCTTTTGGGCACAAGTTTAGGCCAGGGCACAAAGCCCTGCTCTTGTGGAGCTCACAATTAATTTTCAATTATAATTCAAAAAAGAGTATGAAGCCTTTCCTTTCTTCCCCAAAGCTACCAATAAGCATTGCTTCCTTTGCCCTCATGAAAGAAATACACTTTTCTTTCAGTGCTCAGTCCTGTGCTAGACATGGTATGCTAGAGCCCGGGTGATTCTTTTCAGCGGGAAGCCATGACTAATAACGGGAGAACCCCCAGAGAACAGTTAAGGGTCAAACCGAGGCCCGATTATGAGTGGAGTGGGTGGGAGGGGTGAGAAGAGAGGAAAGTTCACCTAGGGAAGTTCTGTGCAGAGAGGCTTTAAGTGAGAAGAGACACTTGAATGGATGGGAAGGAAGGGGGAGGATTTGGTGGGATGGAAAGAAGGGAGGAGAACATAGATGTAACCTAGGTGCTCGGGGGTCAGTACATGTTGGCCAAATCAATGGGCGCCTGGGATGGATGTGTGGCAAGTCTTACCGTTTGGGATAGCTGTTTTGCCAAATGGGGTTAGAATTGGGCTTCCCAAAGCTGGTGCCTCTGAGCATGAACATGAATGATTTGCCCCGTAGCAACTCGGGTTCCAAGGTAGGAATGATCCAGTTAGTTCTGTGGCCCCTGTGGGGTGCTGTGCGGTTAGAGCCATAGCAGATCAAAGGGCAGGGGAAAGAACACCAAGGCATCAAGGTGGCTGTTTGATGTGCCTGGCCGTTGGCAGGGATTGGGCTGAAACTGCATCCTCCACTCAAATAAGGTCTATTAGCCGCTGGTGACTTTTGATCCCCTACTGATCTAGGGGAAGTCAAATTGACAACCCCTAGTTAAAAGAAGCTGTTGTGCATTATTGATGCTCCCAGGAATCTGGTCACTCTGTTCTCTTCCCGCAGTGCTTCTCACAGAAGTGCCTGGAGCTATTTGAGAGAAGGGTCCTATATGAATTATTCTTTAAAAACAGAAACATATTTCCCTCCACTGTCTCTGCTTCCCAAGCACCCTGCTGCCTTCAAAAGATGACTTAGTAGGAGACTAACAGGAGGGGTAGCCTGAGTTCAAGTCAGGAGAAAGAAAGCCTGAGCCAGCCAATGGGAAGAAGAACTCAGATTGTGTTTAGTTTTGTCCATTTGGGGTTGATCTGGGGCTCAAAGTGGCTTCTCTGGGTTTTTATTTCTTCTCTCTGAAATCAGAGCAATGATGTCCTCTCCTTCCTACCATCTTCATGGAGGCTATTTTAAACTATTATGAAAAGATAATTTTCATTTTTTCCTTGCTAATTTTGTGTGTAGGCAATTGCCTCTGTCTGATGTACTTGGAGAGCTACCCACTACTCTTAGCCCACGTCTCTTTTCCGTTCCCCGCAGAATTGCTGGAAATTCATCAGATTCATTATCTTCTCTCTTCATGCCTCTTCCAAACATATAAGCACTCTGATTTTTTAGTTATTAACACTTGAGGGAGAATTTTTCTTAAAGGTCTCTCTTTGATGACTTTAGAGTCGGAAGGTTCCCGAGAATACAGGAACAGGAAGGAAGAAGAACATGGGAGGAAGAAGGGATCCTAAGGGCCAAGGTTGCAGAAGGGGAGAAGCGGAATCCTGAAACAACTTTCTTGAAGAGCTGAATCTTTCCAGAAGCCAGTTGCGTTCCTGGGGTTCCCTTTTGCCTGCATGAATGGCAAGTTGCTCTCACCAGGATGGTGACAGCTCATTGGGGTCGCTAGGGTCGGACAGACCTGGGTACGCGTGACTCAGCCACTCATTGGCTCTGTGGCATGGGGCAGGTTACCTTAACTTTTCAGTCTCCTCATTTGCAAAGTACAGGTGGTAACAGCTATCTTCTAAAATGCTCTGTTCTAGCAGAGAAACCAGGACAGGGGAAACCACTCATCCAACATGCTTTCCAGTCCCGCAGACTCATCTGATTTACTGAGCAGTCTTCACACTGACAGCTCAAATCAGAGGGAGGGATTTATTCAGTGATGAGGTGGACAAAAATCGGAAGCAGAAAGTGGTGACCCTGACTTCCTGTGACTGTCCTTTTTCCAAGGTAGGACCTCTGATAAGAGGTGTGCCTAGGGACAGACGTGGCATTAGTGACCCCTCATGGACAAGTATAACTTGTCTGCCAATGGCTCCTGGTGTGGGTGGTTGGCGTGCCTGGCCTGCCGCGTCCTGTTCCCTGACCAGGCCCCAGCGCTGATGTCGCAGCAACCTCCAGGCACTCCCCTCGCTCCCCACCTTGCTCCTCACAGTCCCTCTTACCAGGGACGTCACATCACAAGTGGGGATTTTTTTTTCATTGGCTCATTTCTTCCTAAGACCCAGCCAGAAGAGTAGGGATCTGATGGTTTTTCATTCACTGCTTCAGACTAATAATAGTTAATACGTACAGCTAAACTGTGATGTGATTAAAAACTGTGACAACTGTTAAATAGTCTGAATCCTGTTTCCTGATGACTTTGGGGGTCCAGCTTTGGTCTTGCGTGGAGATGCACTTGAGGAAACAGGCTTGACTTCAGTGCACTCATGTTCCCCCACTCCTGTTCTATCCTACCAAGCTCGTCTCAGCCGCTGGCTGGGGGCTGGATTTACCGCTTTCCTCTCCCGTTCTCCCTTAGGGCCCAGTCCTGATCTGTACTAATGGCATGCAATTCTGTAAAACATTTTGCTTAGATGCCAAGTTACTTGTAATTCTAAAACATTTTGCTTAGATGCCAAGTTACTTGTAATTCCAGTGTTAGTTTCTGAAATTTTATTTGGATGCTAAGAGAAAAAAAAACAAACGACAAAACTTGGACCGATTTTGAATGCCTTGCTTTTGTTACATCTTGCAGATCTCTTCCACATTCCTGTTCAACACTCGGAAGAAAAATGGCCTCTCTGTTCAACAGCTTTACTAGTAAACCATTAAAAGAACACATTTTTCCTCCTCTGATGAACATGCTAATATTTTTTAATTTTTGTAAGTATATATCTGTCATGAATTTGCCTATATATATATTTTCCCAAAGAAAGGACTTACTGCACTTAAAGTTACCATATGACAATGAAAAAGGCACATCGGCTATAAAATTGTGGTTAGACTCCAATGGTCTGTAACCTACTTCACAGAGGTTTTGGGGTCTAGCGCGAATCTTGCATACTGGTAGGGGGATGGATAGAAAAACATGGTCTTGTGGGTGGTTTCAGTTCAGGAGCTCAGTCTTTGAAATAGTAAGTAATGCCTTACTGCTTGGTATATTCTCTACTTTTTAATGTTTTCTTTTTACCTGTATCCCTTGAAAGAGAAAATGGGGATCTGGGGCTGGGAAGCGGTTGATGAGAGGAATCTCTTCTCCCACGTTTTTTCTGAGTGCTGTTAGTCAGTGTAACACAGTCCTAGCGCAGAGGTAATGCTCTCACCGGGTGGTCCCCAGTGGTTTGTTGCTTCAGGCCATTTCATGGTTTGTGGCTAATGACTAGGTTTTATTTAGTGGAAAACGTAATGCTTGACATAGGTAGCAGAATACTCATTGCTTTCTTCTAGACCCCCTTATCTTTTTAGGGGAATGGGCTCCTTTGTTTTTAGCTGGAGATGAGGATAAGGATGGCCTGTCACACTGGTGCTATTTTAATATCTTTAATATTTTAATAGCTTTAACTGGGTGTTATACGCAACTTATGAATCATTGAACACTACATCGAGAACTAACAATGTACCATATGTTGGCTAATTGAATTTAAATAAAAAAATAAAAAATAAAATCTGGCTTTAGAGGTTTTGTTTGTTTTTATTGTTTTGTTTTGTTTTGGCAACTTTCCTGTGAGCTGTTCCTCATTTATAAAATAGAACACTTTGCTAGGAATTTAATATGGTAGCTTACAATGTAGAAACCATGTGAACCATGAGACTAATTTTTTTTTAAATTGTGATTAAAAGACATGGAATTTGGCTCTGGGTTTTGATAATGAATTCTACTTTCTAGTCAAAGCACCATTTCTTGTGGATTTAAAGAAACCGGAGTTAAAGATTCCTCACACGGTGAACTTTTATATCAGAGTTGAACCTGGGGTGATTCTGGGAATCTGGTGAGTGCACTAATGGACCCTGGGTTGCTTGGTGGGCGTGGTTTTCAAGTTACAAGGGCAAGGGTGAGCAGTGCTGGGCTAGCTGCCTGTGGAGAGGTTGGTGTTTCTTGGAGTCACCCGGAAGCTGTTCCATATACCTTCCCTTTGTATTGATATTTGACCTGCTTGAATTTGCTTTTCAGTAGTTTGAGCTTGGAGTGCAAAGTCTTTTTGGCCCTGTGCTTTGGGTCTTTCACCAGGCCTCAAGGACCTGGCGCTGTCCCACTCTTCTGCTGTGTTCCATGCTGGCTTGCCCACACTGTTCAGAACAGCTAGCCTCCTGGCTCCCCAAGCCACGCTCTTGCAGAATATGCTCTGTGTGCAACATTTCTAGGTTTCTGCTCCCTCCGTTCGCCTAATACCTCATCTTCAGGGTCTCAGTTTAAATGGTAATGTGATAATTTTCAGAGAAGCCCTTCCTCGTCTCCCATTTCAGGCACAGGTGGCAACCTGTGCTTGTCTCTTACGGCATTTTCCCCACTGTAGTTAAATAAACGTTTGTGCGATTATTCGGTTAATGTTTGCCTTCTTTACAAGACTATAGCTCTTGTAGGTGACTTTGTTGGTGTGTTTTCTTTTTTAAATGTTTAAGAAATATTTTAATCATTTATTTGAGAGAGAGAGTGAGAGAGAGAGAACACGAGAAGGGGGAGGGGCAGAGGGAGAAGCAGTCTCCCCACTGAGCAGGAAGCCCGATGTAGGACTCATTCCCAGGACCTCGAGATCATGACCTGAACCAAAGGCAGCTGCTTAACCAGCTGAGCCACCCAGGTCCTCCCTCTTTTTTCTTTTCTTCTCTTTTTCTTTCTTTCTTTCATTCTTTCTTTCTCTCACTGGTGGGTTTTCATTGCTTGGGACAGCACACAAAAAACCAAACCACTCAGTTGTCAAAATCATGAGCGTTTTATTATCTTTTTTGCTTTTCTACTGTCAACATTTTTTTTTCTGTTTGGTTCTACTTCTTGTTCTTGGCTGCCAGTTTCCCAGTGTCCTGTTTTATATTTCCTTTCCCTGACTTTAAATATGTCATCATAGAATGTTTAGGAACCAACATGGGTTCACATAACTTCCTCCTAATCTGCACAGTCCAATGCAGTGAACAGTGTTGGAATTTGAAAATCTTTTTATTCGTTGTTCTTGCCCTGGCTTACCAAGCTGGCTGGGATGCCAGTCCTCTTAGTCTAGAGGCCCTGGGGTTCAATGTCAGCCTTTCTGCCCCTCAAGGGTTGAGAAGCCTGAAGATTTATTATTACATGGCCACTTTTCCAGGTCCCCCTGTGACATGTCATATGGCATTGTTTTATCTTCAGGAGTCACTCACTGGTTTAACAGGTGGCGGGACTGGAGCTCAGGCAGGTGTTTAACCCCACAAGGCCACTGTTTCTTGAATAGAAGAGCTTAGTTTCATATTTATTTTCTCCCACCTGAACTGGTCTCCCTTTAAATTCTTTCAACTTGTTTCTTTCTTTCTTCTTTTTTAAAAAAAATATTTTATTTATTTATTTGACAGAGATCACAGGTAGGCAGAGAGGCAGGCAGAGAGAGAGAGAGAGGAGGAAGTAGGCTCCCTGCTAAGCAGAGAGCCCGATGTGGGACTCGATCCCAGGACCCTGGGATCATGACCTGAGCCGAAGGCAGAGCCTTTAACCCGCTGAGCCACCCAGGCGCCCTCAACTTGTTTCTTTAGCCGAACCAATAGCAGGTGGCAAATACCTATTGTCTTTTACTTGTTTCCACCCAATGGACTGGATTTACATGGACTACACCTAAGAATTGAAGTCTTGGAAGATTAGTGGATGTAGGAGTCAGAAGGACTTAAACAATAAATGGTTAAAAGGGGTTGTTTCTGTGCATGGGGGAGGGGAGGTAGAGAAGTGCTTGTCACTGTAAGATGTTTGTAGTATTATATTTTAATTTTTATCATGTGCATGCATTACTCAGAAACTTCCATTATGTATATATATATACTTATACATATATATACCTATAAATGTATGTCTTTGATTGACATGAGGAGGGTTTCAGACTTTGGCAAGGAGAGCCAACTCTCTCTGTACGTTTGTTAATACATTTCTTTGTTCTTCAGGCACACAGTTCCCAGCTGCCGGGGGGAAGATGCTGAGGGGAAGGACCGTGGCTGGTATGAAGCAGCCCTTCAGGATGGCAATCCAATTATTGTTTATCTTCACGGCAGTGCAGAACACAGGTCCGTGTCTTTGCTTGTTTTTTTTTTTTTTTTTTCCCCATTTCTTTTAAGACAGAGGGAGCATTTCAGTCGGTGGAGGAAGGAAAGGCAGAACTCCCTTTTTGACCCTGTAAATATGCCTTCACATATATTGTTTTTCCCTTTGTTGAAATTTGAGTGTATTCAGGCAATAGGCCTCTCTTTAAAAAAATCTATATATTCAGTATGTAGACTAATGTCGACCTTTAACTGAGAGGTAGACCAACTTCCAAAATTCGGATATTGATTTCCAAGAAGCCAGCGGTTCCTTTACTCCCAAAGAGTGCCTGAAATGATGAACTGAGCCCACGGATGACCGGAAAGGGAACAGGCATGAGACAGGGAGAAAAGGAAAAGCAATTTCCTTATCGATGGTCCTCTCACAGGAGGGCCTGGGGATTCCTTGATTTGGCATGAGTCCTGTTAATCAGCTGTATGGACTCCCTGTGAGAGATCATCTGGAATTCTGACCGTCCGTACTGGGGACCATCTGACTGGTTCTAGTCTAGAAGACTGATGCCTCAGCCTACTCTCTGTTGTTCCCACCTTGCTTTGTCACAAAGAATGCCTCCCTGGAGTCTTGATCCCCTCTGATGTGCTGCCAGGCCTCCCAGTGGGCCTGTCATTATGGTGGGTGATGATTATCAGCTGTGACTGCATGGCTTCAGGTTGGGGGAGGGGCGATGTGCCTGAGAGACCCACAGACCGAGCTGTCTGCAAACTAAGCAACGAGCTCTGGAATCTGCCCCTTGGCTCCCTTGCCTATGTCCCTTTTTCTCACTGTCTTTTTCTGTCTTGATGGCTTTCTTAAGGTTTGTCTTTGCACTAGGGGCTTTCCAAAGGTGTCCATTTTAGAATGACATTTACAGAGATTTCCCATGAAATTCAACCTTTTTCGGCATTGTTGAACATTGTTCTGATTGTGCAAACTTGGGCATGGTGTTACAGTGTGTGTATTTAAAGGATCATTCGGCTCACCCATTCATGTCTGTCCCTCTGTGTGGATCTGCTGTGATCCCTGATTTACTGGCTTTGGGGTTAGCTCCAGCTTCCTCCTGTCCCCTGCCAAAAGTCTCAGCTGGCTATCAGCAGTACTGAGCCAAAAGGAGGCCAAATGGGAGGTTACAGGAGCCTTATTGAGAACAGTGGTTCTAGACTTGGGACCCAGAGAAACCCTACAGGGTCCACGAACCTCCTCCCAAAATTGTACTAAAAATTTCAAGTGTGGATACATGTTTCTGGGCAATGGGTCCCTAGCTTTAATCTTATGTTCAAAGGGCTTCATGACGCACTGAAGCTTAAGACTTCAGTCTTAAACTTTTTGGCTCTAAGACAAAATTCAAAGATTTTTTAAAAGAATCCTCTGCCTTTTCAATCATCCTTGTCTCTCCTTTATTAACATGGTTAATAGAGAGTAGATGATATGGTTATTTTGGGAAAAAGTGTTTCTTATACCTCTAGCATTGCGAGTCTCATTCACTTCCTCTTGTACTTAATGGCAGAGTCAACAGGGTACAGGCAGGTCTTGGCTTAATGAACATGACTCTGTCATCCTTTGTTCTGA
The DNA here is from genome assembly GCF_922984935.1 of Meles meles. NCBI lineage: Eukaryota > Metazoa > Chordata > Mammalia > Carnivora > Mustelidae > Meles > Meles meles. The sequence goes on from NC_060071.1 coordinate 103,236,925, forward strand.
AAAGCCACTTTCTGGAACTGATTTTCTTTTAGCTTCTAAAAGTATCCCTAGAAATTAGTCTGGCTGTGTAGCAGTGAGAGGAGGTAAATTATCAGTAATTCCTCACATGCCTCTGTTGAGAAGCACTAGCCATCTGGGCGACCAGTGCTCACAGAGGAACGCAGCCACCCTGGGGAGCCATCTGTCACTCCCCCTGACACATCCAAGTGGGCTATGACACCAAAACCCATTTCCCTTTCTTCTAGTTATTTATTTCTCTAACCTCAAAAAGAAATGCTTGAGATCAGATGCCAGAAACAGGAGAGGGACTTTTATTGAATTTGTCGTCTTAATTCCTAATTCTTGCTCTCTGTTTTAACCTCCTCCACAGGGCAGCTCCTCACAGACTTGAGCTAGTAAAGGTATGTCTGTCTGAAGGGGCCGCAAGGTACCCATTTTACATCTCTGTTTTTTTCTCTGTTTTTTTCTCTTATGGGCTACAGCCATAGATCTTCCTTAGCCCTCAGCGGGGGGATCTACCGAGAGCTCCCCAGGGTGGGACTCAAGGTCCTGCCGTGACCACAGGGCATCAGAACAGAAGTGAATATTCCTGGTTCCCCAAACACTTTCATGAATACATTGCCTTCATCACTGGATGGAGCTGAAGACCCTCTTTATTGGCTTTTCCTGAGGGTTGGGGGAGGGTTGTGAGAGTATATTAAATGTGAAATTTATTCCTGTGAGAAAGAGCCTTTTTTTTTGTGACAGAGGATAAATACACAGAATGTCTGCTGTTAGAGTCATTCAGGCTCTGACTTCAGCCCCATAGAAGGTTTTGCATGTGGGATGGTGGCCACACTCCCCTTCTTGCTAGCCTGCTACACGATGGCAGCCTGTTGGGGCGGCTCCTGCTTTTCCGAGCGTGAGGGAGACACAGCCATGGCTGACTCACAGCTGGTAGCGCAGCTATCTGTTTATCTTCTCCCACATCCCAGTTGGGTAATCTCTCCCTCAGGTGACCAGGCCGTGCGGCCGTGCACTTTTTGATCAGTGCTTGTGCGCTGATATTTCCTCCCACATGCCAGCTCCCACCTCAGAGCCCTTCCCTGGTATAACAGCCCGAGTGGGGCCCCGCATCCTGCCAGGCCCAGTGTGGCCAGCACCTCCTTCATCCTCCTTCCCTGGTTCAGACAGGAGGCTCCTCTCCTTGGACTCCTCACTTTCTTCACGGCCTTCCCAGAGCCGACTCTGGTGGGTGGTGGGCTGGGTGCAGTTCTGCCTGGGATGATAATGTGTATTAATTTTTAGGTTTGCTTTCCACCCTGTACCTCACTCTTCGCACTCTCTACATGGGATGGTGGTGAGGCTGATGTCCATGAGAACGTGCGTGTGCTTGTTTTTTTCTCTCCCACTCTTTGTGAAGCTGGATTATATAGCCCCTGCATGCACAGAAAGGAAGAATCATAGGTTTAGGTGTGAAAAGGAGCCAAGGCATCCTTGTGGTAGTTGGGATGGGAAGGGAAGGTATGATAAGACTTCTTCCTCCAGGAAGATTCTGGATACCTTGTGCCGTAGTCATCATCTCCCATCCTGACCAGACTGCCATAGCCCTTCGTTCTCCTCTTTGGATGGGACGATTTCCTTTAAAAATCAAGTCTTTGCTATCATGTTGTCCTTCTTCCCTTTCTTCTTTCCTTTCTTCCTCCACTCCCTCCCTATCTTTCATTCATTTCATTCATCACTTCAGTCACCTAGTACAGCTGTTTTCATTAATTTGCAATCTCACCCTGTTGTCTTTATCGCTTTATATAGTTTTATGTTATTATGATTATATCTACATGTAATTCTACATTGTTGCTCTTTTACTTAATACTATGTTATGTGCATACTATGTTATAAACATTCTTCCATGGTTTTCTGTAGTTACCATAGTTACCAATTTAAAAGGTGATCCTTCTTTATTATATTTGTAGACAATTGTTTATTTAACAATTCCATTGTTGCTAGATACAAGATTTTCCCCCCTAAAATCATTTCAGTGATGTTGCTAGAGAAAACTCGAACCATTTAGTTTCTTCTTTTTTTGGACTTTTTTTCTTAGAGATAAATTTTTAGGAGTCAGATTTGTTCTTGAGTTGTTTTACCAAGTGGTCTTTCCGTCTACAAACGATGCCACAAATGATACATGGACATTCCCACTTCCGGGGTGCTTAACTGCTCTGTGCCCTGGATCACTGTTCTGGAGGCAGTATTAGCTGAATTTGCATTGAAAGATTCCTAGGGAAACTCAGCTCCCCACATCTGTGCTGTAGCAGGGGAAGCACGGTGTTGGGACAGAAGCAGACCCAGGTGTGAGTCTTGGGTCTGTCTCTAGCCGTCTAGGTGACCACGAATGAGTTACTTAACCCCTCAGGACTCCGTTTCTTTATCTCTAAAATGGGGATAATACCTACCTATTAGGTATTATAATGAGTAAGTAATAATGAGTATACTGAGTATACATACTCATTATGTATACTCAGTATACATAATGAGTATAATGAGTGAGTAATCCTCACTATTGTGAGGATTAAATAAAGTTATAGAAGTATCTTCACGGTACATTTTTGTCCCCTCTTCTTTGTCTGTCATTGTAATTCACTTCATTTAAAATGACATCATATTCCTTCCTCGTTTATCCACATGGAGCATGGCCATGAATTCATCTAATCAAGCAATCTCTCTATTTTTGATTGACATTAACTCTTTATCTGTTCACATTTAATATAAATATCTTCCCATTATTTGACTGCCTCTACTACAACTCTATAGACCTTCTGTTCTCAAGCGAATTCTTAAAATGGACATTTGCTTTGTACCAACTTCAATACTTTCATCTAACGTCATCTTCCAACAGTCCTGAAGGAGCTACTATTCTTTTTCACTTTTCAGAATACTGTTTACCTCTTCAGATGTAGGTGGCTCAAGGCCACAGAGCCAGGGCAGAGCCAGGGTGTGTCCAGGCTGTCTGACCTGCTCTGCCGCCGGCCTCCCTTCTTTCCCTCTGAGTCTGACCTTCTCACATTTGAGGTCAAACAGCAGATTTCATCTATTCCCTGCCTAGGAAACCAGCGCAATGAGGATTATGGAAGTGTTGAGGAGGCTATACCCCTTTTCAGTTTACACCTTCGAATCACAATGATAACTTCTCCTTTATCATCCAGATGCTGAGCGATGGTGGCTTTCATGTCCTGTCTGTGGACTACAGAGGTGTGTGTTAAGAACAGTATATAAAGACTTTTCAATAAGCTGGGGGGCTTTTGATAGCCCTCCTTTTGGAGGTAGTGATACTTGTGCTTGCTTTTCCTTACTACCAGGGTACGGGGATTCCACGGGTGAACCCACAGAGGAGGGGCTGACCGCGGATGCCGTTTGTGTTTACGAGTGGACCAAGGCGAGAAGTGGTACCACACCTGTGTGTCTCTGGGGCCACTCTCTGGGTACAGGGTAAGTGGGGTCTGATGATGGTTTTGGAGGGGGGGGGGCGGTGGTCCTTGGAGCTTTGGTGTCATCAGAGGCAGCGATGAGCCGAGGAGGGAACACTGAGCTGGGAGGTGGAGCTCTGGTTTCTCTCACATCCCACATGTGGCTAGAGACATTGCCATCTCAGCGTGCCTGTTTGTAATGCAGGAGACGGTGTAGCTCTGTAGTTATCTAGAACACTGAGGCCTGTTCCAGAACTCTCCCTGAAAGTATTAAAGGAAAGGATTCCTAATTTAGGACCAGTGGAACCCCCTGAAGTTGTATGTATGTTCCTACCAGAGGGTCCAGAACTTTCATCAGATGCTCATATCAGATGTTACATTTTGTACTGTTTACCTGACCGTTAAGTTATTGCTTCACATCTGTACTAATTTTCATTGCTTTACAGAGTTGCAACAAATGCTGCAAAAGTACTAGAAGAGAAAGGTACTCTAAAATGCTTCCACGTATCACGTCTTGGCTTGGGGTGGGGAAGAAAAGATAGCCTACAGACTGTTGTGCGCACTCGGAACACAGAGATACTTAGAGTACCCTGACCTTAGACAGTCTCTGATTGTGTAATAAACCTTCTTTTTTCTATTTAATATAAAACAGTAGTTGCCTTTCAAGGCCATGAAATACTCAGGAAGAGTTAAAATCCCCCTTGAAAAACCCTTCTTGTGAAGTAAATGTTTCTGTGGAGTAATTTGGATTATGGGAGAGGAAAACGCCCTTTATGAAGTCACAAGCAGGACTTGCTTTCTGCAGCTTGTCTTTCGTGACATGTATGTCAGTCTTTCCCACAGTGTTCTGAGCTCTCTGCCTGTCTCAGATTCCCTAGAGGTGCTTGTTGTAAACGCAGGTTTCCTGGACCTTAGCTGTTTCCATGAGTTAGAATCTCTGTGAACAGGACAAGGTGATTTCAAGGTACATTGGAAGCTTGTCATCTCTTGTGTTCTTAGGCTTGTCAATACCGGTCAGGTTGAGTTATGTGAACATTTAAAGCAAGTCACCTGCTATCCACAGCCTTAATTAATTATGGAAATAAAGCAGGCATTATTTCCTGCTCCTCTAAGCGCTCATAGCTCTCTGTGGACACCTTCCTGCACAGTGTTGACAATGCTGTATTATCTGACCTAAATTCCCATATAAATGAATACTTCACTTCTTGGAGAATAATGCAATCCCTGACTTTGAACTCCTGCTGTCCTGTATTTCACTTTTCTCAATAATACACACTCCATAAAACGTTATTGCTCTTATAAAGTCAATATCTAGATTTACCCTTTTCTTTGCTTTTTATTACTTCTCGCATTTCTGGGCTTCCACTGGGGATTTTTGTTCTGCCTATCTATCTGTGGTGAAGAATTCCCTCAGCTTTGGTCTGAAAATATCTTTGTTTTGTCTTCATTTTTGAAAGATATTTTCATTGGGCGTAGAATTCTTCATTGGCAGTTACTTTATTTCAACACTTTGAAGACATTGCCCCTTTGGTTCTGGCTTTCAGTGTTCCATTGGGAAGTCAGCTTCCAGTCCTCCTGCTGCTCCTTTGAAGATAATTACTTTTTCTTCTGGCTATTTTTGAGATTTTCTTTTTGCTTTGTTTTTCAGTATTTTTACTTTGATTTTCCTACATGTGGGTTTGTTAGTAGTTATCCCGCTTGGGGTTCATAGCACTGTAATAACTCTGGCTTGATATTTGCCCATCTTGGAAAATTGGTCATTTATCTTCAAATATTGTGCCTACCCCATTCTTCATCTTCTCTCCCCGGGGACTATAATTATATGTATCTTTTTAGATCTGTTCCCATGTCCTGTATGTTTCCAATATTCTTTCTTGGGTTTTCCAGACATTTTTCTCCTTGTGCTCTAGTTTAAAACTTTTTTTTGACATACTACATCGTTCACTATGTAATATCAAATTTTATTAATTATTAAAATTTTAACAAATACTTTACGATTTTACACTTGGTTATTTACAAGTTAAAGTCCGTATAGGATAACAGCAATATCTAGATCCTTTGATCTATTTCCATTATCTGTTTTTTGTTTTGTTTTGTTTTTGTAATTTTGGCCTCTTTATTTTATTTTTGTATGTCTAGTTTTTTTTTTTAAGATTTTATTTATTTATTTATTTGACAGAGAGAGAGAGAAAGAGAGAGAGAAAGCATACAAATAAGGGGAGTGACAGGCCGAGGGAGAAGCAGGCTCCCCATGAAGCAAGGGGCCTAACATGGGGCTCAATCCCAGGACCCTGGCATCATGACCTGAGTGGAAGGCAGACAATTAACTGACTGAGCCACCCAGGTGCCCCTGTCTAGTTATTTTTTAATCAAATGCTAGATAATTTGAGGGCCTAGGGATAATATTATCTTTTTCCAGACAACATTTACTTTTCTCCTGAAAAGCAGTTAAAATAGGGGGAAAATCACCTTAATCCTATTAGAAATGGAGCTGATTTGAAGCTGGGCTTTAGTCTCTAAGAGGGCTGGTCCAGTTTTAGTTCACCATTACTCTCAGGGTGTAGTCCTTTGAAGTCACGAAAAACCTGAGAAATTTATTAGAGTCCTCCTTCTAGTCAGCTTCCAAACTCGAATTTTTGTCCTTTTGGTCCCGTGGGACTGCTGAAATTCGGTCTAGTTCTAAGCCTCTAAGAGCAGCCACTACTGTTGCTTTCAAAGTTTCAACTGCTTTGAGGGGAAAAACATCTCAAACTCTCATGGATTTTTTTTTCTTTTGGTGTTGGCTCTCAAAATCTCACTGATTTCGTAGCCTTCAGATGCCTTCAAACATGTACATATACATAGAGTAATCTTCCCTTAGTCCTGGGGGATATTTTCCAAGATCTACAGTGGATGCCTAAAACCACAGATAATACCAAGCCCTATATGTACAGTGTTTTTCCTGTATGTGTATACCTATGATAAAGTTTAATTTAGCAAGTAGGCACAGTAAGAGATCAATAACAACATACTAACATAGAATGATTATAAAAATATATTACAAAAGAAGTTATGTGACTGGGGTCTCTCCTAATATAACTTCTTGTACTGTTGTTCTTATGATGACGTGTGATGATAAAATGCCTCCATGATGAGATGAAGTGAGGTGAATGATGTAGGCATTGAGATGTAGTGTCAGGCTACTACTGATCTTCTGACAATATGACAGAAACAGGATTATCTGCTTCTGGACTGCTCTTGATGGCAGATAACTGAAACCGTGGAAAAAGGGGGACACCTGTGTACATATACAGATACATATCCCCATCTGACACACATTTTCTAATTGTTCTTAGAGGAGTGTTGAGCAAAACAACCTAGTCAGCCTCTGGTACATTCCTAACCATGGGCTGCAGAATACTCTTCCTTCCTATAGTACTTTGCTTTCTTAAATTATCCAAGTCATGAAAACCTGCTGTGTCCTAGAAGGTAGTGATTTTCAACTATCATGTACATAGAAATCTCTTGGAGGTGGGGATGCCCACTTAAAAACACACATTCTCACTCCCCTTCCCGAGATTCTGACTGAATCGAGTCTAGTGTGGAGTCCAGAAATTTGCATTATTAACGAGCTTCACAAATAACTTTGGTTCAGGTAGTTCATGTATAGGACCTCGAGGACTCCTTGTTTAGAAAAGGTAGCATTTAAATATGATAGGAGAGTTATTTCTTTTTTACTATTTTCAAGGATTCCCAGTTGATGCTCTTATTCTGGAGGCTCCATTTACCAACATATGGGTTGCAAGCATTAATTATCCCTTGTTAAAGGTGAGTCTCTGAACCGTCTTCACAAGATGTGAACGTGTAGGCGATTTCCACACACTTAAGTTTATTAACCATTTTCCTTTTCTTAACTGGTATTATATGTTTTCAAGTTATTTTTTACCTGAGACAGGTTTTTAGCCAGCTGCTATTGAAGGAGGGCACAATGGCTTTTGGATTTTGTAGTTCTTTTATTTTTTTTTTTTAAAGATTTTATTTATTTATTTGACACACAGAGATCACAAGTAGACAGAGAGGCAGGCAGTGAGAGGAGGAAGCAGGCTCTCAGCAGAGAGCAGAGAGCCCGATGCGGGCCTCGATCCCAGGATCCTAGGATCTTGACCCGAGCTGAAGGCAGAGGCTTAACCCACTGAGCCACCCAGGTGCCCCAGTTCTTTTATTTCTTCTAATAGGTTGAGATAGTGGCTTATTAAGAGCCCAAGCTTTTTTCCCCTCCTCTTCGTTTAACTGTACCTTTTATCATGTAGTTTTAAAATAGACTTGACTTAGGTTAGTTCATTATTTTTCCCTTTTAAAGTGAAATTATTCCTCTCATATATCATTTTTAGCTCTGTGATTGTCAGCCATATATTTATCATTATTTTATGATAAAAAAAAGTCTTTAGAGAATTCAAGGAAGCTGCCAAGTCATTTTACACAGTAGCCCAGGTAGAGAAGACAATCTATCCAAGAAGATAAAGTTTAAAGAACTGGGCAACAAGATCTACTTTTTTTTAATCTGTTGTGCAGATTATCCTAATTTCCTCCCATGCCTGACGCTCAACTGCTTATAGACATACCTCCATATAAATGTTAGTCAATGAGCCAGAGAAAGAGAAAGAGAGAGGATTCTCAGAGGGAGTACATGACCCCCAATTTTTGAGCTTTGATAATGTTAGGAAGCATTTTAAGGGTACGTTAATACAGCTGCCTACTTTTGGAATCTTTTTTGTAATAAATCAGTATAGAACTTTCTGAATTTGCTTAACTATTTCAGGAGATAGCTCATTACTTCCTGGGACAGCTAATTCACAGTCCACATCATCTTGAAAAATGCCTGTATTAAAAGCTCCATCTCGATACAAAAATCCCCTCAATAATAAAAAATACTGAATGCAGAGTAATTTGAGATAATGAAACACTTTCAATTGGTTTTAGGCAATTAAGTATACATTTTAAGGTAACGACTAATTGAGCACCTATTATATTATTCTAAGTAATTACTAATAAATTCATTAATTTGTACGGATAAATCAGATACAACCCATATATTTTATTTCTTTTTTGAAATTCTAATTTTGAAATGAAACATGATAGGAAAATATATTATTTAACAAATAATTATGAACTGCACATCCACGTAACTAACATTTAAGTCCAGAAGTTAGCATCACTAGCCCCTCCAGAAGTCTCCTGTATGTCACTTCCTAATCCAATTAGCCTCCCCTTAGATGTAATCCTTAGACTGAGTTTAATGGTAAACATATCCATGCTTTCCTTTATAGTGTTACCATCTGCGTGTACATCTCTAAGCAATATAATTTTTTGAACTTTATATAATTAGTAGAATTATATAGGATGTATTCTATGTTTTTCAACCAATATATATTTGTGCGATTTTACCCAAAAGGTATAGTTGTAGTTTGATTGTTTTCATTGCCATATAGTAGTTTATTGTATAAATATACAATTTATTGACTTATTGTTTATGGACATTTGAGTTGCTTTATGCTTGAGGTAATTAACAACATTGCTGTTATGAATATTCTTGAACATGTATCCTGCAAACGTGGTACATATTTCACTGGAGTATACCCTAGGAGTGGAATTGCTGGACAGTAAGATATGCATATGTTTAGCTTTAATAATGAGAGTGCCAACCAGTTTTCCAAAGTGACTTGGCCACTTTATTCTCCCTCCTGTTGTATCTGAGAGTTCCAATTGCTTCACATCCTTGCCCTAGTATGGATATCTCATTGATTAATGAAGCTGGGCATTTTTTCATGTATATTAGTCATTTAGATATCTCTTGTGAGATACTTGTTCATGCTCATTTTTAAATTGTCTTTTTTTAGTTGTAGTTTTTCATAGGATAAGTCATTAGAAAACTATTTGTATTGCCAGTATATTCTCTTACTTTGCCTTTTCACTCCGTTACTGATATCTTGTGAAGAGATATTCCTAAATTTAATGTGGACCAGTTTATCAATGATCAAAATGTGGTTAATATTTTTAAGAAAAGTGTTCGGTTTAATAAAACTCTGGGTACTAAAGATTATGGAGATACCCTTCTATGCTCTCTTAGAGAAAGTCTGTTTTACCTTTTATATTTAGAGCTATGATCTACAAGTATGGGTTTTTGTATGTAGGAGGTAGAAATCCATATGGATATCCAGTTTAGTACCATTGACTAAACAAACCTGCTCTACCAATTCTGCAGTACAAGTGTTTGAATATATCAGGGCTTAATATATATGGGTCCGTTAGTAGCTTCCTATTTCTTCCCCTTATCTATCTGTCCATTCTCATATGAATGCTGCATCTCCTAATTAGCGTAGCTTTTTTATTTTTTTTTTAAAGAGAGGGAGGGAGAGAGAAAGAATCCCAAGCAGTCTCCACACCCAGTGTGGAGCCCAAAGCATGGTTTGATCTCATGACCCAGAGATCAAGACCTGAGCTGAAATCAAGCATTGGATGCTCAACCAACTGAGCCACCCAGGAGTCCCTAATTACTGTAGCTTTATAATATGTTTTTGTATCTGTCTATGTAAGTTATTCAGCTTTGTTCTTCTTATTCAAGATTTGTCCTGACTATTCTTGGTCCTTTGCATTTTGATGTATATTTTGGTATATACTCACCAATTTCTATAAAAAGCTTCCCAGGATTTTGATTAGAATTGCAGTAGGTCTATATATAATTTGGGGAAAATGATGCCTTTTTAATATTGAGTCTTCTAATTTATGAACATCATATTTATAAGTTTATTTTGATTGGTTGATTGAGGTTTTCTTAATTTCAGTTTTAGGTCATGTTCTCCTATAAACAGAGCCCACAACAAGGACTTGATGTTCATGATTTATTGAGAGTGGTCTAAAGGCAAAACCAAGGTCATTTGAATGACAGTTATAGGATAAGGGATGGGGAAAGAGCAGAGGGGTGCCTGGGTGGCTCAGTCTGTTAAGCATCTGCCCTCAGCTCAGATCATGATCCCAGGATGCTGGGATTGAACCCTGAGTCGATCTGCTTCTCCCTATCCCTCTGCCTGCTGCCCTGCTTGTGCTCTCTCTCTGTGTCAAATAAATAAATCTTGGAAAAAAAAAAAAGGAAAGAAAAAGAAAGCAGAACAAGATGTGACTTCAGGTAAAGTGTAGCTTTGGCCTGATCCACCTGGGACTCTAAGCTTTGAGTCAGCTGTAGGGGAGGTGCTGGTTGTTTCTGCCGTCTGCAGGGTTACAAAATAGTTTGAGGGGGGTGACATAACCTTGGGGGCAATGGTTTCTGTTATCCAAGGCTAAGGAGAAGGGGGACAGGCAACATTTACAGCAAGAATTAGTTTTATTATTCTCTTCAAAGAACCAACTCAGACTTTGTTGATTATCTATATTGAATGCTTTCTGTTTTATTAATTTCTGGTTTTACCTTTTTTATTCCCTTTCTTCTATTTTCTTAGATTCAATTTATTATTTAAAAAATTTCTAGAGATGGTACTTGGATAATTTATTTTCAGTATTTCCTCTTTTCTAATTTATGCTTGAAGGCATATTCTACCAAAGCCACTTTTGAGATGGATCCCACAAGTTTTCAAGTGCATTTCAATTATCATTTAGTTCAAAATATTTTATGACTTCTTTGACCTATGGGTTATATAGATGTGGATTTTGTAATTTTTATACATTTGAGGATTTGATGTTTGCTAGTGACTTCTAGCTTAATTCTGCCATGATCTGAGATTTCTCTCTGTATGATTTCAGTCTTTGAAATTTGTTCAGACTTGCTTTATGTCCCAACATATGGTCAATTTTGGCGTATGTTCCATATGCTTGGAAAGAATATGTTCTGTTTTTGGTGCAGTGTTCTTTATGTATCAGTTAGGTAAAGATTACTAACCATGCCATTCAATTCTTCCGTATTTGCCCTGATTTTATTTTTTTTAAAGATTTTATTTATTTGACACAAAGAGATCACAAGCAGGCAGAGAGGCAGGCAAGGAGAGAAGGGGAATCAGGCTTCCTGCTGAGAAGAGAGCCCAATGTGGGCCTCGAACCCAGGACTCTGATATCATGACCTGAGCCAAAGGCAGAGGCTTAATCCACTGAGCCACCCAGGTGCCCATGCCCTGACTTTTTGACTGGTTGTTTTATCAGTTACTCAGGGCAGATTATTGAAATATCTTGCCATGATTGAGTTTATTTCTATTCTAGTTCTGTCAATTTTTGCTTTAGCTTTTTTGAGCATATGTTATACATATGTAGAGCATACATTGAGTAAGAATGTAATTTTATATCTTCCATGTGAATTGATCCTTTTTTATTATGAAATATCCTTTTTGATTAGTAATGCTTCTTGATTTAAAGTCAGCATTGTGTCTAATATATCTTTGTTTTGAATAGTGTTTGCATAATATATAATTTCTATCCTTTGGCTTTAAATTTTTCTGAATCCTTGTATTTAATGCATATCTCTTGTCAGCAGCATGTAGTAGGGTTTTGTTTCCTTTTCCAACAAGCTTTGTCTGTTAATTGTAGTATTCTATTTAACTTAATGAAATTAGGATATATTTAGGTTTAAATCCACTTTCTTACTATGTTCTTTTCTATTTGTGTTCTTCGGTCTCTACTTTTTGCTTTCTCCTGACTTGCCAGCTGTGTCTCAAGGAGAAGAGTGGTGTTGACTGTCCATTTCACCTCTCTGAGATTCCCTTCTCTCTGGGATGACCAGACCACTCAAGATGCCCTGGCAGGTCTCTGACACCTTCACAGAAAGGTTTTTAAAATATTTTTTTAGCTTTCCCAGTGTCTTGGGCGAAAGGTTTGGTTTGTAATGGTTCTTCTATTATTAGAAACAGGGAATCTTTCAATATTTTTAAGTTTGAAATTTAATTTAAAATGTCATGATATCTCAGTTTAATAGATACCCTATGGTTTAGAGGTAGGAGTTCTATAGTGTCATGCGGTCTTTAAGAACCATAGCTCTGGTGTCTGACTCCCTGGGTTGGTTTCCAGGGCTGCCACTTAACAGCTATATAACCTTGGATTAATTGTTTTTAATATTCTAACCTCATCTATAAAATGGGGGTAATAATAATCTATTCCAGATGACTGTGATAATAAATTTGTATATGAAAAGCATCTATAATAGTGCCTGGGACAGAGTAAGCACTGAATGGCCATTAACTCTTTTTATGATCAGTGGAATGCCCATAAGAATATTCCTGTTAAATAAGAAAGTGTAGGTGGTGTGAGACACACAAATATAGTAAAAGGCATAGGTCCTTACTCTCAAGAAGCTTCCTGTCTGGTTGAGGAAATAGGAAATTAATGGTGGATATAAAGTAATGGCAGGGATTTCCATAAGTCACTTTGGAATCAATTCCATTACTCAAAATAGGAAGGCAGCATGACACAGTGGGAAAAAAGAGCATGAGCTATGGAGCCAGATAGATTTGGGTTCAAATTTGGCTTTTGCCACTAACCAATTATGACCTTGGTAAGTTATTTTCCTTCTCTGAGTTTCCCCATTTTTAAATAATGGGGATGATACTGCCTACTGCCTAGGATTGTTTAGAAGTTTAAATTAAGTGAGATAATCATTGCAAAGTACCTAGCCCCTAGCGGGGACTCAACAAATGTGTTCCCTTTTCCCACTTTTTCCATTGCTAAGTAGACTAAGGTAGGTGTGCTAGGGTGGGATGCAGAACAGTCATTTCAGGGTAGGAAGAGTTCAGGGAAGAGAAGGGTTTTGTGTGCAGGTACGGTCAGTGAAGACTTACAGAGAGATAGGATCCAAGCTCTTTTCTTGAAGGTAAGGGAGAGCAGTTAGGAAATGCAGAGAGGAGGGCAGAGTGTGACCCAAGGCACATGGCCAGAGTGGGGCAGCGATGTGCTATAAAATATCCGAGTCCAATAAGGCTTCCATGAAAGATCTTGCACACTTGTCATCCTTTTCAATCCTCGTAACAACTCTCTGAGTTTGGCATCATTGCCTCCACTTAGAGCTGAGGGAAATGCAGCTCAGAGGCTTGCCCAATTATTACACACCCTATAAGAGGAGGAAATGGGACTCAATCCTACATCTAACTCGAGGCGGATGGATTGGAGGTGTGCAGCCTTTGGAATGAAAGATTGTGGCCAGATGTGGATGGGCTTGCCACCAGGATGGGAGTTTCTTACTTTGTTTTTAAGTAGCTTATGTGATACTACCAAAGCTTTGTGACAGCACATTTCCCATAACTGGTCTTCTAAGAATATTTATTTAGCAGCATTCCAGAAGAGAGAGGAGGCAGGAAGACCAATTAGGAGCCCATCGATGTGGTCTGGGCTAGAGGGGATGGTATGACCTCTGATTCTCAAGGGGCACCTCTGGCTGATGAAGAATGGGGATAGATTGACTTGGGCCTGCTTTCTTCTTATTCCTTTGGAATTTGAAATGAATTGCTGAAGGGCTTCTCTTATTGAATTTTCCTCAGAGAAGTCCTGATTCCAGGGGTGTTAGAATCAGGAGAAAAAGAAAAGAAAACAAAACAAGAAATCTTGCCCTTTATGGATAAGAGAAGGAGAAAGGAAAAGGGGCAGGACAGGCAGTGTTAGGATCTCCAGACCGCACCTGAAGGCAAATCATTTGCTGTGAGACCTTGCAAAAAATGCAAGCCAGACACACTCCCATGAAAATGTGGAAGCTCCTGGCAACAGCCCGCCTAGGCCAAAACTGTGAAGCAGATATTCGTCTTTACTGGACCCGGCTTCCCTATTCTGTGCTAATTTCCTTACAAGGACACCAGCTACTTTTTAAAAGCAGGAAAACAAATGTTTTAAGCTCATTATATTTAGAAAGATGCTATTCTCTGTATTACTACAGTTCACAGTAGAAGGCTACAACAAATGATGTATTAGAGCAGCTGACTCCATTTCTCCATATGATAAAGGGCAGTGATTCTCATAACCTAAAAATTCCATCCACAATGAGCAGAATTCTTTTCTTTTTAAACTGGCCCCAGCCTACCTGTGCTGTACCCAATTCCTTCCTTTGTCAATATCCCATCATAGACGTAGCACTTTCCTCCCCACGCCCCCTTCAGCAACAACGGAGGAATACATGTAATACTTTTCTAGTCTTTTCTCTTGGCACATCTATTCCAAGGAATAAAATCTGAATGAAATTCAAGTCACACTACGGTGAACATGACAGATAATAGCTTACCGTGTATGCCAGGGATATGGGCCCAGTAGATTCAGTCCATCTGCAACAAGTCTTTATTCAAGTGTCTGTTAGGTTCCAGAAATTTCCTAGGTTCTAGGAATACCACAGGGAATAAAAAAGTTGTGGCCTGACTTCCTGTGACGTGTATGTACTTACTGTAGGGAAGACAGGTAGGAGACAATAAGCTGATTTTCAGGAGTGAGAAGTGCTGTGACAGGGGGTGACTGGTGGGTGGATGGAGGGTTGGCAGGAAAGTTTCTCTGAAGAAACTATCATCTGAGCTGAGACTTGCCTGACAAGAGGCTGTCATGGGAAAATCTGGGCCTTGAGCTGAGGGAAAGGAAAGGCATGGGCCCTGAGGTAGATTCCAGCCTGATGTGTTCTAGGAGAAGGCAGCATGGCCTGAGGGTGGATGGGAGTGGGCTTAGTGAGAGGACAGACAGGTGACAGCCAGATTCTGTGGGTCTCAGAGCCCAAGGTGGTGCAAAAAGTTAGAAAGAAGAAACAAATCATACATAATCCCCACCATCCACAAAAAAATCAGTTAACATTGTGTTGTTTTTGCTTCCCGTATTTCTTTAAAATACAGACAGCACCATTAACTCTATCTTCACATTTGTAAAAGAGCAGTGATAGATGCATAATCTAAAAACTGCTTCTACAGTGAACATAATTAACTAGTCTAGTTACTGCAGAGAATATTCTGATTAGTCAAAAATTCTCCTGCCAAACTATGGAAAGAGCCCAAATGTCCATCAGCTGTGAGTGGATAAAGAAGTGGCGGTTGTGTGTGTGTGTGTGTATCTGAATAATATTCCACTGTATGTGTATATATATATACGTATATATATACTGTATGTGTGTGTATATATATATATATGTGTGTGTGTGTGTGTATATATATATATATATATACTGTATGTGTGTGTATATATATATATATATATATATACACACACATACACATAAATATATATACCCCTCTCCTTTCTTCCTTTTTGTATTTTCGAATTTCCCTACAATGACATGAGTTACTTTCAAAATCATGAGGTGTGTTTTTAAAAAAGTTGATTATATGTAGAAAGTTGCTACTCTCTACATTAGTACAGTTCATGTAGGAAAACATAACAAATGACATAGATATAGGTCATGCTTTAATTTTTTTCTTTTTTAAAAACAGATTTACCGGAAACTTCCAGGATTTTTACGCACGCTTATGGATGCCCTGAGAAAAGACAAAATAGTCTTCCCTAATGATGAAAAGTAAGCTAATGATGAAAAGATGTCCATTTTTACTATATTTAGGGGATTCTGGAGGGTAGCTATCATGTGACTTACTGAATGGGTAGATAAGAATTCTTAGACGGGCACTAAACTTTGAGGTAATGTGTCCACAAATTTTTAGTTTTTGATATTTTCCTCATGTCTAACTTGATGACTTCACTAAGTCGATACTTTCTCTGAAGTCATAAAGGGGGTTGTAGATTTAGAGTCTACAGGACCCTTTAAAGGTGCTCTGAGAGGGTCTAGCCTAACATCCCTTGGGGGATCCCTGACTCCTAGGCCTTATTCCCCATGTAACCAAAACCCACCCACCATTCAGCCTTTTGACCCCACAGCAAGTCCAATGACCAGAATTTGGCAAGTTAGCCCCTCACAGCTGATTTTAAGAGTGCCTTCACATAGTACTTTATGTCGACACACTTGAAGGATCTAAACTTCTCAGGAGGAACAGTGAGTCACTGTGACAGGATGGATGCGTATCAGAATTTGCGAAGTTTTGTTTGAGAAAGTTAAAATGAGGAACAAGTCTTTTTCGTGCCATAGCCTTTCTGAATTACCAGACTAGGAGGTTGACGAGGAAGCTGATTAATCCTGTTAGTCGTGTGTCCATCTGTACATTTATAGGGAAAAGTAAATGCATTGCTACAAAGAGTTCTCTTTAGTCCTATGGTAGTTCTTGTCATTTTTGAGTTTTGAGTTGTTTCATTTCTTGATCTAATCTTTTAGTTAAAATATCCCAAATATTATGAAATAAGGTAGAATAAGGAAAAAGATGAGGTTCTATTAACTGCACAAATTGAGTGTTTTTAGTATTTTTTCTTATTAAAAAATCATACAGAAATAAATTAATTAAATACCTAATTAAATTATGTGAGTCAACAAAAGAGAGATAATCTTGCCTGGAAGAAAAAAACAGTTACTATATGAAGTTTATTACATATGGAGTTGTCATTCCTGGGAGGAGAAGAAAGAGAGATCTTATATTTTGAGGCAAATTTCATGTTTTATAAAGCTTTAATTTGAAGAAGAGAAATCCCAACCTATAATTCTTGAACTGAACGCTTTTCTTCTACTTGTGCCTAGTGTTAAATTCCTATCTTCTCCCCTTCTCATCGTACATGGTGAGGATGACAAGACAGTGCCTTTGGAGTTTGGAAAGAAGGTAAACGAAGAGCTCAGTGCTGCCTGAAACATACTATATGGGTCACACCATTTTCTCATTTAGCCAGACTTTGAGATTAGATCCCACAGGAGGGTCTCTGACATTATAAGGGATTCTGTACGCCCCTCAATGGCTATACTCATGGTGTATATAGTCTGCATCAGTGTGCTATGCTGCAGAGCTTGAAGGAGTGTTTGTGGTGGATCCTGGCTCCTCATCTGAACATGTATGTGTGGATATACAAGGGTAGAGAAGATCTCCGGCAGCTGTGTCAACCTCCGTGTAGTCTCTCCCATTGTGGCTCAAAAGTGGGATTCAGTTTCTTTACTTTCAGGCAAATAGAGTGGGTCTGTCGCAGTTCCTGTCCACTTGCAGGGAGGGTGTTGGGAGCAGAAGGATGAGGTTCTGTCAGTGTTCCTTAGCTGTGCAGCTTTTAGTGCCTTAGCTGTAGAGGCAGCCAACACCGGCAGTTGGGGAAGGGTGGTAGAGAGTCCCTTATCTCAGACTTAATGGGACTAAGTGGTTCCCAAGTTGGCTGTTTCTGTACCTTTTGAGGAAAATTAAACTAGAAAAACACCACCTTTGACGGTCAGCCTTTGAGTCTCTATCTTTCTGTCCCATGCAGCTCTATGAAATTGCACACAGTGTATATAGGAACAAAGAGAGGGTCAAGATGGTGGTCTTTCCCCCTGGTTTCCAACACAACTTCCTCTGTAGAAACCCCACACTACTGAATACTGTGAGGTAAGAGCTGATTTGCTAAATGCTAAATGATTTGCTAAATCCTTCTCTTAAAGGCAATTGGGGCTGCTCTGGCTTTACTTAGACCAGGAAGTGGAGAAAGCATGTGAGCTGACCTAGGTCCTTTTTTTGCAGAGAGTTCCTGAGTGAGCAGTGGGCATGAGGTCTGAGAGTACCAGAAATCTGCAGTGAAGACTTGGTCCAGACACCACCCACGATGCATATTTTTTATGTAAAATTGTACTGGGCTGCTTGGATGAGCTGAAGTCACTGACATTTCTACAAGTCACTTGCCATTTTAGGGAAAGCACGGATGTTGGGCGTTATTCAAAGTTCTCATTTAGCTTGTAGTCTACTTTGAGGAACAAACTGAAATCTCATTGTAGAGTATCAGAATTTGGTAAAATTTGGATCCCTTCTAAAAATGTGTGATTACCAAACATCCTGGGGCTGTGAACAAGGTGGTCTTTAGTTGGGACTTAACAGGGTAAGAATGGTGCTCTAATGTAGTTAAGTAATTTGTGTTTTAGTTAATTTAAATGGCATTAAAAAGTTCCAAGTATCTTCTAGCTTTTTGAACAGCCCTGGAGAAAGTCCTAGCATGCTACTCAATCTGCCATCAAATAACAAGTTTTGGCACTCGTGTAGCCCTTGTAAATTGATACTTTATTTTTAGCCCTAATACAGTCATACACTTGCCCTCCCAATTCCCAGAAATTCCTAACCAGATTATTAGCTAACAAAATAAAACAAAAATCAAAGAATGTTGTAAAAGGGTTTAAATCCAGTAAGAAGTTATTTTTTTTTCTCTCGAGACATTTTACAACTTACTTTCCATTGTCTTTGTTCACCCCATTGCTAGGTTCATTGGATAGGGAAATCTTGAGATCTGAAGGCTCCATGTTCCAGATGTCCCTGGCATATTCCTTAATTGTTCGGTCACTAGAGAATTTCCCTGCAGCAGCTATATTTTTGAGTACCATTGTGTTCCAGGCCTTTGGATTCTGCAAAGAACACATACATATGGCCTATGGCCTGAGTGCCCGTCCAACTTTATGACGAACGCTAGGCCAAGCATATCCAAGCACATTTCATGGGGAAAAATGACAGGATAAAGTTGTAGTGAGTCATAAATACAACTGTTTCACAGCTGAGAGCTAGAGAGGGTAGATCATGCTTTTTCTCCTGCTTAGAGTGTATTTCTCTTAAGAACGAAAAAGAGTATTTTTCATTTTAAGAGAAACCATGGATGTAAATTCCCTAATTGGTAATTGTTGCTGTGGTTACAATATTTTGACATGCAAGCCATATTTCCCATGCTTTATTTTTTTTTAATTTCACCTCCCTTTAAACTAGAGGGGAAGGAAGGGACTAATATTCATTGTCTGCTAGATGCTGTGTCAAGAGATTTAATCTGTGGCTTACATCATCGTGTGAAAAACATGACTCTAGAACGTTAGTTGTTGTTCAGGGGAACAATGTAATGGGACAGTTTATTGACCTACTTCTCCTTTCTTGTTCTTTCTGAAGGTAGACACCCCAGCTGATTTACACTGAATCCCAAATACTCTACTAGGGTTTCAAAACAGGATCAATTAAGGCCTTATCCTTGAAAAAATATATTCTATCCAAATTTTATAATTTTTATGTAAAGTAATATAAGAAGCTATTTATTTCATACCCTCATGATTTTTTTTTAATTTGACAGAGAGATCACAAGCAGAGAGGCAGGCAGAGAGAGAGAGGGGGGGGGAAGCAGCCTCCCCGAAGAGGAGAGAGCCTGATGTGGGGCTCGATCCCAGGACCCTGAGATCACGACCCGAGCCGAAGGCAGAGGCTTAACCCACTGAGCCATCCAGGCGCCCCACCCTCATGATTTTTAAAAGAACTCTAAAAGTTTGTTAAAAATGACCAGAACATGGGTGCCTGGATGGTGCAGTCAGTTAAGCATCCAACTCAGTCACGATCTCAGGGTTGTGAGATCAAGTCCTGCATCTGGCTCTGCGCTCAGCTTGCGCTTCAGTTTCTCTCCCCCGTCCATCTGCCCCACCTCTCCTGCCCCCACTCTCTCTCACTCAAAAAATTAAATAAATCTTAAAAAAAGAAAAAGACCAGAACATCATTCAAAGCCATTAGCAATGCATTATAAAAATTTAAAAGAAAAACCAAAACTATGATTATGCCATAAGGTACTGTAACACAGAGTCTAAAATTCGTTTATTCAAACTTTGAAAACTTACTAAATAAGAAGAAAATAAACCATTTAAATGGATAATGAATAGACTTCCCAACATGTTTCTAAGCTTAACAATATGATAATTGTTTGAGTAAAAACCTGCAATTAGCACTAATGAACAGGAAAGACTGAACCAAATCCTGGGCTTTGAGATGGGCATCTTTGGATTTGGGCCATAGCATCAGCAAAAGAGACCCACTGTACAAAACTGGCATTCACACTTGTCCTTGCCCTTGGTCATATTTTCCTTTCCTGCTTCCTTTATATGTCTTTTCCTCTGTAGCCATTCTACACACAAATACAAGTGGACATCAAGAGGAAAGAGCTGGAGTTGACCATTTTCTTTCCTTCTTTGAGTTCTTGGAGGCAGGTAGGGAGCCACTCAGCTTAACTCGAGTACTGCCCCTCCTGGCTGATGGCCACTAACTTTAATTTACTCTGGTCTATGCATTTTGGGGGGACTGGATATGATTCTACCAGAACATAAGGTCTGAATATCCTGGGTAGTTGCCTCACTTCTCTTTTTGGATTGGTTAACGGGGCCCTGTTATTTAGATTTAATAAAAGAAACAAAAATTTTAATTAACTGTAGTAAATTGGTTTTGTTTATGGTCTTGGCAGTGTACTCACCATGTACAGCTGGCTGACTTTTTCTTGACACTTGACATAGGCTTCATAGTCTGCAAAGACTTTAAACCTGTATTTTTGTGATGAGAAGGGAAAAACAAAACAACAAAAAGCTTCATTAAAATATGTGTGCTAAGATTCCACCTAGAATTATCTTTTGCTTTTTTGTTTTAAGATTTGAGAGAGAGAAAGAGAGAGCATGCAAACATAAGCAGGGGGAGGGGATAAGGGGCAGGGAGGGGAAAGGGAGAGAATACCAAGCAGACTCTAGGTTGAGCACAGAGCCTGATGTGAGGCTTGATCTCATGATCCTGAGACTATCACCTGAACCAAAACCAAGAGTCGGATGCTTAACTGACTGAGCCATCCAGGTACACCCTCCCCTTGACAAGTTCTCTTCTGTGTAATGTCAGGCATGGCTGGTTTACCAAACTTACATTTCTATTCATTAGAGTTTTAACCAGACTTCAACATTTATATGGTTCTTCCCACATGTAAGAATGTCAACGTATGGATGTACTTGAAAGCTGGGTGTACCAGTGGAAATAGAAAAAGAATCCCAGATTTGTGGGTCTTATTTTTAAACCTTCCTAGCATAGTTAGTAGAGACTATCTGATTTTTCAAGTGTAGATTAGCTTCTCAGATCACAGACCTATGCTAATTATACAGATGCATTATAGTTGGTTTAGATGTTCTTGTCCCCTTTTCATGGCCCAAATAGCACGATCTTCTTGTGGGAACTCACCTGTCATAATAAAATAGCATGTTGATTACATCTTTGAAGAGGTCAGGCTGCTGGGGAGAGAAGAAGCCATTGTCAATTTGGTCAATGGCCAGCTTCAGCTCTGGAAGTGCCTCGTAATATTCTTTTGCCTCATACCTGTGGGATGAGAGAGTGGGTGATAAGAAAAATGTTCCATTAGTGGGTGTGATTAACAATACACAAGACAGGTGACTTACAGGGAAAACTGCAGAGTAGGAAGACCTTACCCTCACTTTGTGCCACAGATACAGCTAGATAACACCCACATCAATGTAAATAACTGAGAAAACCATCTGTCCACAGCTAAATCTGGAGAAGAAGTCATATCAAAGAGGGTGGGAAGGATAGAGATGTGGTTGGGAGTTAAATGAACCCATGGGACTGTGCATGGGAAGGAGGGATGCTGCGGGCATAGAGAGGATAGAAAAACACCCTTACACTGGAGCTCACATGCGGCAGATGAATCCTCTTAATATCTGGCTTTGAAAATCAGAGGGATTGAATTTTTTGAGTTCTTACAATCAGTGGAGCTTACCACCTGGGACTTTGAAAATCAGCAGGCTTGGCTCTGAGAGAGCAAGGAGAGCAACAAGAAACGGAGTCCCTGGCCTTAAAGGGACAGCATAGCAAGCAACCAGGACAGTTACAGTATAGAAGCCATAGTTTGTAATACACCCGGGGTATACTGGAGGGAGATTTGTTTACTCATCTCAGAGCATATGCTGGAGAGGCAGGGAACTTTAGGAGACTTCTTCAGGAACAAAGGAGCTGCGGGCCACTATTTCCCTTCCCTGTCCCCCAGCTTAGCCATGTGGACACCCGTGGGAATAAATGCTATGCCAACACTTGCTACTTAAATTGCTAACAGTGTGCCTGGGCCCCCAGGTCATCTGCAGATATGTCCCACCAGTCAGGCCTCTGCTCCAGGTCCCCTCCCACAGCAGACCTGTGCAATCCTGGCTGACACTGCCCACCCTGCCCGTGTTCTCCTGTGGTCCTGTCCCCTACAATGTGCTCTTGGTGGAGCCCATCCAAAGTGGGGCAAGGAGCCTAGCAGTGTGCAAGCAGCTGCAAAAGGGGCCACCACCAATCCAAACTGACTCCTGATCCATGGAGGGAGAGGGGAAGATAACTACACACAACAATCAGACTTCAGCCCCAGCAACGCGCCAGGGGGCAGACAGGTGGTCTATCTACAAGCACTGCCCACCAATAAAAGCTTCTCAGGGCTTGACACAGGGAGAGTGCACTGTACTTTGGTGGGACTGCAGCTCTGGCAAATGCCTGGTCTGATTCCCCTCAAGCCCAAGGCAGCCCCAGCCTGGCTCCTGCACAACACAAGAACCAAACTGTGCCCACAACAGGCAAAGAGAACCACTGCAGACA
This sequence comes from Meles meles, assembly GCF_922984935.1. Taxonomy (NCBI): domain Eukaryota; kingdom Metazoa; phylum Chordata; class Mammalia; order Carnivora; family Mustelidae; genus Meles; species Meles meles. Next base: position 103,259,786 of record NC_060071.1, read on the forward strand.
ATTGGATTGAAGGGGAAAAAAGGAGCTCAGCTACAATAGCAGAGTGCGTGTGATATGCATAGACGACACCCCTGAAGCACCAGGTTCTGGTGAACAGGGGACTCTGCACTACAGGGCACTGTTGGACTCTTCCTCATGAGGCCACTACTTTTAAGAGCAGGAGATGTAGTTGACTTTCCCAACACACAGAAACAGACTCAGAAAGTTAGGCAAAATGAGGGACAGAGGAAATGTCCCAAATGAAGGGACAGGACAAAATCAGAGCATGGGACCTAAACAAAATGGAAATAAGTAATGTAATATGCCTGATAAAGTTTTTACAGTAATGGTCTTAAGATACTCACAGGAGTTGAGAAGAGTGCAGGACCTCAATGAGATAGATCCTTAACAAAGGGAGAGAAAATATAGAAATGAACCAGAGATGAAGAACTTAATAACTGAAATTAAAAATACATTAGATAGAATAAATAGACGAGAAGAAGTAGAAGATGGGATTAGCTATCTGGAGGACAGAGTACTGTAAAGTAATTGTGTTGAACACGAGAGAGGAAAAAAATAATAAAAAATGAAAATAGACATGGAATTCAGCAACACCATCAAGTGTAGTAACATTCATATTATAAGGATTCCAGAAGAAGACTAAGAAAAGGGGCAGAAATTTTATTTGAAGAAATAACAGCTGAAAACTTTCCAAATCTGGTCAAGGAAACAGAAACTCAGATCTAGGATTCATAGAGAGCTCCCAACAAAATCAATCCAAGGAGGTACACCCCCAAACACACAGTAATTAAAATGGCAAAAAGTAGTGATAAAGAGAGAATTTTAAAAGCAGCAAGAGAAAAGAAAATAGTTATATACAAGGGAAACCCCATAAGGCTGTGAGCTGATTTTTCAGCAGAAACTCTGCAGGCCGGAAGAGAGTGGCATGATATATTCAAAGTGCTGAAAGAAAAAAACATGCAGCCAAGAATACTGTTACTCATTACAGAAGGAGAGAGAAGAGTTTTCCAGACAAACAAAAGTTAAAGGAATTCGTGACCACTAAACCAGCCCTACAGAAAATGCTAAAAAGGATTCGTTGAGTGGAAAGGAATGATCGTAAGTAGTAGTAAGAAAAGAAGGAAGCACAAAAACAGTAAAAAGAAGTATATCTATAAAAATCAGTCAAGGGGACGCACCTGGCTGGCTCAGTTGGTTAAGCATCTGCCTTTAGCTCAGATCATGATCCCAGGGTCCTGGGATTGAGCCCCATGTTGGGCTCCCTGCTCAGTGGGGAGCCTGCTTCTCCCCTGCCACCTGCTCTCTTTGCCCCTTTCCTCTGCTCATGCTCTTTCTCTTTCAAATAACTGAAATATTTTTAAAAAATCAGTCAAGGGATCCACAAAATCAAAGAATGTGAAGTATGATACCACATACCTAAAATGTTGGTGGGGGGAGTAAAGAATGGGTTCAAATTTAAGCAGCTATCAACTTAATAGATACTGCTATATACATAAGATGTTAAATACAAACCTAATGATAATCACAAATCAAATACCAGTAATAGATATGCAAAAACAAACATAAGAAGAAAACAAGAAAGGAACAGAGAAGAACTACAGAAACAACCATAAAACAAGTAGCAAAATGGCAATATGTACATACCTATCAATAATTATTCTGAATGTAAATGGACTAAACATTCAAATCAAAAGACATAGGGTGATGGAATGGATTTAAAAAAAATATGACATAAATAAATATATATAAATTAAAAAATAATCTATATGCTCTCTACAAGATGCATACTTTGGACATAAAGACACACACAGATTGAAAGTGAGGAGATGGAGGGGTGTCTGGGTGGTTAAGTTAATTAAGTGCTTGCTTTGGGCTTAGGTCATGATCTCAGGGTTCTGGGAGCAAGCCTAGCATCCAGCTCCCTGCTCAGTGGGGAATGGCTCCCTCTCCCTCTCTCCTCTCCCCACTGCCCCCTGCCCATGTTCTCTCTCTTGAAGAAATAAATAAAATCTAAAAAAAAAAAAAAAAAAAAAAATCAAGAGATGAAAAAACATTTGTCATGCAAATGGAAGTAAAAAGAAAAGCAGAGTGGCAATACTGATATTGGACAACATGGACTTTAACACAAAGTCTGTAAGAAGAGAAAAAGGAAGACTATATAATCAAGGGAACAAACTAAAGAAGATATAACAATTCCAAATATTTATGCACTCAACATGGGAGCACCCAAATACATAAAGCAGCTATTAACAAAGGAAGTAATCAATAGTAATCCAATACTGGTAGAGGACAATAACCCCCCCACTTACATTAATCAATAGGTCACCCACACAGAACATCAACAAGGAAATAGTAGAGGCTTTGTATGACACACTGGACCAGATGAACCTAACAGATACATTCAGAACACTCCCTCCTAAAACAACAGAATACACATTTTGTTCAAGTACACATGGAACATTCTCTAGATCACATGTTACACCACAAAATAAGTCTCAATAAATCCAAAAAGATTAAAGTCATAGCATGCATGTTTTCCAACCAAAATGTTTTGAAACTAGAAATCAACCACAAGAAAAAAATCTAGAAAGATCTCTAATACGTGAAGGTTAAATAACGTGCTACTTAACAATGAAAGGGCCAACCAAGAAATCAAAGGGAAAATTAAAAAAAAAAAATATGCAGAGGCAAATGAAAATGAAGACAGAGTGGTCCAAAATCTTTGGGTTGTAGCAAAAGCTGTTCTAAGAGAGAATTTTTTAAAAAAAGATTATTTATTTCTTATTTGTCAGATAGCAGAAGCACGGAGAGCTGCAGGCAGAACAGGCAGAGCAGGCAGAGGGAGAAGCAGGCTCCCTGCCGAGCAAGGACCCTGATGTGGGACTCGATCCCAGGACCCTGGGATCATGACCTAAGCCGAAGGCAGATGCTTAATCAACTGAGCCACCCAGGGGTCCCCTGAGAGGGAAGTTTAAAGCAATATAGGCAAGAAACACCTCAAATGAACAAACTAACCTTACACCTAAAGAACTAGAAGAAGAAGAAGAAGACCTAAAACCAGTAGAAAAGGACACAATCAAGATTAGAGCAGAAATAAACAATATAGAAACTAAAAAGCCCCAGTAGAACAGATCAATGAAACCAGGATTTGGTTCTTTGAAAACAGCAACAAAATTGATAAACCTTGATTCAGACTCATAAATAAAAAAGAGACTCAAGTAAACAAAACCAGACATGAAGGAAAGAAGCAAAGTAACAACAGACATCGCAGAAATACAAAGGATTATAAGAGAGTATTATGAAAAATTATATGGTAACAAACTGGACAACCTAGAAGAAATGGATAAATTCCTAGTAAGATATAAACTACCAAAACTGAACCAAAAAGAAATAGAAAGTTTGAAAAGACCAATTACCAGCAAAAATTGAATCAGTAACCAAAAGACTCCCAAAACACAAAAGTCCAGGACAAGATGACTTCACAGGTGAATTCTACCAAACATTTAAAAAAGAGTTAATACCTATTCTCAAACCATTCTGAAAGTAGAAGAGGAAGGAAAGCCTCCAAATTAGTTTTAGGATACCAGCATTACCCTGATACCAAAACCAGATGAAGATACTACAAAAAAGAGAACTACAGGGCAATATCTCTAATGAACATAGATGCAAAAATCCTCAACAAAATATTAACAAAATGAGTCTAATACTACAAATCATTCACATGATCGAGTGGGATTTATTCCTGGGATGCAAGGGTGGCTGAATATTCATAAATTAATCAACGTGATACCTCACATTAACAAGAGAAAGGATAAGAACCAAATGGTCGCTTCAAGAGATGTGGAAAATCATGTGACAAAGTACACCATCCATTCATGATAGAAACACTCAACAAAGTAGGTTTAGAGGGAACTTGCCTCTACATAATGGGAGCCATATATGAAAAACTAAAAGCTAACATCATACTCAATGCTGAAAACCTTAAAGCTCTTCCCCTAAAGTCAGGAACAAGATAAGAATGCCCACTCTAACCACTTTTATTCAACATAATACTGGAAGTCCTAGTCACAGCAATCAGACAACAACAAAAGGCATCCAAATTGGTAAGGAAGAAGTAAAACCTTCACTATTTCCAGAAGACATCATATTACATATAGAAAACCCTAGACTCTGCAGAAAAACTACTAGAACTGACAAATCCAGTAAAATCATGGGATAGAAAAATAAGTCTTGCATTTTTATACTAATAATGAAGTGGCAGAAGAAGAAATTAAGAATTCCAGGAGGAGAGGCAACATGGCAGAGGAGTAGCGGACTGAAATGACATCAGGTCACAGGAGTTCAGCCAGAAAGTTATCAAACCATTCTGAACACCTACAGATTGAACAAGAGATAGAAGAGAAGAAAAGCAGCAATTCTAGGAACAGAAAATCGACCACTTTCTGAAAGGTAGGACATGCAGAGAAATGAATCTGAGGAGACAGGAAGATAGACCACGGGAGGGAGGGGCCGGCTCCCAGCAAGTGTGGGAGCAGTGGAGCACAAAATTGGAACTTTTGGAAGTCTGCTCCTTTGACGTACATGGCTCTAGAGGCTAAGCGGGGGTGGAGGCCTCTTGGCGACAGTGTGGTCTCAGGACTCTCAGGGTCACAGGAAGACTGGGGGTGTCTGAGTGTGATATCAGAGTGGGGAAGCCGACTGCAGAGACAGAGCTCTCATCTTAGGGTTACCTTAAATCATGATCCACGACACAGTTGGACCACTGTTCTTTGAGGAGGGACCCCACAAGTGGCAGATCCAGGGACACTCACCAGAGGCAAGAATCTGCTGGGTTTGGAGATTCCAAATGGGGCCGTGTGCCAGAGACAGAAACGCTCAGTCACAGGCCAAGTGAGCCCAGAATGCGGCCAGAGACCAGGGAGACCAGACTGATTGACCCCTTTTTTTCTGAGGGCGCACTGAGGAGTGGGGACCCAAGCTCTCGGCTCCTCTGGGCCAGAGACTGGGAGGCCACCATTTTCATTCCCGTCCTCCGGAGCTGTACGGAAAGCATTCAGGGAACAAAAGCTCCTGAGAGCGAGCCCAAGCAGATTACATAGCCCGGGCCCTGGTAAGGGTGGTGCAATTCTGCCTCCCACAAAGACATTTGAGAATCACTACAACAGGCCCCTCCCCTAGAAGATCAGCAAGAACTAGACCAAGCTCACAAGACAAAGCTCACAGATCAAGGAGAACAGCGGAACTCCAAAGCTAGGGGAAAGCAATGCATGGAATTCATGGCTTTCTCCCCATGATTCTTTAGTCTTGCAAAGTTAAATTTTTTAAATTTTATTTTTTTCTTATTCCAATTTTTAAAACTTTTCCTCTTTCCTCTTTTAATGTTTTTTTAACTAGTTTATCTTAACAATACCTTCCAAAAAAATCTTTTTAAGTCATCATTATTATAGTCATATTTTATCCTTCATTGTATTTAACCTTATTTTTTGAATACATATAGGGTTTTTTTTTTTTTTCCTAAAAAAACTTTGGGATACAATTTATTCTAATAGATCAAAATATACCCTAAATCTAGCACAGGGCTTTGTTCTAGTCTCCAACCTGAGCACATTCTCTCCCTCACCCTTTTTTTCTTCTTTCTTTCTCCAACATACAATTCTTTTTAGAATTTTTAAAAAATTTTCATCTTTACAGTCATATTCTATCCCTTCACTGTGTTTACCCTTATTTTTGTATATATATAAGTTTTTCTTTCTTTAAAATTTTGGGAGGTAGTTTCTTCTAAGAGACCAAAATATACCCAAAATCAAGCGGGTGGCTCTGTTCAATTCACCAGTCTAATATAATCAATCAATCTATCTATCTATAGGTGTATATATATATATATTTTTTTTTTTTTTAATTTCTTTTTACCCCCTTACTTCTCCCCCTGGTTTAGGTTCTCTTCTTATTTGGTTAGCATACATTTTTCTGGGGTCTTTGCCACCCTTTTAGTACTTTATCCTCTCATTCGTATATTCTTATCTGGATAAAATGACAAGGTGGAAAAACTCACCACACACACACAAAAAAAGAACAAGAGGCAGTACTGACGGCTAGGGACCTAATCAATACAGACATTGGTAATATGTCAGAACTAGAGTTAAGAATGATGATTCTCAAGGAGCTAGCTGGGCTTGAAAAAAGCATGGAGGATGTTAGAGAAACTGTCTGGAGAAATAAAATCCCTTTCTGGACAAATAAAAGAACTAAAATCTAACCAAGCTGAAATAAAAAAAGGTATTAATAAAAAAAGGTATTAAAATCAAAAGAGGTGCAATCAAATATGGAGGCTCTTACTGCTAGGATAAATGAGGCAGAAGAGAGAATTAGTGATACAGAAGACCAAATGACAGGGAATAAAGAAGCTGAGAAAACGACTGCTAGACCACATGGGGAGAATTCAAGAGATAAGTGATACCATAAGACAAAACAATATTAGAATAACTGGGATTCCAGAAGAAGAAGAAAGAGAGGGACAGAAGGTATACTGGGGCGAATTCTAGTAGAGAATCTCCCTAATGTGGCAAAGAGAACAAGCATCAAAATCCAGGAGGCATAGAGAATCCCCTTCAAAAATCAATAAAAATAGGTCCACTCCCCATCAACTAACAGTAAAACTTACTAGTCTTAGTGACAGAGAAAATCCTGAAAGCAGCCCAGGACAAGAAGTCTGTAACATATAATGGTAAAAATATTAGATTGGCAGCAGACTTATCCAGAGAGACCTGGCAGGCCAGAAAGCACTGGCATGATATATTCAGAGCACTAAATGAGAAAAACATGCAGCCAAGAATACTATATCCAGCTGAGCTATCACTGAAAATAGAAGGAGAGATAAAAAGCTTCCAGGACAGGGGCGCCTGGGTGGCTCAGTGGGTTAGGGCCTCTGCCTTTGGCTCAAGTCATGATCCCAGGGTCCTGGGATCGAGCCCCGCATCGGGCTCTTTGCTCTGCAGGGAGCCTGCTTCCTCCTCTCTCCCTGCCTGCCTGTCTGCCTAGTTGTGATTTCTCTCTGTCAAATAAATAAAATAAAAAAAAAATAAAAAAAAAAAAGCTTCCAGGACAAACAAAAATAAAAGAATTTGCAAACACCAAGCTAGCCCTACAGGAAATATTAAAAGTGGTCCTCTAAGCAAAGACAGAGCCCAAAAGTAGTAAACCAGAAAGGAACAGAGACAATATACAGTAATAGTCACCTTATAGGCAATACAATGGCATTAAATTCATATCTTTCTATAGTTACCCTGAATGTAAATGGCCTAAATGCTCAATCAAAAGACACAGGGTATCAGAATGGATTAAAAAAAAATCGATATGCTCTCTACAAGAAACTCATTTTAGACCCAAAGACACCCCAAGATTTAAAGTGAGGGGGTGTCCTTATATCAGATAAATTAGATTTTAAGCCAAAGACTATAATAAGAGATGAGGAAGGACACTATATCATACTCAAAGGGTCTGTCCAACAAAAAGATTTAACAATTTTAAATATCTGTATCACTTTCTTACATCATACACAAAAAAAGACTCAAAATAGATTAGAGATCTAAATGTGAGACCTGAAACCATAAAAGTCCTAGAAGAGAGCACAGGCAGTAATTTCTCTGACATGTGCCACAGCAACATTCTTCTATTTGTGTCTCCTGAGGCAAGGGCAACAAAAGCAAAAATAAACTTTTTGTTTCTTTTTATCAAACTTTCTGTTTTATTTTTGTTTATTTGACAATATCAAAATAAAAATCTTCTGTAAAGCAAAGGAAACAATCAACAGAACTAAAAGACAACCAACTGGATGGGAGAAGATACAGGCAAATGACTTACCTGAGAAAGAGTTAGTATTGAAAATATACAAAGACCCATACAACTGGACACCAGTTGTATGGGTCTTTGTATATTTGTATATACAAATATATTTGTATATCCAGTTAAATATGGGAAGAAGACACAAAGAGGTATTTTTCCAAAGAAGACATCCAGATGGCCAACAGACACATGAAAAGATGCTCAACATCACTCATCATCAGGGAAATGCAAATTAAAACCACAATGAGGTATCGCCTCACACCTATCAAAATGGCTAAAATAGGGGTGCCTGGGTGGCTCAGTGGGGTAAGCCTCTGCCTTCAGCTCAGGTCATGATCCCAGCGTCCTGGGATCAAGCCCCACATTGGGCTCTCTGCTCAGTGGGGAGTCTGCTTCCCCCTCTCTCTGCCTGCTTCTCTGCCTACTCGTGATCTCTCTCTCTGTGAAATAAATAAATAAAATCTTAAAAAAAAATTCTCTATCAAAATGGCTAAAATAAAAAATGTAAGAAACAAGTGTTGCTGAGCATGTAGAGAAAAGGAACTCTCGTGCACTGCTGGTGGGAATGCAAACTGGTGCAGCCACCATGAAAAACAGTAGTGCCTCAAAAAATTAAAAATAGAAATATGATCCAATTCTACCACTGGGTATTTACCCAAGATTACAAAAACCCTAACTTAAAGGGATACATACACCCCTATGTTTATTGCAGCATTATTTACAACAGTCGAATTATGGAAGCAACCCAAGTGTCCACTGAAAGATGAATGGATAAAGAAGTGGTATACATATATAATGGAATATTGTTCGGTCATAAAAAGAATGACATCTTGCCCTTTGCAACATGGATGGATCTAGAGAATGTAATGCTAAGTGAAATAAGTGAGTTAGAGAAAGACAAATACCATATGATTTCACTTATATATAAAACTTAAAGAAACAAAACACATGAATGAAGAAAAAAAGAAAAAACAAAAAAACAGACCCTTAGACTCTCAACTACAGGGGACAAAGTAACGGTTTACCAGAGGGGAGATGGGCTGGGGGTGATGCGGATTAAGGTGTGCACTTGCCACGGTGAGCAGAGGGTGACATAATGAATTGCTGAAATACTATATTGTACACCTGAAACTAATGCAACCAACTACACCCACCAATAACAAACAGCAAGGACCCAATGCACATGTGCCCAAGCTCCTTTCACGTTCGCTTGCAGGGTTTAATAAAACTCAGCTGTAAGGAGGCTGCCCAGGTGCGTGGGAGAGGTTCTGTGGCTGCATTTCCCGTGACCCTGCCTCAAAGGGATACCTGGGTAGGCAGGCACACTCCTGGGGGTGGGAGGCACTTGCCCAATAAGAAGGAGCTGCTCCCTTACCCTTTCTTGTCCAAAGCGGCCACATCATCTACTCTCATGCCAAAGATGAACAGGTTCTCTTCCCCAGCTTCCTCTGCCATTTCCACGTTGGCCCCATCCATGGTCCCAATGGTCAGGGCCCCGTTCAGCATGAATTTCATATTGCCTGTCCCTGAGGCTTCAGTGCCTGCAGTGGAGATCTGCTCTGACAGGTCCGTGGCTGGGATGACTGCAAGGAAGGTATAATAAAGTCAGTGATCCTGTTTCTCTAGACCTGCTTGCATTGGATCCGAGTATTTATCCAGCTGGCCTGTTTTGATCATTAAAATAGTCCATGTACATCAAGACAAACATGCATATGGCATGGAAGGCTGGATCTTACTCTCCCCCTTGACTGAGGCAACTGGGCTTTTGTCCATTTTTGATGTGCTACCTGGGTGGTGATGGCTGCAGTGCTAAATAATTACGTGCTCCTACTATTCTGTCTTGGTCTATAAACTATAAACCTATTTCTCTCCCCTATAAAAACTGACACTTCGTTTCTCTTCTTCCCTCTCTTCCTTCCGGTTTTAGTTATGGGTTTTTTTTTCTGCTTGATAACTTTATAAAATATATTGAAACTTCTCTTTCTTGACCTTTAAGATTCAGTCTCTCCTGACCCTTCTGTTATGATCTGAGCAAATGGGATTGTCTGCATGCTTTCCACTTCCCACCTCCTCCCTCCCTCCTTTCCAAGGCAGGGAAATGTGCTGGGTGCACCTGAGGTGCGCCTGGGGCCTCTGACCTTTCAGCCTAATTTACACACAAATTAGTGCTGCCAGAAGGCCCCCTTCCCCCTTTTTGACTTCAAAGGTCAGAACCAATTCTGTTTTACTTTGAAGGCTTATTTGTAGATTAGATATACTTTCATTGACATCAGTAGGAACCTGGCTCTTATCTCTTTCTGCATACAGTCTTAAACAGTAACATCAGAGGACCCAAAAATACCTCAAAAAGAGAAAGGCCTGTTTTCAATTTGGGACTTGGATGAACGCACAGTTGGCATCTGCCTGTGGACCTTGCTTTGTAAGCACATGATGCAAATAAGCAAAGAGAGCAATAGAGAAAGGGATGTTGGCTTTCTGCCAGTCTAACTCTCCCCACGTGGGAACTCCATGCATGCTCAGTGCCCATCTGAGCACATCTAAGCCTCATGCTTGGCAGCCTGACATCCGTCCTCATTCTCTGTTGCCACGTGAACAAATGACAGCCCTTCTTCCTTCCATGAAGTGACCAGAGGAATATCCGGGGCTAGGGAATTGGCGTTTTGTTGCAAAACTGGAGCTGGGAATGGAAGCCCTTTCCTTTCCTTTCCCTTGTAGAGCACCATCTGTACTTTGCCCAGACATCAGGGCCCCCTCCTCCAGCACCCAGCTCTGGTTAGCTAGCTGGCAGGAAAATGCACTTGCAAAGCTAATGGGTGATACTGACTTCGGAGACTGCAATTTCATGGTCAGTCGCATCAACTTAAAGACTCTTAGCCTAGGCCTTTATGGAGCCCAAGAGTGATGCTTTCTATCTTAAGTTACTGACCCCCTGAACCCAGTCACGTCATTTTCCCCTACCATGTATTTCCCGAGAATTTGCCCTGTCTCAGCATGATTTGGGAAGGGGATACTACCTTTTTCAGCAAGAGACACTCTATAGTTCTCCAAGAAGATGACTTTCAGCTTGCTTCCAACCACAGGGTCATTGTTCACCACATCTGCCACGGAGGTGATGAGCTTTATGATCATTTTGGCCATGTGATATCCCGGGGCAGCCTTGGGGAAGGATGTCAAACACACTGTCGGGAGGGAGCCGTGACGAAGTGGACAAACCGCAAGAGATCAGGGCCCCCGCAGCCCCACTGAAGAGAATCAACTTACTTTGCCACCGATTATGACTGTTCTGGGCACAAACAACTTCCTGGGGTCTTTCTTAATGCCTGGAAAAGATTTAGGAGTGGGTGGGCGGGAGGCGGGCGCGGGCCGGGCGGCAAGGCTCCCGCCTCCAGGGGGCGCTGCGGCCGCGCGCAGACTCACGGTTGTACATGGTGACCACGTGCAGGCAGTTCAGGAGCTGCCGCTTGTACTCGTGGATCCGCTTCACGTGCACGTCGAACATGGACGAGGGGTTGATCTTCACTTTGTACTCCTTCTCCAGGAACTGGGAAAACTTGAGCTTGTTCTCCTGTGGAGACAGGACGCTGTGTGGGAGCCGGTTTGCGTCGGGCGCATCAGCCAGTCGGGGGGGCCTCACGCACCCCAGCACTCCTGCCGCCGGAGGAATCCGTGCCGGGAAGCCTCACCTGCTTCGCGTTGGCGATTTCTCGGAGGAAGACGTCATCACCCAGGAAGCCTCGCAGCTTCGTCAGCTGGCTCAAGTCTTTCACGTAGTCTTCCCCGATTTTCTTTCAGTTTAGAGAAGAGGGGATCTGAGTCAGGGACGGCAGCCTGCCCACTAGCAGTCTGTGTCCGTCTGCGGCGGGTGCCTACAACAGGGTGGCCGACCTACCACACCGTGTGGGAAGAACCCTTTGCTAGTCTCCGAAATGCAGTTTCAGTGGCAGCGAGCGTTATAAACAAGAGCCCTACCTAAAAGGGGCAATGCAGAACCCAGGTTCCACCAGCTGTTATTATGACCTTCGCTTAACTAAATAGGGTCACCGTCTTCCATCTGTTGTGTCACAGGAGTACTGTTAGCCAGCCACGTAATTTGTGAACCCCCTGGTTAAAAATTAAGGATTTCGGGGCACCTGGGTGGCTCAGTTGTTAAGCATCTGCCTTCGGCTCAGCTCATGATCCCAGGGTCCTGCGATCGAGCCCCACATCGGGCTCCGGGTGAAGCCTGCTTCTCCCTCTCCTACTCCCCCTGCTTGTGCTCCCTCTCTCGCTGGGTCTCTTTCTGTCACATTAATAATAAATGAAATCTTTAAAAAATAATAAAAATAAAAATTAAAACTTTCGACAGGGCTACAGCAGAGAATTGGATCAAACAGGGAGCCTTATGAGACAGCACCCTTCACCTGCTGAGGGCTGGCCCTGCTGTCTGTTGCAGACCAGACTCATGAGTCAAAAGGGCCCTCCACCACCTCTCGCTCTGAAGTCAGGCCTCCCCTGCCTTGCTCCTTACCTCTGCTATTAACTCTGCGAGCCCTGGGTTGCAGAGTAAGAGCCAGCGCCTCGGAGTGATCCCATTGGTTTTATTCTGAAATTTGTCTGGTTCTAACTCACTGAAGTCCTTGAATCTGGAGTCGGAAGAGACACGTCACTGAATTTGTCTGAAAGAGCAGGCTCCTGTTACATTCAAGAAGCCAAGTGTAGGCTTAGAGAGATTAAAGGTGGAGGGAGAGGCTGGCAGCAGCTAGTGCTGTCATTCTAAACAGAGATTCATTTGCAATTCAACATTATAAGAAAAATTCCAAATCAAGTCACCTCTATACAATTTCCTGGCACTGACATATATACCAGACTTTGCAGCAGAATAGGTTTTTTTTTTTTTCCGCCTTCGCTCCTACATCTAGAATTAGGATGGTTCAGAGAGGAAGGCATTTTCTTTTTGAAAAGGTTACTTTGTATAGGAGAAAATAATTTTCGCATTTTGACAGGGCCTTTCTTCCCCAAACGCAACCCTGCCTTTACTAGCATCAGTACATTCGTGGAGCAATGTTCGACCCACCACCTCAGGAATGGAGACTCACACTTGGGTCTTCACAATGTCTGAGTGGATTTTAGCTACGCCATTCACAGCATGGGAGCCCACAATGCAGAGATGGGCCATGTTGATCCTTTTGCCTCCTTCCTCTTCTATCAGAGACATCCTTCTCAGACGGTCGACATCTTTAGGAAACAAGGCCGCAATTCTCTGGCCAAGGGAAGAGAAAGGCCTTGCTGGCCACTCAGGTTTAAAGCAGTGTTGAGATAATGTCATTCACTTCCCCAGCAAAATCTCTGATGGAGCAAATATGGAATTTCACTCCCACAGAGAGGGCGTCGGTTCACCCTGAGGAGATGCCATCCTCTATTTTAGTGTTTTCTAAAAGGTGTCTTTAACAGCGCCCCACCAAGTCTTGAATACTTTTGATGTATCTATGTCTGAAAGATGTTTGGGCCTCCAGTTTGCTGAGAGGGAACACAGCAGCCGCCCTTAACATCTCAAGACCTCATTCTCAAAAGGGGTACGAATTTCTCAAAATGACTTACATCTAAATGCTTCTGATTTATCTCATAAATGATTTGCAAATGTCGAGGAAGCAACGTTTCCACCAGCTCTACAGGCCAGCGCTCCAGGGCCTCTGGGAGCACCGTGTGGTTGGTGTATGCAAAGGTCTTCTTGGTGATCTCCCAGGCCTGTGGGAAGGGAGAGGAGTTAGCTGCTTCCCTGTGCAAGAAGCCTGCCCAGCAGGTGCTCACCCCATCACACAGGACCACACATTTCCTCAGCTCCTGCCAGTCTGCAACAGCACAGCCCATCCACACAGTTGGACACACTCAATTCAGCCAGGGTCCGAATCATCCAGAGACTGGGAATATGATTTCTTCTTTTGGGTGAGGGGAAAGCAGCCACGTGTAAAACTGTTTGATAAAACTGAAGACAACATACTGATAAGTCTTCTCTACTGTCCTAATATGCCACTTATTAAAAGCAAAATCTGGGCGGGACGCCTGGGCTCAGTGGGTTAAGCCTCTGTCTTCGGCTCAGGTCATGGTCTCAGGGTCCTGGGATCAAGCCCTGCATCAGGCTCTCTGCTCAGCGGGAAGCCTGCTTCCCCCCTCTCTCTGCCTACTTATGATCTCTCTCTTTGTCAAATAAATAAATCAAATCTTAAAAAAAAATCTGAGCAACACAAACAAGGAATGTTCTGAGAAAGTATGGAGTATGTTTAAAATTCTGATTTGTAAACTGGTGGGGACACTTACAATTTGCTGTGTTCTGAGGTTGGAGAATTTAATTTAGAATCCTTTAAGACTCACACAAAAAAATCCTTTTAGACCCAGTCCATCTGAGCCGGATGGCATTAGCAATTTATTTACTTTCTTAGTCTTCCTCCCCGTAAAGCAGTAAGGACAGAGAAATGTTAGCACTGGGCAGACTTTATCTTTGCTCATTGGAAGTTAGCAACAGTAACTTATTTTGAAAAACTGTAAAGGGAGCTTTTGGGAATATCTCTGAACCACAGATATACTATTTGATTAAAGGAAAAGGAAGCCAAACTATTCAGACCTTGGACCAGGGCAGTTTTTCAATATCCACAAAAATCCTCATCAGCTCAGGGATGGCGAGTGCAGGGTGCGTGTCATTCAGCTGGATGGCAACCTGTATGAGGAAAAGGCATCAGCGAGCAGGGGACGGATGGCCTGGGGTAAGGTCTTTCTTACCCTCATGGGTGCCTGCACAAAGCAGCAAACAGAATGCCTGCCCTGGGCAAGGCGCTTTAAGCATACGGCACCTACTCAACTTTTTTAGTCCTGAGAAAGAGGAGTACATCTGATAGGAAGTCCTGCTCCCTCACTGTCTCTGTCCGTGTTTGCAGACTGAATACTCGCCTGGTCTGGAAAGGCATCAAATGCAGTTTTGGCGCTGTCTGTGGAGCCAAACTTGGAGGCTTTGAAACGTCGGATGACATCTTGCAAGGTCGCGGCCACCACAAAGTATTCCTGCTTCAACCTCAGCTCTTTCCCTTCAAAAAACTTCAAGCCAGAGAGACAGAGTGAGAGTGGTTCACACTGCAGCGTGGCCAAAATATGCCAGGGATCTCCTGCCCAGAGAACTTCAAGACGAAAGCTCATAGAACATCTGGCAGAAGAGGACAGGTTGAAGGCCAAGCATCAGACTTTGCTCTTTCCTGAAGTGTAAAGGGCTTTAAAGAAGGCGTACAGATACAGGATAAAGGGAATGGAGACAAGACAACAGCAACAACCTTTCTGAAGCTGAAAAATAGATGCATGAGTGGGAATTGGGCCAGAAGACCCCGAAAAACCGGATCCTGACCTGCTAGAAAAGAAGGGCCAAGGAGCAACTAAATTTATGCTCCAAAGCCCCTAAAGGATCAGGATTTGGCAGCACTGGTGCCTTTGGAAGTAGGGGTAAAGATGCGGTGAACGGTTAGTTGTGAGCCTAACTAAGCAGGAGTTGGCCTCAGACTCCACCCCCAGATCCCCCCAGCTGAGCAATCTCTTCCCCCAACGCAGGCAGAAGCCTGATGTGTATTCTCTGGAGATGGTAACACAGGGGTCTCTGGGCTGGAGGGAGACAGGAAGTACCTGGAGGGAGACAGGAAAGCAGGGGTACCACTCTGTACTGAAAATGAGGGGAAGGGATTTAAAGGGAAGTTTATGTGCTGAATTGTTGAGACTCTGAGACTTCTTCTCCCAACCAAATTTCAGAACCCAGGCAGCAGTTATCACTTCCGCCAGAAAGGAAGCTGAAGAGGCTTCTCTCGGAGGCCAGAAAGGTTACAGCAAACAGTCCTGCACAGTGGGGACCTCAGGCGAGATAATGGAGGGTGCATCTGAGAACGCATGACCACATCTTTGAGGAACTTGGGGAGAACATTTAAGATTCTGCACTTTTGGGAACCCTCCTACACTGTTGGTGGGAATGCAAGCTGGTGCAACCACTCTGGAAAACAGCATGGAGGTTCCTCAAAATGTTGAAAATAGAACTACCCTATGACCCAGCAATTGCACTACTGGGTATTTACCCTAAAGATACAAACATAGTGATCTGAAGGGGCACGTGCACCCGAATGTTTATAGCAGCAATGTCTACAATAGCCAGACTATGGAAAGAACCTAGATGTCCATCAACAGATGAATGGATCAAGAAGATGTGGTATATATATACAATGGAATACTATGCAGCCATCAAAAGAAATGAAATCTTGCCATTTGCAACGACGTGGATGGAACTAGAGCGTATCATCCTTAGTGAAATAAGTCAATCGGAGAAAGACAACTATCATATGATCTCCCTGATATGAGGACATGGAGAAGCAACATGGGGGGTTAGGGGGATAGGAGAAGAATAAATGAAACAAGATGGGATTGGGAGGGAGACAAACCATAAATGACTCTTAATCTCACAAAACAAACTGGGGGTTGCTGGGGGGAGGTGGGATTGGGAGAGGGGGAGGGGGTTATGGACATTGGGTAGGGTATGTGCTATCGTGAGTGCTGTGAAGTGTGTAAACCTGGCGATTCACAGACCTGTACCCCTGGGGATAAAAATACATTATATGTTTATAAAAAAAAAAATTGGAAGGGGGGCGAACCATAAGAGACTATGGACTCTGAAAAACAACCTGAGGGTTTGGAAGGGTCAGGGGTGGGAGTTTGGGGGAACAGGTGGTGGGTAATAGGGAGGGCACGTTTTGCATGGAGCACTGGGTGTTGTGCAAAAACAATGAATACTGTTACGCTGAAAAAATAAATAAAAGCAAAAAAAAAAAGATTCTGCACTTTTCTTTTAGGCGATCAGAAGACTTTAAGGAGCTTTAAGCAAGGCAAAAATAACTAGCTGCAGAGGGGTGACAGCTGCAAGATTCCTGGAAGAGGGACTCATGCCTGGAGGAGGGCTATGGCCAAGTTGGGGAGAGTGAACGAGTTTGTTTTTGTAATTACGGTACAAAACTGATTTATCAACTTGTACTTAAAAACAGGCATGACCCTGACAGCTACCTTTTACTCAATGAATTCAGTTAACTTTGTACCCCATGCTAACCTTGTGTCCCCTATGAATTGCTGTAGATGGTTATTTCCACATAAAGTTAGGTTTGGTCCTTACTGAGGACTGGAGGATGAATTTCAAGCCCCTTCCAGTTAAATAATTTTGAAGGCTCGGTTAGGCTAGGCAGTACTTGGAAGGATTCTTACTTTAACTGACCACAAAACAAAAAGACTTTTTGCTTCTGGGTCAGAGACTTTTCTGACCTGTACTTAAGTCACCATGTCCCTCTCAAAGGGCAAAATAACATAGGGCATTAAGTTTCTGAAAATGCTGCAGCAAACTTCATCCGCTATTGAGACAACGGTTTACAACTAAGTGGACGCCCAGTCTTAAGGATGATTTATGTCCTCATCTCCCAATCCTTGCTTGGTGCCATCTTTGCAGAGCAGATTACTAATCTGGTTGTTTTTGAGACTTATTATTAAAAGGACAATCATTACAGAGTCAAGAAGGTAATTTTACCCACACATAAGATAGAGCTAAGTATATTTAAACCAACTTAGAATCCCTGGCGTTCATCTGTGATACAGTTCCAAGTTAAATTATCATTTTTTAATTTTAGCTATTTTTAGTGTAAAATTAGGAATAATCAGGGCACCTGGGTGGCTCAGTGGGTTAAAGCCTCTGCCTTCGGCTCAGGTCATGGTCTCAGGGTTTTGGGATGGAGCCCCGCATCGGGCTCTCTGCTCAGCAGGGAGCCTGCTTCCCCCTCTCTCTCTGCCTGCCTCTCTGCCTACTTGTGATCTCTCTCTGTCAGATAAATAAATAAATAAATCTTAAAAAAAAATAGGAATAATCACTCATGAGAAAAAATTTCAAGAGATGAATAAGTGGCATAAGAAACAAGTGTTTGCTCCTGGGTCTGCTCTGAGGTCCAGACCCCCAACTCGCCTGAACGTGGAAGGCTGGGAAGAGCCTGTCAGCGAGGGGAAGAGGCCAGGCAGGAAACCTCCAGGGGCTTCCGACTCTGTGGAAGAAACTTCTGTTTGGAAACAGTAATTCACCAGTGCTCCACTTCATCTTTTATATCTAGGTTTTGTTTTGAAATTTGTGAGGTCACCGGTTGAAAGGGAAAATACCAATTCTGACTTCATGTCTTTTACAAATATGTTTTCCTTACTTGGGGGCAGGGGAAATCTAGACAATTCAGGAAGAGTTATGGAGATTATTGTGCACTGAAGAACAAAAAATCAGTACTGAATATGTGCTTTATGGGCTACGGAAAAGTGCTTTTGAAATAGGCTACTTCTGTTTCCGCTGTGAGAGCAAGCTTCACCACTCACATTATCATTGGGATAAAGGACCCGGGAGATGTTCTCGGCCAGATTTCGGTCCAGCACAGCCTGAATGTAGTCTCCAACGTTAACTGAGGGGAAGGTTAGAAAAATGAATAAGTAGATAAGCCAGCCACTGTTATCAAAGCCCCTTGACCTCACCTGATGCTTGCTGCTTGCCAGGTGAATGTGGGGATTCCTACAACTCCTGAAAATCCAAAAGGATTTCCACAACCATCCATGCTGTGATCCTCATGAGAGTCCGGGAGGGCCAGACAGGACTACTTTTAAAATGTCCTCCATGCGTGCTCCGTAAAATGTCTGCTCACTGGAAAGTTCTGATCAGAAACTCAAGGCTTTTCTCTCAAGCTCAATTTGATACTAACTAGCGATCCGAAAGATCACACACACACACACACACACACACACACACACACACTGACACAGAGACCATTTATGTCCCGGTCCCCGAGATCCTTGTGTGTCCTCTTTCAGAGCTGGTACTGATCTGGTTGCCTCTGAGATCAAAAAGATTAAACACACACACACACCTCCATGAGAGCCCAGGCTGTACTCACAGTCTCTGAGGTTAAAGTCATTGGGTGCCCGAGCGGACCAGAGTCGCATGGTGTTGACAGTGTTATTCATATACCCAGGCACCGGGGTGTCATATGGCAGAGCCAGGACCACCTGTGGGGTTAAACCAAAGCAGCTGCTCAGTTTCCCATGTGTGGTGATGCAGGCTGAACAGTGGGCTGGGACACAGCAAGGGATTCTGTTCTTGACTCCATCACAGACTCAGACTGTGGGACGCCTAAACCAAGATGGAAGGTCCTAGGTCTGGGGGTGGGGAGGTTCTGATGGGCCATGGGGAGCCTCCTCCCACTGGAGCAATCTGGGTGCCTGGAACCATCCAGACTGAGGGTCCACTCTGTCATCCCCATGCTGATCTCCCTATGTCCCTTGTCCTGATCTGGATGCCCCTCTTCATGTTTCAGTTAAGCCACTATTCTGAGAATAATAATATATGACGTGCCAAGTGACAAATGTGAATCTGTTGCCATTACAAAATAGTAATCAGGGTAAGTTTAGTGTAGGTAATTCAGTGATCTGATTTCAAATACAGTGAAAGTGAATGGAACAAAAATATATGAGGATAGATGATAGAGGATGTTGGAAGTGCTATGGGAGATTTTTCAAAGTTGCACGAAGAAGAGTTATTTTAGTGGTCTGACAAATCAGCTGATGATTAGCTGAGATGGGTTTAAGAGGTGAGCTTCGGAAAGTCTAGCTCAGTCTTTGTGACAGTCATTGAGACAGTGAAGAACAGGAAGGTAACTGTGTTGCCTGTGAATTTAAAATTTATGTGGGAAAAGACTCACTTGTATTCCCTGCCTCATCAGTCAAGCTCGAAGGAAGGGGAATGACAGACTGCTTGTACTGGAGGGTGCCAGAGATCATTTCGTGCAATCCACTCATTTTAGACATGAGAGGAATGAGGCGGAGAGAGAAGTGACTTACCCACAGTCACAGTCAGTGGCAGGGTTGAAACCTACACTGATCTCCTTAATGTGATTTGCTGAATTATGAGCAAATGAAGCATTATAGCCTGGGTCAGTCAATCACATATATTCAGTCATGCTTCCATGAGTACCATGACCTCGAAGTAATCACCCTTCTTTAAATACCTCTGACTGGGAAATAAAGGTCTCTGGAGATTTTTAAAGCACGTTGTGATCCATCAGGAAAAAGGTGTTTGCAGAGTGGGAGTGAGTCTGGGTGTAAACATGATTTGTCCTTCTGATCCTTGAAGTGTAACTGAGAAAGCTGGGGAGACACACAGCTCGGATGTCCCTTTAGAGAACATCTGGCAGAACTTGCCACCTGGGAGCTCGAGTCCTGCTGAGTCGAGGCTGTGCTTTCTTAGGGAGGCTCCCGGTGTGGTACGATCTTGAGAACTAGGACTTTTCTCATGAGCAGTCTTCAATCTCAGGCCCCCTCAGCAGGGATGCTCGCTCTGGGTTCCAGGGCCCATCCTCCTTCTTTCCTCTTTTCTCTTCTTAGGTGCCACACTTCCTACCCTTCCCCTCTGCTCTGTCATTCACAGGCCTTGCCCCGATATCACACCTACACTTCTAATTCTCTCTGGTATCTGTTTCCCAGAGGACCCGAGCAGACACACGAATGAAACGGATTGCTCGGTTTATTGGAATCTGCCCACAGCGTGTGCACACCGTGCCGGTCCTCATGCCCTCTGACCTCACCAGCTACAGACCTGGGGCTAACGTGGGCGACGGCTTCCAGAAATCCATAAAGTGCTGCCCGCCTTGGGGCAGCTCACCTTATATTCCATCTGCCCCGTAACATTGCCTTTGTGGGCACAGAAAAATATACTGTCTCTAACTGAATTTCTGGAGGTATTATGAAAATGTGTAGAGGTGCTCTGTAAATGCGAGGTAGCTCAACAGTGGTACCTCATGTAAAGAGAATATTTCCAGGACTGGTTGTGTAAACCGCATACGTTTAAAAAGCTCAAAAGTCACCGGAAGTTTTAGACACCAAAACCTATACCAAATACTAGTTTAATGCCAAATACACATGTGAATTCTTCAGGCATATTAACAATTGATTTGTTTGCAGCTCTCTTGACTGTCTTTGTAACCAACTTCAACTCAGATTGTGTTCCGTTGTTTACCAAATTTAGAAAAAGAGAAAGAGAAACTTACCTTGAAACTACAGTCTTCGTTTATGCCTTTTACTATTATACCATAATGACCTATTTTAGCTTCTGATCTGCTATTTCCTACATTGAATAAATTCATCCTCAGATAGAAAAATCATTTTTAAATAGTCTTATTTTTCTGAACTGTGAAACGCTCTATGTGGATTAGCAGAATAAATTATCAGTTTAAAAAGTCAACTATAAAATGGGTCTTGGTTCTTCTAAAATAAAATAAAGGATCTATTCATGGGGCATAATCCACAAACCAACTGAATTTAGCACTGCAGTACTGAATTTCACTCACAGCTTTGCCAGCTAAAAATATTAACTTGCTCTTTACCATTTACTTTAAGCTTTTAAAGAATGGCTGGTGACATATCCCTCCCATCCCAAGATCATATTCATTAAGCAAATATCTCAACTGGAGCCTCCAAAAGATTGGACAAGGCAGTCTAGTAACGAATAGGGGTTATTTGTCAGCAAGTAAGAAGACGGCAGAGCACACAGCGTCACTGAGGTGCTGAGAAGTGAACTGGTCGGCAACAAGGTAACGCTCAAATCTGGTGGCAGGATAAATACCCAGCCATGAAGTAAGCCCACTTGGACTGACACCAGCATGATTTCTCTAGAAGTGATTCTGCACAGAACAAAACATTTTGCAACATTTTGTACTATTTTTCTTGACTTTGCAACGAATAAAATTTTTCTCAATCCTTTCAATAAATACTTTGGTTTTAATATATTTACCCCTGAGAACTCCTAAGTAAAGGTATCTATGTCAACAAGGTAAGAAGAACATTTACATTTATTTAATCTTGGTATCAAAAACTTTACATGAAGCTGGAGAGCTAAGCCTACTAGGATTACAGAATTGATTAATCTCTGACAAAGCTGTTTGCAGAATGACCCTGATAAGTCACTTGACTTTGGGGAAGTCACTTGTCTCTTGGTCTCAGCTCCCTTGTTTTGCAAGAGTGGGTTCACTAGGAGAAGGAACAGAACTATGGACAAAAACATACTCTATCCTTCACTACACAACATACTACCCTCAATATCATATGCATATCATGCTCAGTGCCGTGGATTCCCCGTGCTCTACTGTACAAAATGCTCAGCATGAGAACACTTCCAGTACCTGGGTGTCGACCCATTTGGTCCCAGTGTTGGTGTGCTCTACTTTTCCATAGAAGTGCACGGGCAGCATGAACTCGGGTCGGGCCTTCTCCCAGGGGTTTCCATGTCTGAGCCAATCATCTGCCTCTTCCACCTACAAAAAGGACACAGCTGAGAATTTATTTTTCGGGAGATACGGACCTTCCATTATCTCAAGTCAAAAGTCAAATCAAATGGAATCAAAATATCTTTGACTAACTCAATGCAAGAATACTGTTTTGGTAAGAGAGGTCATTGACTCTGTCAAACTCAGTTCACCTATGTTAGGGTATTGCAACCTAAATCAACAACAATCACATCTGTCAATACATAGTACTGCATTTAATTCTCACAGCATAACCCTGTAGGATGCAACTGTGATTTTTCCCTTTTTAAAGAAGTGGAAATTGGAACTTGCTCAGTCACACAGATAGTAAGTGGCACTGCTGAGTTTTGACCTTAGGCGTGTGGGTTCTAGGCCTGTGTCTTAACGTCTGTGAATACAACTATCCAGCTCGGGAGACCGAGAGGCCATCTAGGAATGTTTATAGTTGGATACCTGGACCTGAAGGTTTCTACATGATGGTTTCTGTCAAGATCCTTTTGCCTAGAATGCACAGACCAGTTAAGAAATACCACTCATAGAAAGCTCACGCTCTCTCTTTCTCTCTCTTAAAATTTTATTCATTTATTTGACAGAGAGAGACAAAGAAAAGAGACTGAGAGCACAAGCAGGGGGAGCAGGAGTGGGAGAAGCAGGCTCCCCCCACTGACCAGGGAGCCTGACGTGGGGCTCAATCCCAGGACCCTGGCTGAACTGTATAGATACAAAACACTATTACATTTTATGGTCTTTGTTTAATTTAATCCCTTTAGTAATTTTGATCTGATAATGAACTATTAATTATGGTTCATTTTGAAAATAATATATACTAATATGTACAGAATTTATTTTATTGACAATTTCAACATTTTCCCATATGTTTATGTTAATTTATAACCACATATTTTTCATAAAAATTTTAAAATCATAATTTGTATTTAGGGTATTCTGGACATCCAGTGAATTTTGGTTTGCAACAAACAAACATGCCAAAAAAAAAACCAACAAAAAAACACAATGGAGAGGGAAATGTACTTTTAAAGTAAAGACATTATCAGTGAAAGCTTTAAAATATTACATGTATGTTAAAAAAGTGTTTGGACAAGAAAGGAGAGGTGAGGACTTTTGGGACAAAGTACTCTTGTGAAAGAGATTACCCCTAATCTTATTATTTTACTTATCTGATTTCTCACTTTCCCCTCTTAGAAGAGATAGCTTTAGTTTAAGAAAATTTGTTTATGAATTCTTAGGTGGTTTTATGACCACCAAATACAAATGCAATGCCTGCCCTGGGCATAGAGTGGAGACAAAGAAACACAGCTACTGTGTTTTGAGATATCAAAGAAAAGCATTGAAGTCGACAGACAGACAGCCAAGGAAGTACACATGCATTGATTTCAACATTGATCATGACTTTATGTCCAGAAAGCCAGTGAGCTACCCATTAACATTAAGTTCCAGCATAGTGGTGAATGAAAAGGGGACTCATAGAAACGACATCTGTACAGTAGATCTGGGAGTGAGAGATGCGGGAGGCAGGAGGCTGACTCACAGGCAGGGGGAAGCCTAGCAAAGGTTGGAGTGAGGTTTGAACTAATGGGCTGATCCAATCTTGTTAAAATGCAGATTCTCAGGCAGTCTGGGGAGCAGTCTGAAATTCTGCATTTTTAACAAGTCACCAGGGCGGGGTACACACGGTGATAAAGTCAGTAACTGCAACTCAAAATTTAAACTTCTGCTAATCTAACCAGAAAGAGAACAACAAAAAATAAAACAAAAACTTAACATGGAAACGGCGGAATTTCATCAGCTGTTAAGCTTTGGTGAAGTCAGAGTCCACTAGTTTGTGTTAATAACTAGAAACTCCACACAAATAAATGAGAATATCCACAGAGGATCAAAACATCCTGACACAAAAGAACTTTCTACTGCTCTTAGGCAAGGGCGGGTGCTGGGTTTTCAAATGTTGGTCGGTGTGAACACCGCTTCCTGTAACAGGAAGACACTTCATTTCAGCACTCGGGATTGTTGTAAAACACGTCTGAAGATACGGCACAAAACGGGACGAGGAGGCAGAAAAAGCTTTCCTCTCAAAAACCATGTGTACAGGAGAGCTGACAACACATTTTTTTAAAAAAAGATTTGATTTATTTATTTGACAGACAGAGATCACAAGTAGGCAGAGAGGCAGGGAGAGAGAGAGGAGGAAGCAGGCTCCCCGCCGAGCAGAGAGCCGGATGCGGGGCTAGATCCCAGGACCTGAGCTGAAGGCAGAGGCTTTAACCCACTGAGCCACCCAGGCACCCCAACAATACATTTTCTGCTGCCCTCTGGGCTTGCCACCACTGGCCCCCTCCTATGCCGGTCAGAAGCTGCATTTGCCCTTTTGAGGGTACACAAAGCGACAAGACACCGGTCAGCAGATCACTCTTAATGCCATCAAATGTTGCTCTGGCTGATTTCGACCTGACTAGGGTAACAAGTTCTGTAGGAAGACAGAACTCCTAGCTTGCTGTTCTTTATTTTGAGTCTCTTCCTGATTTGGCCAGGAACCAGATAATAATTCCCCCGATTTCACAAAGCTTGTTTTTCAGGTAAAGAAAAATGGTTCATTACCACAAGCTGGTCTGAGCAGATCAGAGGAGAAAAGAGAACCCCCCCCCCCCCACCCCCCGGTCCCCAACGCCACCCTTAGTAAATCCTCGGAAGCTGCAGGATGATGATAAATGTCTTCTCTACCTTGCTTTCTTCTGATGAGTCAACAAACCACTCTGTAAATTTAGATTTTCATGCAGCCAGTGATTCCTGAATGTACTAACACACAGGGCCATGTGAAGGGCAGGGGCAAGCTGGGAGAAGAGCTTTTATTTCCATCCAAGTGGGCTGCTGGATCTGAACATCCCAGATGAAAGAGAATGGAGACAAAGCGAACATGGGTCTGCGGAGAGGGGAGCAGGGTGCCAGTCAGGGGAGGGAGGACCACCAGCTCTTGGCACCTCCCTAGAGGAATTACCCAATGGCATCTGTCCTCCAGCCAGCACAGAAGCAGAGGTCAGCTCAGGGAGCTCTTTTACTGACCGAATTCCAAGAAATGCTGTTCCCCTCCACTGTGGAATACACAGGACACGAAGAACTCACGAGCAAACAAACATTGCTTTCTGATGGTACAAGTAACTGAAAACCCGTGGTTTTCTGGAGAAGCCCACAAATTCAACAGCGGTAACTAGAAGCTTGCTGGGGAACATGAATTGTGCATGATTAGTTACAGCGGGCTTGGCCAGGTTCCGAGAGAGAGAAGGGTTCTAGTAAATACTCTTTGATTCAACTCTGAGACACATATGACTGTAAACTTTAATGCGAGGCTGTCGCAATTGTCTTTTTGTCCTTTCCAGTGCGCAATTATTTTCATAGAACACTATTACTGGTAAAGTTTCAACGATCCCCTTTAGAGTTCAAGAATTTTGTTAAGTCAAGAATTTTGACAATGAAATTATTTTCCTTAGGGGGAAAGTGAACACTTTAGTACTATAAATCTTCATTGAAGAGAGACTTCAAAAACTAGAAGTCCATTAACCTTTTTTTTAAAAAAAATATTTTATTTATTTATTTGACAGAGAGAGAGGTCACAAGTAGGCAGAGAGGCAGGCAGAGAGAGAGGGAGAAACAGGCTCCTCACTGAGCAGAGAGCCTGATGCGGGGCTCGATCCCAGGACCCTGAGATCATGACCTGAGCCGAAGGCAGAGGCTTCCGCCTTCTGAGCCACCCAGGCGCCCCAAGAAGTCCATTAACCTTTAAGAATCTTCCCAGCTTGGGGGTGCATGGCTGGCTTAGTCAGTGGAGTGGGCAACTCTTGACCTTGGGGTCAGGAGTTCAAGCCCCATGTTGGCTGTGGAGCCTACTTGAAAAAAAAAAAAAAAAAAGTCCTCAGCTTGGCCATTTTCTTCAGCAATGATGTATCTGATATGTGTGGGGACGTGCCCTTCCCTCAAGAGGCATGCTGCTTTCCTGGAAAATATCTTTTTTTTTTAACAGAAATTGTTTCTTTTTTAATGGTATGATGTTAAAATCCCATCCCAGTGAACAATGGATACGGTAGAGAAAATGAGTTTTTCTGACTCAGTTTCAAGTCATAGAGTAGTGATGATGGCCAGTGAGGTCAGCTTTGGAGATAAGCAAAAGTCATGCAGTTTCTCTTTTTTACAACCTGGGTCTGATAGGAGAGAAAAGGACAGTCTCCTGGGTTAAAGGCCACTGAACAGTAGCAAAGGTAGCAGGAATGATTTTAAGAGTGAACTTGCATTAAATTCTGGGGGAAACGCACTTGAACAGAAATTTTTTGATATGGGCTTGCTGAGTTTCTTTTTAAAATTTTCACAGAACAGTAAAGGGATAAGAAAGGACATCCTTAAATAGTGGGGGGTATAATGAATACTGCACAAGACTCGTTCAAAGACTGAAAACGGAAATGATGTACGGCTTGGTCAGATGGTGTCAGAATGTTGGTCATCCTGGAAATGCCCGCTAACCTGGGTTTCTCACACTGAAACTCTAGGTTACTTCACTAAGGAAGGGAACCCATTACTTTGTTTTCATAACTTCTATGATTATAACATACACATTTCTTATGGAATATGAGTCATGTGGAGGAAGAAATATAAGATAATAAGAAGTCGCCTGTAACCCTATCTCCCAGAGATAATGACTGTTGAAGCTTTGATGTATTTTTTTCCTAGTACTTTTTCTTTATCTTTCTGGCTTCTTTTGAATAGGTCATACCACCCATATGATTCCAAACCCTCTCTTCTCAACTAAAATAAACAATTTCCCATTTCATCAAAATTAATAAAATATATAATAACTATATCAATATTATATAATACCACTATTTATTAAATCATCCTCCTTTCTTAGGCAAAATTAATGTTTTACTGAGTGCCTATCTGTTGCCAGACATTTTACATATATTCATAATGTTTTTGTGAAGCTGGTGTCTCCATTGTGCAGACGGGAAAGCTGAGGGTCAGAGAGGTCAGGCAACCTAATTAAAGCAACACCCCGTGTGGGGTAATGAGTTGCAGTTAGGCCTCAAATTAGAAAACAGATCTCAGTTAGGGGCTACATGTTTTTTTCTATGCAATGCTGCCTTCTAATTTATTTAGGGATACCTAAGATCCACTGGTCCTTAACAAAATTTGGAAGTTTGTCTTTCAAAATGTTTGTCTTTCAGTATGTACTCAGTATTCTCCTTCTGAGACTCTTTTCTTGGTGCATTCTTTCATTACCTCAGACCTTTTAGTTCCTTCTTCCCTGGCTCAGAGGGTGTCAAAATACTGAGGGAGGGGAAGGAGAATGGTGTTGACACTCAGCTTATTCTCATCCTTCCTCTCCCTGCGATTAGCTCCAGCCTAGGCCGCCCCCATCCAGTCCTGAGCACTCTGCCCTCTCAGACTGACTCCCGGAAGTGTGGGAGGGGCCCAGAGGATGTGGGCTTTTTGGAAATCGAATTCGGTATCTTTTTGTCAATGAGGTGTGTGTAGAGGAAAAAGACAGGGAGAGAGAAAGTCTAAACCACCCTTAGCATGAGGGAAGACTATCCCCACTAGGGCTGACCATAAGCCCAAAGAATGACCAAAGATAAAAGAAACAAATACCTAAGAATCCAGTTTGGTTACATAAAAATCATATGAGAGTTATTTGTATGGTCTGATTACTATTATGACAGGTGGTCCACAGTCAGGGGTCAGTGGCGAGCATTTTCAGAGCATTCTCAGGAGTCAGACTAGGTGAGGTGCTTCTGGACCTGGAGCTGAATGATACTGGCAGGCTCTCTGCTCTTAAGGAACTCACATCCCTCAATTCCAAAGGGCTAAGACTGATGGTTTTCAGTGATGGCAATTAAATGCCAGAGATATTAGAAAAGCTCTACATTAAATGTCTGTAAATTATAAATCACCCAGCATACTACGAAGGAGAAGTATTTTAATAACAAACTTTTGAAAGACGGCTCACATACCTGCCATCCATCTCGGATCTTCTGATTGAAGATTCCATATTCATATCGGATGCCATATCCATAGGCTGCAAGTCCCAGGGTTGCCATGGAATCCAGGAAGCAGGCTGAATCACAGAGAACATGGGGAAAGGCAGAGTCATCGGGGTTAGTCCAAATTCCATCTTCCTTTAAAAGACATGGTAGCCACAAAATATTTTTTCTCTGAAAACCCACATTTGTATTTTAAAGCACAGAGACAGCTGTGCGGTGGGTATTGTTTTAAAATAACATTTTAAAATTATAAAATAAATATTACATAGAGAAGTTAGAAAATACAAAAATGAATACAGAAGAAAATAAACAGCACTGACTCTCGCCATTTAGAAATAACACTGTGTACGTGTTGGCATCTCATTTGAGAACAGAGAAGGAAGCTGGCCGCCTTAGACACATCCATTATTGTGTCTGTCACTCACACTGCCCTTTCTAAGGGAAGCTCTCTCTATGGCCCCTGCTTGAAAAGATAGCCCCAGAGAGTGTAATTTACATGGGCCCACCCAACCAACTAGCTGGACATCTGTAGCAACTCTTTTTCTGGCCAGTGGAAATCCAGTGTTGTTCAGGTATCAAGGGGCCATATGCTTCAGGGAGGCTGGGTCAGGAAATGAATCTGGCTTTGGTCTAAGCCAATCATAGTAATTCTATTTCCTTCACCAGTGATTGGTTTTGGCATGGGCATGCGATGACCTATGATCTAATGAGAGGTGCTAGGAAGTCTGCTAGGTGCACTGCAAGATTTCCTTGCTCCTGCCACCTTTTTTTCCATGGGGGGAAAGCCAGAAGAACCACAAAGACCCAGAGTCCTGACAGAATCATGCTGTTGAATAAATTCATCTTGGAGCAGCCTGAATTCTGGAGTCCTTGTTTAGTCAGTGATAACACACATCTTGTCAGTTGAACCAATTTTTGCTAGATTTTCTGTTACTTGTAGCCAAGAGCATTAATGATAAAGTCCGGATCCAGAGCAGTCAAACCAAAGGCTGCACAGGAGTGCCTGGGTGGCTCAGTTGGTTGAGCGTCTGCCTTTGGCTCAGGTCATGATCTCACGGTCCTGGGATGGAGCCCCTCATCGGGCTCCCTGATCAGCGGGGAGCCTGCCTCTCTGTTCCTTCTCTCTCACTCTCGCTCACTATCTCTCTCCCTCAAATAAATAGATAAAATCCTAAAAAAATAACAAAAGCTAGGCAGGGATCTATGTTGTGGCCAGATTCTACGTGAGGGGTTATACCAATCTGATTGTCCTTCTCAGGAATCGGAACTGAGAAATATACAGAGAATGAGGAAACACACAATAGGATCTAAAACGGAAAAGAACACTTGCAGATCACACAGAAATGGGCTGAGTTAGATTCATAGTGGGCTCTAAAACAGAATCCACAAAGGCCAATGGCCAATGTCATCAAGTTACTGGAACCTCACAGTGGGCTTCTGGTCCTTACGCTCACGTGGCCTGACTCTGCTCCAGTTCCTGCTCTCTCAGAGTTGTGGCCCTTTGTCTTTCCTGGGTCTTGATCAAATTATTCCTAGAGCCTGACCAGAACAGGGTCTCAATCTTATCAGTCAGTCAGAGATGAGGCCATTTAATGAGAATCACTCAGCCTGGTTCACCACTTCACTCTTTGACCTTATCAGCCAGCTGAAGGAGCAAGGTCATTAATATCAGGCACAGAATGGGGTTAACCCAGCCAATAAATTGGCCTGGGGCTTTACATAAATGAAAGGCAGGCCGGTTGTCATTCTTAGATGTGTATGCCCCTGGTTCTGCTGGTCTTCCTACAGCCTCATGGAAAGCCTACTGAACTGCCCAATGGCTGATGTTACAAGGTAGTAAGTATCTCTAATACGGATAGCAATGTTAATGCATACTGCCACTAACATAAGGATTAAATACCATGAAACACACACAAATGAATTTCCAGTAACTCGAAAGTGTGCGTAAATTTAGAGATATTAAAATCATTCTTGAAAAAGAAGAAATAGATTATTTTTCAGAGTGAAATTTGATAAACAAATGTACGGTGGTACATTTTTATTATTTAATTTAAACTACACAAGTATACTGTATGTTAATTATACTAGAATTAAAATTAAAAAATAAATTTCACAAGTAATATATCCTCATTGTAAAAAACACTAAAACATTAGAAACAGGGTGAGCACCCCCAACTTCACACTCCTCTCCAGGGAGGGTCGGGGGAGCAGTTTAGTATTTCAAATTCCAGACTTTATTCCCTATGGATTTACTTAGAGAAAATATTTAATTTTTAAAAAACATGAATAGTATCACACTGTGTTGCTTTTAATGCCAACTTGCTTTTTTTTTTTCTTTCCCCTTAGAGGTCTAGCCAGAGATATACATACATGTTCCAACACTTACTTACCTATTCTTGGATCAAGGGGCATCATGTTATTTCTAATACTTTGCCTTAACAGATAATACTATAATAATTTTTTCACATGTCTCCTTGTGCAAGTGTTGAGTATATCTTCAGTGTAAATATCAGGAAGTAGAATGGCTGGTCACATGAAGCATATTTTTTATTTAATGCAGTTGGTATTAGCTTTTTAATGTTTTCCTTTACATTTGTGGAAAAATCATTTCCTGGGTAAAGCACCTGAATTGCTTCTATACAAAAAAGGTATTAACAAACTAAATCATACTACTAATATAGTAAGTGTACCATTGCCTACCAGTCAATCAGAAAGCAGACTATCAAGGGCACAAGACAACAGCGCAATGGTGGAACAACTCAGGTCGCCCCTCACAGGTTCGTGAAGTGAGCAGCTATGGACAGACAGCAGTGAAGGAAAGGGGCCACTTGGGGAACCCTGAAGAGCCCAGGAAGGAGCTGGTTAACTGTGGGGTTTTAAGCAATGTCTCCAAGGGTTTTAAGCAATGTCTCTTTGGTTCAAGTTCCCTTCTCTGCTCTTTGTGTAGAACTGATCAAACCACAGTGCAAACTCAAAGACAAAGATACCTGTAAGCCAGGTCACACCTTGCACTCTTCCTAGAGAGCCTGTCTGGTTCGTCCGAGCACAGTCACGCTCGGCATGTGAGGAGCCGTCAACCGGCCAGACGCACATAACACCTTCATGATGTCACTTACCGGCAAGCCTCCCAAGACCACCATTGCCAAGCCCGGCGTCCTCTTCAATTTCTTCCAGCTCCTCCATATCCAACCCAAGCTGGAGACGAAAGGAAAGCAACATTGGATGCAGGCACAAATGCAGGCCGTTTCAGGAAGCACAGTCATTTCCTCAGTCTCCGGGTCCTGTGGGGAGTCCGTTCTGTCTGCTCCCTCACAGTGTTCTGACAGAAGAGGCTCCCAGCAGACACTGGAGACCGCACTGCGAACCGTACCAGATGGCCAGCAGCAGCGTGGGGAGGCGTGTGTGCTGCAAAGGGCCGTCCCGGGCTCTTTTAGTTAGCTCTCTGACTCTGGGCCACGTAAATCTCTCTGTGCTTCTCCTCTCTTACTTAAGAAAGTGAGGAAAACAGCATCTGCCTGATTTAGGGCTATTATGAACTAAATGAGTGTATACAAATAAAGCATTTAGCATTACCCTGAACAGATATTCCTCAATAAATATTAGCTATTACTATTTCTTAAAATTATTATTATTTTTTTGTGTGCAGTAGGGGTAAAACCTCAGGAATGGTCTAGCGCCAAGCTGACACTAACCAGGCTGAAGGATTTTGAAAACTATCAAAGAGTATGAGGTCAGACTTCTGGGATGGAGTAAAGTTCATCTTTTCATGACCACAACGTATTTACTCAGCAGGGTCAATGGTTGTTAACCCAAAATTGGTTACTGAGTCACTGCCCATGAGGCCTGGGACCAGAGAGCTCCCCGGGAAACAACCCTGAGGGCCAGCTGGACGAGGGTGAAAATCCTCTACTTCTTTTTGAGGTGGGAAAGAGACTATGGGAGGCCAATGGACATCTATGACCTTGCTGTTGGACAGAATGGGTTGCCAGCCAGCTCCCTGCCCCCGAGTGTTTGGCTCGTACAATCAGTGGCCGGTGGGCACCAGTGTGGACTCATGTCAGGGCTGAGCGGTCCTGGAGACCCCTTTGGGCTGCTCATCTTACAATGAGGAAACTGATGGCTAGAGAAACTGAATGACCTCCCTGTGGTGACTAGATAGTAATCTAGCCCATGCTTGGCTAACAATGGTTTGTTGTGAAAATGACTGTATTCTTATCTGAAAGTGAGACAAGCCATTAAATTAGACATTATTTAAAAAATGGGAACATAACTGACACATTTACAAACATACACATACAGTTAGAACCATGCTTGAGGCTGATGCCTGGGCTTCCTTAGAGCCACCTACTTGGATCCCCACCCTTCCACCAAAAGTGGCTTTCTCACACAAGTCTTTTTTTTTTTTTTTAAGATTTTATTTATTTATTTGACAGAGATCACAAGTAGGCAGAGAAGCAGGCATAGCGAGAGGAGGAAGCAGGCTCCCCGCCCAGCAGAGAGCCCGACATGGGGCTCGATCCCAGGACCCTGGGATCATGACCTAAGCAGAGGGCAGAGGCTTTAACCCACTGAGCCACCCAGGTGCCCCTCTCACACAAGTCTTAATAACTAAACCTCCTGAGAGTTCAAAAACGGCCTCGCCTCTGTTTATTTCTGAAGGGGCTTTCAAATGTGCTTCCAGGTGACCAGGGTTTACTGGGGTCCTTGTGCAAGCCAACAACACAATGGGGAAGCAGCTTAAGTGATAAGTATCACACCACTGTGTAAATCGAGTAGCTGTGAACAAACAACAGTAAGGTAAAGATGAGGCCGCTCTGGAAACCCTCCAGGGCTAATGCTACCACTCAGGACCTTTTCAGTTCTAAACATGGAAGGCTACAGTAGGCTGTAAACCTCGAGGAGGCTGACGTAGGTTACTTCACCCACCTGGTTAGATGCCAGGCCAGACGAGGTGTTTTTTTTTCACATGCTATCAGGGGAAGCAAAGAACAGAGACATGTAGGGGCAATGCAATGATTCTTTCATAGAAAATACCTAATGGCCATGAAAGAAACCAGCCCTTCGTGACAGCGGCTGGCCACACGAGACAATCCCATAGCGAGGACAAGGAGCCGTTTGGACTGGCGGGTCTCTCATTTAGAATGTGTCTTTACAAACACACATTCCTCCTTTCAGTCACATGAAAAGGATTAAGAGCTATTTGGTTTTTGTCAGGGAGATCCCTGAAGCTCAGGGGAGGAACAGTTAAATACTTTCCATAAAAACAAATTAGCGTATTAAGTTTAAGACCCCCAGCTCCTCATTTAAGGAGGAAGTGTATTTTACAGCTCAGTAATCAGTAAAGAAAGTATGTCAATGTAATTTAAAAAACTTATTATTTATACATGTTGCCTTGCTACATGAATAACATGATCAAATTTTGATCGTTTTTAAAACTAGATAGAAGTGGGGCTTGGCTGGCTCCGTTGGTGGAGTGTGTGACTCGATCTCAGGGTTGCAACTTCCGGCCCCACAAGGGATATAGAGATTACTTAAAAATAAGTTATTTAAGGGACACCTGGGTGGCTCAATCATTAAGCCTCTGCCTTCGGCTCAGGTTATGATCCCAGGGTCCTGGGATTGACCCCACGTGGGACTCCCTCCCCTGCAGGTGCTTCTCCCTCTCCCACTCCCCTTGCTTGAGTTCCCTCTCTCAAAGTGTCTTTCTCTGTCAAATAAATAAATAAAATCTTAAAAAAAATTCTTTAAAAATAACGAAAGTACATAAGAGCCCAAAGGCTTATTCAGATGCTAATTCCTAAGATGTAATTTTCTGGGGAGTGCTGTCAAAAACTGATAACAGAAGAAAATTCTCATGAGGCAAAACCAGTTCTCTAACTCTGTTTCTCTTAAACCAGAGATCTCCACTAGTTTATATTTCTAATTGTAATAGCTGTAGCAAAAGAGCAATTTTTCACTTTTTTTTTTTTTTTTTTTTTGGTGTTACACTCCCAAGGTTCCTGAATGGAACTTGAAATGTAAGGGGAGAGAATGAAAGAAATATGGAGACAACGTACCTGGTAAATGGCCTCGTCACAAGCATTTTGCAGGCCAAGGTTGATCATGGTATTCTGTAATGTTCGGCCCATGTAAAATTCCAAAGAGAGGTAATAAACCCTCTGAAACAAAGAGAGGTCAGGTGAATGCTATGAGGCCAACACTATTTGTCAACATACAGATACAAAAGGTCACCGATAAGACACAAACAGGCGAGACCAAGACAGGTTCAAATGAGACTCGGAACGATGGATGAAAGGCTAAACACAAGCAAGACTGACAGTTGGCTTTGAGAAAAACCATTTTATACCCTTCTTTTGGCAAAGCAGTTTTTAATCCCCAGGGAGAGAAAAGCAAACTCCTCCAACTAATTAGATTCACTGCTTTGTGTGTGTGTTTTCCTTGCTGTTCACGAGCCTCATGAATTAAGCATATGTTTTGGACAAACAGAAATCAGACTGTCACAGCTCGTCACTCATTTTGTAACATATTTATATGATGAGATTCAGGTGAGGTTGACCATGATCATCTCAACTCATCCAGGAAACGTAAAGATTAACTCCTTCGAGATGCACACAATGGCTAGAACATAGCCAGTGTGTCTGATTACTGCAAGTAACACTACAGTTAATTATTTTAGAATAAAATGATTCTAGAAAGGCCATGGTCTGGCAATAACAAAAGACTATCTCAGGTTTACTGGTGTTTGTCCTTAATGAAGTGGGAAATTTCTCTAACAACTTAGCAACTGTTTGCCTTTGACATAAAGACAGGTAAATACTTTTTGAGATGAAAGTGAAAGGTGCCAAGGTCAGAGTTGCCTAAAACCTTTCAAAATACGATCTAAGTTTAACTAATTAAAGGTTTTATTTATTTATTTGACAGAGATCACAAGTAGGCAGAGAGGCAGGCAGAGAGAGAGAGAGAGAGGAGGAAGCAGGCTCCCTGCTGAGCAGAGACCCCCCCCCCCCCCATGCAGGGCTCAATCACAGGACCCTGGGATCATGACCTGAGCCGAAGGCAGAGGCTTTAACCCACTGAGCCACCCAGGTGCCCCTAAGTTTAACTAGTTTAAAAAAAAAAAAAAAAAAAGAAGATCAGTGAGTAACTTCATCATCCCCTTTTACAATACCTTACTTTCCATATCACTTCCCCCTTTCTTTTCTGCCAAACATGAAACAAACATCTAGAAATGCATCTATATAAAGTCACTTCAAATTTTAGGGATTCCTTCATTACCCAACAGGAAGAACCCAAAAGAAAAGTATTTGGTCAACCCAAAAATATAAAAAGAATGTATCTCGGGGCACCTGGGTGGCTCAGTGGATTAAGCCGCTGCCTTCGGCTCAGGTCATGATCCCAGTGTTCTGGGATGGAGCCCCGCATCGGGCTCTCTGCTCAGCGGGAAGCCTGCTTCCCCCCTCTCTCTGCCTGCCTCTCTGCCTACTTGTGATCTCTGTCTGTCAAATAAATAAATCAAATCTTTAAAAAATAATAAAAAAATAAAAAATAAAAATTATATGAAAATGTCAACTTAGAAATTTCACTTTTTCCCATGTTCATCTTACGAAACAACTGAATTCTAAGTGATCCCATGGATTGTCAACATCCATATCTTAATGGGTCATATCACATGATTTTTCAGAGCATATCTCTATTTTTTTTTAAAGATTTTATTTATTTATTTGACAGAGAGAGATGACAAGTAGGCAGAGAGGCAGGCAGAGAGAGAGGAGGAAGCAGGCTCCCCGCTGAGCAGAGAGCCCCATGCGGGGCTCGATCCCAGGACCCTGAGATCATGACCTGAACCAAAGGCAGCGGCTCGATCCCAGGACCCCTGAGCCGAAGGCAGCGGCTTAATCCACTGAGCCACCCAGGTGCCCCAATATCTCTATTATTTTTATGCAAGGTGTTTGAATATCTATAAT
This sequence comes from Meles meles, assembly GCF_922984935.1. NCBI lineage: Eukaryota > Metazoa > Chordata > Mammalia > Carnivora > Mustelidae > Meles > Meles meles. The sequence continues at coordinate 103,295,990 of NC_060071.1, forward strand.
GCTGCCATTAGGGACCTCATCAGCTTATTAGCTGCTTCTATCTGAGTCAGGAAAAGTTATCTTTTCTGAGGCAGAAACAGGCCAGGAAAGTGCATGGCCCCACTCCTCTCCCCCTCCAAGGATACAGCCCATATGCCAGGCTACCACATCACAGGAAAGAATACGTCAAGCCACAAGCCACATTTGCATAACATTAGGGCAGTTTTTTCCTGTTCTTCTCTGTGTATTCATGATCTTGATAATAAAACCACAATATATTGCATTTTTTTATGATCTATAATAAGCTTGTTTGTAAATATAGTACATATATATATCCAACACTTCCAATTGTGAGTTCAAACCCCATGATGACTACATCTGTGTTAAATTCCTTTGGTTCCCCCCCCTTTTAAAAAGATGTTATTTATTTATTAAGAGAGGGAGAGAGAGAGAACCAGCAGGGGGAGGGGTGAGAGGTAGAGGTGGGGAGAGGGACAAGCAGACACCCCACTGGGCACGGAGCCCCATGCATCAAGGTTAGGGGAGAGGCTTGACTTCAGGACCCTGAGATCACGACCTGAGGAGAAATCAAGAGTGGGACATTTAACCGACTGAGCCATCCAGAGGCCTGCCTCTCTTTGCTTCCTTTTTCATGATTTCAAATTAGCAGAGACTTCAGACATTTTAAGATCTTCCTAAAAAATGTTGTTGCTTAAAATAAAGTTATTGAAAAAGCATCTCATTACACAACAGACTTCATAAGCACATGAATTTAAGGTGATTCCTATTTTCCCTTAGGTAACTTTTTGGGGGGGGAACCTCATCTCACATTTGGGAATAAAACTTGAAAACCTTGAAAAACTGATCCTCTTAGAGGTCTCTAAACACTTAAAACATATTCCTGGTAGTGAAATATTTGAACATCTCCAATACACCTTATAAATTATATGCATGTACTACTATTACTACTGATATTTTATGTAAATTTTCTACAAACTAGACATTTTTGAAAGGCTTATAAAGAAGACATAACAATAACCAATACTTAAAAATGTTATTTTTAGTCCTAGCATCAAGCAGAGGACCCAGATACTTCTAAGATCTATGAACAGGTGACAACACAACTGTAACTTGCAGGACAGGCAAGAGTTGAGCCTGGAGACACATGGTGGGGGGGGTGGCATCCCAAGTGACAGGTGCATTGTGGGCAGAGGCCCAGATGTGGGGAGTACAGGGCATGGACAGGGACAGCAGATCGTTTTGGTGGGAGAGCAAGGTGGGCCCAGGAGGGTAATGGGAGGTAGGATAGGAGGGATCAGTTCACCTGAACTCCATGACTGTGACAGGCAGTGGGCGCCATATTTGAACAGAGGACAGTATGTGTTGCTTTAGGAAGTTTAACTGGCTACAGCACACAGAATGAGATGGGATTGCATACCCAAATGCCTTCAGGAGCCAGGCAGAGAAAATAAATGTGTAATGAGAGTCACATGAAACAAAGAGTCCTGGGCCAAGAACTGGGGTGTATGTGTCCTGCTCGAAGGCACTGAAAATTTAACTGCTTAAAGGCATGTTGCTGGCCAAATGAAGCACAAGAGCTAGCCATATCCAGCTGCACGCTGCTAGCTTTACCACTCATGGGAAGCAAGGTAACCATGCAGAGGTCTACTTCATACACCAGTAGCCTAGGCCTCCAGCACAGCGCAGAGAAGGGAGAATGCAGGAGAGTGGGTAATTTCAACAGAACCCACAGGAACCTATGGACTTTGGCAATGTGCTGAATGCGGGATACAGGAGGAAATCAAAGGTAAGACCAAAGTTTTGTGTCTCGGTGACAGGATGGCAATGCCATTAGAATTACATACAGAAGATAGCCAAGATTCAGAAGGATGATGATTTGAGTTTGAGGAAATAGGGAGAGATCTAGGTATGTTCAGTGAGCACTCAGAAACGCCGGAACGGAGTCTGAAAAGGAATCCAGGCCAGAGGTCCAGATTTGGGGTTCATCTGTATGGAGAGCAGGGGAGATGGGAGGAAAGCATGGACACACTTACTGGCTCTGCTCTGTGTTCTAATGAGGGCAGGAACCTTCTGCTTAGGGGAACAACTGCCACAGCAGAGATATTTTATTAATGTGTGGAATGAATCTCATTCACTGTGGTATCCCCAGCCTATCCCCATTAGAATATTTGGTTTATACCTGCGCTGAGGCAGGAAAGTGCTGTCCAGTGGAAAACTAGCCAGAGGACTGGAGAACAATAAAGTACCACCAGATAAGCCAAGGGAAGAGAAACACACCAGGTGAGTGTATTCTATGGTGCTAAAGGCTATGGAGGGGTGTGTGTGTGTGTGTGTGTGTATGTATTGGGGGTGGCTAGGTTCTAAAATATGCTCATCATCTCACTCTCCAGTTTAAAAACTTAAAACAGGGGTACTTAGCTGGCTCAGTCCTTAAGCATCTGCCTTCCGTTCAGGTCATGATCCCAGGGTCCTGGGATCGAGCCCCCATCCAGGATAGAGTCCCTGATCTGGCTCCCTGATCAGCAGGAAGCCTGCTTCTCCCTCTCCCACTCCCCCCTGCTTGTGTTCCCTCTCTTGCTGTGTCTCTCTCTGTCAAATTAAAATATATATATATATTTTTTAAAAATAAAAAAAATAAAAAATTTTATTTAACGGGAGGTGCAGCCCCTTCTATGTAAATAAAAAAGTACAGTACACATAAGTATACACCGAATGATTTCTAAGATTATATTTTAGCAGCTGCCACCTTTGGGTAGAGACCCAGGCCTCTAGGGTGTGGAAGCATTTGAAAGCTTTGTGACAGCTGCAGTTTCTTATTACAAGTATTTACTTTCTTTTGCTCATGGGTTCTTTGGACTAGTGTTTTTTTTCCCCATGTTTTTACATATTAAAGATATTCTAATAGATGTTTATATGCATTCCCCACTGCCTCCTTCACCCTTTTCAGTACACCCCCAGCCAGTTTGTCCAGTTTCCTCTCCCAATACATACCCACACCCCTCTCTCTCCGTACAACACAATGCTTCTCCCTGCCAGGTCTTTTCCAACCTCCCCCGCACCCCCCAACCTTCCCAGATTGGCCAGGTGGAAATAGTGCCCCTCTGTGCGCCCAAAAGCTCTCTGAGGAACCTTGCGTCCCAGCCCCTGCGCCGTGGATAAGGGTGGTCAGGACACAGTCCTCCCCAACAGCTTCTGGGGTAGGGTTTAGAGTCAGAGCACAGCCTGGCCCTCCGCCTCCATCCCCGCAGGAAACAAGGAAGTTCAGGAGCTCCACACCCCACTCCTCGGAAACTGGTGGGCGTGACTGGGCGGAGTTCTGACAGTGGGGCGGGACCTCTGCTCCTCCCACTTCACCTCACCCAGACCCCAGCGAACCCAGGCCATCCACGGATCCCCCAGGCCAGCCCCTCCAAAGGATCTAGGGGCAGTGAGGCACGCTTCTTCGACTCTTCTGCCTCTTCTCCACTCCTCCACCCCATCCCGAGTCCCCGCTCTTATGACCATTTGACGGGAGTCTGTGTTTGTCCCCCTTCCCTAAACATTAAACTTAGCCAAAGCACGGCTTTCTCGGTTTTGCTCGGGGCCTAGAACCGTGCCTGGCTTTCACCCAGGAGGCGCCCTATACCTCGCATTAAATGCTGATGGGGATGCTCCCAAGTTTGGGCAATCAGCGGACAGACGAGGGAGGCCCCGGTGGCCGCGGAAGCCCAGGGCGCGGCGACTCGGGTGGGGCTGGGGCTGGCGGAGCGGCGCAGCGCCGTCCCCTGGGCGCCCCCACCCCACTCGTCCAGCCGGACTCGGGGGCACTTCCCCGCGGGGAGCGCGGTGCGGGCAAGGGCGCGGCGAAGAGGGCCACTCCGGGGCCACCTCCCGCCCGGCCGTACCTTGGGGCACTTCTCGTAGTAGTACTGCTGCGTGCGGATCCAGCGCCCCACCAGGTGGTCGCGCACCGTGTGCGCCAGCGCGAAGAAGTAGTCGCGGGGGGTGGCCACGTTGCGGTCCTTGACCAGCGTGAAGTGCAGGTGCCGGTTGAAGCCCTTCTTCAGCTCGGCCACGTTCTCCACGCCCACGATGCCGCGGATGCTGATCTGCCGCCGCTTCTCCTGGTCCGTCAGGGGCTTGGCCATGGCGGCGGCGGCGGCGAGCGGGTCGAGCGGGTCTAGCGGCCCGGGAACCGAGGCAGGGCGAGGGCGGAGCGGGCTGCGGGCAGCGCGCCGCCGCTTTTGAGTGGGAAGAAAGTTTGGGGTCCGCCCCTGGGCGCGGCGCCGCCCCGGGCTCCTGCTCTCCGGCCGGGGGGCGGAGGGAGGGCCTGGCCCGCCCCGGACTCTGCGGCCGCCGGGGTGGGGCCTGCGGGGGGCACGGGGCGCACGCGTGGGACCCCGGGCGGCCGGAGTCTGCGCGCCCGCCGCGCGGGGCTGGGCGGAGAGGGGGGTCGGGAACGCCCCCCGGGGACCGTCCCCCCCGGGGGCTGGGCTGAGTCCCCTGGGCCGTCCGAGGTGGCACCTACGGCCCGTCACGTAGCCGCTCGGCGACCAGCTTCCGGATCCGCGAGTCCCTGAGGGCGGCGCTGGTCCTGGCAACCCGCTGGAGATGCTCCCACACTGGAGGATGTGTGTGTGGACCACGGGCAAACCTTGTCCGACGCACGTCTACTTGCTGTGCCACCGGTGTTATTACTTCTCACCTGGAATGGGGTCCACCCTAAGCCTCTGAAGGGAGCCGCCCGCTTTTACTTCAAGTCCTCCTTGAATGGCCCCATCTTGGATCCCAGGCCTCAGAGAGCCCAGGCGCCTCTTCTGCTTTCAGTTATTTTTCGAAGACGCAGGGCCGCGGATTGCTTGACCCCAACCCATCCCCAGTTTGCCCCGTCAAAAGCTCCCTACTGCTCATCCGCAGAGAAGGGTTGGTAAGAGTCAGAAAGCCCTGCGGTGATCTTCGGGCTGACTAGGAGTTGGGAGCTTTTCCGTCAGCCTCTTGTTTGAATTACCTTTTTAAAGGAAGGCGCGGTGGTGGAGGGAGAAAAGAGAAGGGTATGTGTGTGGAAAATGAAGGAAAACTCACGGAGCCAGTTACCTTGTTGACAAAAAACGAAGTAGCTTGTGGGGCGCCTGGGTGGCTCAGTGGGTTAAAGCCTCTGCCTTCGGCTCAGGTCTTGGCCCCGGGGGTCCTGGGATCGAGCCCCACATTGGGTTCTCTGCTCCGCAGGGAGCCTGCTTTCTCCTCTCTCTCTGCCTGCTTGTGATCTCTGTCTGTCAAATAAATAAATAAAATCTTTAAGAAAAAAAAAAAAAGTAGCTTGTGTTAATCTGCAGTACAGGCTGATCTTTGCACCGGTCACCCTAGCTTTGGTGGTGATGGTGGTGGTGGTGGTGGGGTGTGTGTGTGTGTGTTTAAGCCTGGGCAAAGGCAAAAACACGGTATTTTAGGATGTCAGAGGCTTTTTCTTCTTCAGTAAAGTGTAGTATTAATCTATTAGATTCTATTAGGAACAGTCCATTGCCTGAATTGCCAGCCTTGCCAACAAAGGCTTATTGATTCCTGGTTCGCAACTACTGCTACCCGGTGGGCATGATGATGAAACGGTGCTTGGGGAATTGCTAGATAAACTGTCCAGACCTCCCAGGACAAGTCTAAGTTGCCCATTGTTGGCAAAGAACCTTGGGAAAGTGTGTTAGTGCGGTCAACTGAGAAGCAGATGCTGAGACATGATTAAACGTGCAAAGATTTTTATCAGGGCAAATGCCTGAGGGAGAGAAAATAGAGAAGGAGCCAAGTTAGCCTGGGAAAGCATCAGGCCGTGAGGCAAGCCTGAGCCCCAGCGAGGGAGAGAGGGAGGGGAGAACGGGAAGGGGGCATCCCAGGCTGCCCTGCAGTCCTAGGAAGAACCAGCAAGGCCACCGGGCTGTTCTGGAGCCAAAGTTAACTGTCAGAAGTGTCCCCATGCTTTCTGAGTCATGGTGGTGGGGGGACGGGGTGGGTAGAGTGTGCCCTGGAGGCGTGGCCTCTGCACGTGGACAGCAAGGATATCTGGGGCCCTTGGTCACTTATGCACCCTGCACTTCGAGGTCTCTCAGCCCCATTCTGGTTGCCACCACAGAAAGATAAACATAGGTCATCATAGATAAACATAGGTTAACATAGGTTAAACATAGTTTAACAAAGGTTAAACATAGGTTAACGTAGGTTAACATAGATAAACATAGGTTAACAGTCACTGTGTTTTAAGGTAGAGCTTATTGGGTTGGCAAACCGTCTTCGGATTCATCAAAACCACAGCAAGCATTTCCTGTGGGCTCTGCCTGGGCGCTTGCCATGTGTTCCCTCATTTAATCCTCTCACCAGGTCTGTGGGCAAGTGGTAATTTTCTTCCCATTTGACAGATGAGGAAACCGAGGCTTAGAGAAGGTACGTAGCTTGTTCAGGATCCCACAGGGAAGGGACTGAAGAGGTTTTCAGATCTCTGCATGTTGTTTTCCCTCTTCTGAAACAGGGTTTGGGATCTGTTTTGTAAACCTGAATTCTGACCACACCTCCCCTGACCTATTTACCCTATCCGCTTGGTTTGTTCCATACTGTCCCCTGGCCTTTTGACCTACATCTAATCGGTTTTGAAATCCAGAGAAATGTCAGAAGTCCAGAGTGGCCCCACGTCAGGTCACTTGGGCTCCGGAGATTGGCAGTGTGAAAGGTGAGCTTTATGTTCAGTGAGCGTGTTTCACTACATTCCACTCAGTATATTTAATGTATGAGTCTGTCAACCAAGGGGACTACCCAGGCTCTGCTGTTTTAAATATTTAGCATATTTATGATAGATTTATTATACTATCAAATGCCCTTAGAATCTGTAGACAGCATGGCTGATGGAATTGCCATCTCTGTAATTGGCCGTGACCGTGACCATTCACTTGTTACCTGAATATATCTGACTTATCTTGAAGCAAGTGAGTGTTCCTGGCACTTTCAGGTCCCGTCATATTTGATTTGCTCATTAATATGGTAGTTTGACTCGTTAGGTGTGGTCCAGTGGGAGTTCCTGAAAAGCCAGAAATATTTAACAACCCATCTCTTCCCGTCCATCAAATCACTGACGGTCTTAATATGCCTGCCGGGGAATAGGCTGAGACTGGAGAATCACGTAATGCCTCCATTTCCACTTCTGCAAAATAACACTGAAGCTCTCTGTCCTATTCACTCCACAAGGTGGGTAAGCTCAAAAAAGGTAAGCCTGGAGAAGTACTAGGGTATGTTAGAAAGCATTCTTAAGATGTCAACTTTGGGCTAGAGATTATGTTTGGAAGTGTTAGTCAATACGTTTTAGTGTTCTCCTGGGAGTTTACTTTTTCCCCATGTCCCTTGAGAAGCCCCTCTAGCCCTTGGACTTAGAATCTCTGAGGAAAGACGTGAGCCTTCCTGGTTTGGGACTGCTGGCCTTTGGGAGCATTTGGGAGATGCAGGAATAGTGAAGGCCAAGGGGCTGAGGAGACTGGGGCAGGAGTGAGAAGGTTACATAACAGTTGTGGGGGGGGGGGGGGGATGGCGATATCGCTGGTCTTGCAGTGAGGAGCCTGGAGCCTGCTTTTCTGGGGAGGCAGCAGAAACCCCGGAAGCCTGAATCTGTGAAAGCAGCCTGGGATGTTGCTCACCTTCCTTGGAAGATCCAGGGAGGTGGCAGGACCCCAGGGAAGGTGTGGCTGCTTGGAGGCTTCCAGAAGTCAGGGCTTAGACCTGTTCATAAAGACTCCCCACCCCCAAGGAGCCATTGGCCCAGAAGACCCAGTATGAGGCTGACTCAGCAAATCCCCAAGGGTAGAGATGTCAAGGCCTGAGCCTTCCATCCCCCACCCCTTCCATGGTGATTTGGTCTCCAAATGAATGGACCATTTCCCCCTTTCCTGGAGAAATGAGCACTCAAATTAGAAATTAAGCTGATATATGAAAAATAAAGTTGCATTTTTTGCACAACTGAGTTTATATGCTGTTTGTGTTTGCTTTACCCTCTGCTATCATTGCTAATGCAACAACACATGTTTCAGAAAAAGCTTTAGCTTGTTATGGGAACAAATGAGAAGATGGATTCTGAGGACATTTTGCAAAGAGATATAAACAAATTCTGACAAATGAAGGGAAGTGAGAAATGGGCTAAGCTCAGGATTTCAGCAGATAATCATGATAGCACATACCCTAGAGACAGCATCCCAGTAACCTTGTCTTGGGCCCTTGGTCATGTAGACACCTACGTGAGCACATTTTGACTTCCCCTTTGTGGGCGATTGATTAATTGTAAGCATTAACCATAAAAAGGATAAACCATAAAAAAATAAACTATGGTTCCCTGAAAAGCTGCAGTTCTCCTATACAAATACTGGTTTTTAGAATTTTGTTTCTTTAGAAAGTCAATCTAAGGGAATCACCAACATAGATTCTTAAATGCCAGATACTTTCTTTAACATTTCTGAGCTGTTTAATTACCAACCTTTAAAGCTCTAATCAGTAAGGTGTTTAGATACTGAGGGCTTCAAACATATAACACAGAGAATATAGCTTCTTTTTCACTTAATATGTGCAAGGATGGAGCCTGGGAGTTGGGATGAGGCATTAAAAGCTCTTCTCAAACACAAATGCAGGGCTCTTCTTTTTGCATTTCTTATTGTCTTAGGTGGATTATAGTTCATAAGGCATAGTTTTGCATAGCATAATCTATCTCTGTTTCTCATTTTCAATATTTCTAATTTGTCAATTTATTTGAAAAATATGCATGCAGTGACTACTATGTATCCAGCATGGGCTGGGCACTTGAGATACATGGGTGAACCAAACTGACCAGAGAGTAGCCAGTTACATTGTTTCCCGGGTACTCTGTTTTTTGGGGACTCCTCCCTTCTTTTATCTCCCTCCCACCCATTTATTTTTAAGAATAAGTCTATATACTTACTGTGGGTCATTTGACAATCTGACGTGGTTTTACAGCCATGACTACAGGACTCTCCTGTGGTCACATCCCAGGTGAAAGAAGGACCTGGAGGTATTGGCCAACTTGGAAAATCAACAAAGTAACAATTGAATGAGCACCCACTGTATAAATCCATAGTGTTCACTGCTAATGGTATAAAAAATACAGGCCATGGTCTCTGCCTTACCAAGAACTTCTAGACTATGTTAAGGCACCACACTCACATGAAAATACAAGGCAGGGGGGCCTGGATGGCTCAGTTGGTTAAGTGTCTGACTCTTGATTTCTGCTCAGATCATGATCTTAGGTTCGTGGGATTGAGCCCCGGGTGGGGCTCTGTGCTGGGTGTGAAGGCTGCTTAAGATTCTCTCTCCCACTACCTTTGCCCCTCTCCCTTCCTACTCTCTTTCTAAAAAAAAAAAAAGAAAGGAAAATAAATAAATACATACATAAATGAATAAATAAAATATAAGGCAGACCACACTAAAGTAAAAAAATAATTAGCCCAGACCTTGAGTGATATCTAAGTTCACAGGAAGGAAAGAGTGACTTGTCTTTGTCTTGAAGGCAAATGACAACAGCTGTTTCTCCTGTTTCTCTTTCTTTCTGGAAGTTCTAGGTCCTCCTCCACCCTCTTGAATGATAGTATCTTAGTCATGGGATCATAATACACTTCCAGTTTAAGAGGAAAACATGAAGCTTCACTTCACTCATAATTTTCATTACGAATCATCTTTCATGTTTTTGAGAATGAGATTTGAGGATGATTTAGTGGGAGAACTGCAGAGACAGGCTCATACCAGCAGATGGAGGAATTTGCCATTTGAACTTGACATCTCAGGTTATCCAGTGGTTTGGCAAGGTGGTGATTGCAATTTTAATTACTGCTTTATTTCTCCCTCTTTGTTCCAGATATCAATGCACCAAAACACCCTGAAAAAGATACCCATAATCAAAGACGGTAAAGCAAAATTGATTATTTTCATCACTCCAGCCAGAGCGTAAAGTAGACGGCACTTTCTCCCTTTCAGAATCTTTGATGTAAAATATTGAAATCTAAAGGAATAGTTTATGCTGAGACAGACTATTGGAGCAGTCTTAAAATTAAAAAAAAAAAGCATGGGATATCAACATTTTAAAAAAATTATTTATTTGATAGAGAATACAAGCAGTCAGGGGAGGGGCAGTCAGGGGAGCAGCAGGCAGAGGGAGAGGGAGAAGCAGATTCCCTGCTGAGCAGGGAGCCCAAGATGTGGGGATCGGTCCCAGGACCCTGGGATCATGAGCTGAGCTGAAGGCAGGCGCTTAACCGACTGAGCCACACAAGCACCCCCGAGATCTTAACATTCTTATGCTAGGTTTAGAATACCCTCAAAGTTGGGTGCGCTAGTGGGCTTCCCAGTCACCCATAAGAGTTTACAGGATTAGACTAGCAGAGTGGAGGGTCTCCACTGGAGTCTGTCATGTGCTTTCAAGCCCATCACGTGTTTTCAAGCATGTCGGAACTGATGAAACAGGCCTAAGTGATGTCAATGTGCCCGGGGCAGGTTGAAGTCATCTGGGAGGAAGTCAAGTCATGCCCATTGTGGGGTTTAGGTGTATATGAGCCTGTCTAGCAAGCTGTGGGTGGCTGGTGAGGTCTGAGGAGCTTCCTGGGTGACAACTCACCCTAAGGGCAGAAGGAATCTGCTGATTCGATTGACCTGGGAGGAAGCCCTCATTGTCAGAGGGGCGTGGTGGGTCTGACCGGGACAGTGTGGCCATTTCTTGATTGTGTTCTGTAGTCTAGCTACTTTAGAAGCTACTTTAGAAGCTTCACATGGAGGACTGTCGGTAAAAACGGAATGAAGTTTCACACCCAGTTTTATAAAAAACGCTCAGATCTCAGAAACACTGTTTTCCCTTCCAATGTGAACAGGTGAGTCATTCTCTTGCACTTCGCTCCTGCACAGCTTGGGGGAGGGTCGGTATGAGTTATTAGCTCAAGCAGCAGGGGGGTTGCCTGCAGAATTGGGAGCACGTGGAGACATCTTCTGGAGACTCCCATAAATACAGGATTTGCCATGCAGGGGTTGGAGGTTTGGTAGCAAGAACCGACATTGTGTTGGAGTTAATGGGATGTCCTCTGACACAGAGGCTTGTAAGAACTGGAGAAATAGGCATTATGGATATACTATTAATCAGGTTCTTAGAATTATAAAGCATTTACTAAAAGAATCTTCATTACCGTGTCTCTCATTTGATGTGTAAGCTCTTTTACAAAACTCTGTTTCTTGGGTATTATTTTTATAGCAGTAAAACACACGCTGGTGAATAAATCTAAAGTGTGTATCACAATGAGGTTTATAAATCAATAACTCATGCAGACTCACCTAGATTGGTCTACAGAACTTTATGAGCAGCCTAGAAACCTCTCTTAGACTACTTCCACTCTCCCTCCTTGAGGGTAATCACCACCCTGTTTTCCAATATTACAAATTACTCTTGCCTCGTTTGAACTTTACATAAATGGAATTATACAGAGCATCTATATTCTGTCTGACTTGTTTTACTCAATATTAGGCCTACAAGTTTCATTTATGTTCTTGCCAAACCTCATGTTTCCATTGCTGTATAGTATTCCATTATATGAATGTAGCACAATTACATTTATGGTTTTACTGTTGGTGGATATTTGGATTGTGTCCAATTGTTGATTATTATGAACAATGCTGTCATAAATATGTCAGTACATGTTTTTTTCCTGAACACATGCTTTCATTTCTGTTGGGAATGTAATAGCTGGATCTCATATGTAAGATTTAATGGCATCTTTTTTTCTTCCTGACATCGAAAATGTAGTTTGGCTGTAGATCTACATTTCTCTTGAAGTAAAGGGATTGAAGTAGAGATGAAAATAATTTGACCAGAGGCTAGGAAGAAAGCACTGGGATTGCTTAGACTAGCTGGATACCAATACTTTTGAATCATCACTTGTTATCATATGTTATAATAAATGATAACAATGCAAACTATGTCATTGCTCATAACAAATTTAGAAACAATTAGGTTAGTTTTCCACTGCTACTCAGAATATTTTAGCATTTCTCCTCCCAGAAGCTAATTTTTATATTAATCTTAGGAAGATAAGCTTAGGAAAGTAAATAAAATTTTTAAAAAAATTATTTCTGTCCATCAGCGGAGATGGTTAAAATTTGTGGTGTTTACAACTGGATGCTGAAAAACATCAGTGGGTTTTCTAATTTTTTTATTTTCAATTTATCTGTTTTATGTGCTGACCATTGTATTTCAGGAATTTCAGCTATGAAGACTAAATGGAAGGGAATAGCACTAAGTTTGGGTCCCCAAAACAAATGTTTTATGCTCTTGGCCTTCCCCAGAATCTTTATGGCCAAAAATATCCCTAGGGTTAAAGTTACCTAGTAGTTCTTGACACCACAGTGCAAATTCTGCATCTAATCTACTAGATTTTCACTTGGATTTGTTGAAAATGACATTATTTCTACTTGTTTCTTAATTATAAAACTGGCATGTGTTTATTCTAGAAAATTAGGATGGCATATAAAAATATAACAAATAAAAATCTCATGTAATAGCATCATCTTTTGTTAATGTTTTAGAATATTTTCTTTTACAAAGCTCTTTTTTCTTTTTTTTTTTTTTTACATTTTTTACAAAGCTCTTTTATTCAATGCATGTTTTTGAGAACTTTCTATGTACTGATGTCCCAAATGAATAGAACCAGAGATCCTGTGGTCTCTTACAGGATCTCTAAGACTTGAGGTTACCCAGCAGAATCCAGAACAACTCCAAGATCAGAGATGGCACGGCGCTGGGAAGAGTGACCTCCAGGAGACGGTGCAGGAAAGAGATAACATAGCGACCCTGAGAATGCTGTCCTTAGAAAGACTTGCTGGCAAGTTTGGCCTTAGTCCAGCATCTGGAAACTTAGAATTCAGGAGTTTTCTCACCATTGCCTAACCGATAAGGAAAGTCTACTGTTTGTGCAAACAATATGTTTATGCTGAACACCTGCTCTTCTTCTGGGAATCTGGAATTTTGACACACGGTAGTTTCCTACATGGGGGGCCTCCAATAAAACACTTGGAATCTAAGTCTAATGAGCTTCTCTGGTAGATAACACTTTGCATGTGTCGCCACATGTGGTTGTCGGAAGAATTAAGTACATCTTGTGACTCCACTCATAGTTTAGGGAAGCTGGTTCTAGGTTCAGCAGGACTTTGCCCCATATATATTTTTTGGGGGGGGGGCTAATTTTGCTTTGTATCCTTTTTTTTTTTTTTTTTGCTGTAAACTGTACCTATGAAGATAACTATATCCTGTGAGTCCTTCTCGCACATCACTGAACATAAATTTCATTTATGATATTGTGACCCACTGGGGACCCTTGATATTATGACCCACTGGGAAATTAAGTTACTAAATGAGTCCTTACCTCTAATTTCACGGTGAACCTTAGGATAAAGCTGAGAATACAGGTCCCTGAGTGGGTCTCCTCAAATGCCATGCTCCAAGAGTAGAGATTTGGGCAAGATAAAGGGTTTAATGTCCCAGATAACTTATAGCCACAGGAAGGATGGGGAGACAGTTCAATCCACATCCTCCTCTGCCCTGATCAGACTTGTTGTTGGAGAACAGTCTCACTGGTTTGAAAAGAAAAAAAAATTGAAACTACCGATATTGTTCAAGATACCCTCAACACAAATACAGCCAAACATTGAAGGCAGACCAAAAGCATGATAGGCATGGCTTCAATAGACAGAACTGGCCTGCAGAAGAGAAAGAATTAATACAGCAAAGAGAGGAAATCTAAAAAATAAGGACAAATAAGTAATAAAATTGAGAAATTTTTATTTATAGAGTTCTTCTTACTGAGAGCATGGTATGTGTTAGAAGAAATGTGTTGCTTGGGTGCTGGCTTATTCTCAGTCAATCCTGGGCATTTTGGTTTACTCTCTAATCCCCAAATCACTTGGTCTCAAGCACTGAGACACTTCTCACTTAAAACTGGCACCGATTTATATGAGTTAAGAAGCATCTTTAACGCCTTGGCAGCGAGGGTGGTCATTGAAGAGAAGTATGTCACAACACAGGAAATATCTTGAAATCAATGATCAGATATCACTGAGCCCAAAAACCATCTGACACACTTTGAGAGGGAGTTCCTTTCTGGCTGATTCTTCCCTTGGATCCTATTTGGCTTCCATGTTCTTAGAGACCACCCTTTTAGATGGGAGTGGGTTTTCCCATCTCCTCTTTTCCTTGACACCCCCCAACTGCAATCTCTGGCTGCCAGGAGGAAAAAGAAGTCTTCTTAAAATGAAATAAACAAGCAACCCCCCACCTATTTGCACAAAGATGAAACACTCACATTACTGCAGCTTAGGTCCGCATTCTCCCTGTCATCCATCCTTGCTAGGCGGGGCTGGGCCTTTCCTTTCACGTGATCAGTTTCCCTTAGAGCATTTTAACAAAAAAGGGCAGAGGGGAAGAAGTTTTCCCTCCACAGCCCTTGTCTACAGTGTCCTCCATGCTGCAATGGCTGCAGCTTAAAAAATTTGAGTCCTAACACCTTCCCTTTTGTTCTGCTTCACTAAGAAAGTTAATTTTTGTCATCAAGAATATTAGGAGGACATCCCGAGTGT